>NC_056577.1:1758643-2086143 GCF_018340385.1 Cyprinus carpio
TCACTTTGATTATTTGGCTTTTCTTCAGACTAAATAATCAGAATATATGTGAACTTTGAGATCTCCTGCATCGATAATAACAATTATGTTTCTTCCAAAATATGTTGATAGCATTTACATTTGTTATTATTATTATTATTATTATTATTATTATTATTATTATTATTATTATTATTATTATTATTATTTCATATTAGTCAAAAATGTTAACTCCATTTTATCAATTAATATAAAACATTATAATTAATATAAAAAGTGTGTGTGTGTGTGTGTTAATTTTTTTAACAGTTAAAAGTGCTTATTTAATAATGTTATTTGTTACAATATACTTTAAGTTAAATTGTGTATGCATTATCAATGCAAAAAAATCTTAAATTTAACATTTTCTGATTATCAGCCTGGAAGAATATTATTATTATTATTATTATTTTTTTTTTTATTTATTTTTTTTTTTTTTACAAATGGCAAAACTTAATAGATTTTAGAACACACATAACTGGTAGCCTATTATTGATGCAGATAATAGGCTACCAGTTATGTGTGCTCTAAAATCTATTAAGTTTTGTCATTTGTAAAAAAAAAAAAAAAAAAAAAAAATAAAATGCTATTTTTTCTTAAATTGTTAGAAAAACAATAGAAGTCTATGTAGAATACCCACAATGACATTCATAGACTTCTTTGAGATGCCTTTATGTCTGTCTCATACTCAGTTTCACATTTAACACATCAGCATGCAGCCATAATGAAACCTTCCATTTATTTCACCTGGTTTGATTTATTTGAATGAGCCTCACATTTTCCATGATGTTTTTCACCCGATTTCATTCCCCTCCTTTGTTGTTTTGATTTGATTGATCAAAACGTTTGATCACTCGTTAAGCTAATTATATAAAAGTAATTGAGCTAGCAATTTATAGCCACGCTAGCAAAATGAGTTTACTCGGCATGACGAGGAGTTATGAATGACTAAATACAAACACAACAATTACTACAGTGAGGCAACAGAAATGCTCCTATCATTTCTAATAATGCTTGACATTTTCATCATGAAATCTAGTTATGTTTTATATCTGTGGTTCGGATTGTTACATTGAAACACATTTGTCAGTGTTGTTATCGTCTGTTCAAATTGTTCAAATACTTAAAACATCACTTAGTAGCTGCTGTACAGGCATGACAAACATCTTATTCAGAAAATGATCTGGTTTATTTATAAAAATTTCTTTTAAACTTCTTCCGGGCATATTTTAAATACCTAAATCAATAAAAGTCACTTGAAATAGAATATTAAGATTTTATGAGATGGTTCCACAAAGGATTCATTTGTAGACAAATGGGCTGGAAGTCAAACTCAAAAGAAAGTGAGAAATTATAGTCTTGGTCATTTTCTTTGAGCTCTGGCTTTAAAAATATCCCTTCTATGGTGGTATTAATGCATGATTCATGCAACTGTTGGAGTTTTAATCGCCATTAAGGGCATAATTTCTCCACTTCAGAGGTAACGCTTTTAATGACCTGGTCATATATTATTTGCGCCACTGAGTCGAGAACGGACGCCTTTATCTACTTCCCTCTGTCTACCAGAAGTATCATGCCTTTTTCAGATATTTCAGCTTTGTCATTTCAGTTCATTTTTAATGCAACTTTCACATAAAGTAATTTTATTTTATTTTTTTCACTAAATTGCACATTTTTAAAAGTAAATACAACACACAAAGGCTGCATTTATTTGATCAAAATATGGTAATACTTTAGAATAAGTTTCCATTAGTTAATGTTAGTTAATGTATTAATTAACATGAACAAACAATGAACAATACATTTATTACTGTATTTATTCATCTTTATTAATGTTAATGTAAATACAGTTATTCGTTGTTACTCCATGCTAATTCACAGCAGGGGCGTCACTAGGCCCTTTTTAGGGGGGCTGAAGCCCCCCTAAACTTCTGCCCAGCCCCCCTAAAAAATAATTTGATTAATTAATTTGTGATCGCTTCAGTCCCCTTTAAAAACTCATTTGAAAACGGCCGCATGCTGCGTCAAGTTTCTGCTCCTCCCCTGATCTGAGTCTGCATGGATTCAGCGCGTTTTTCAATCCGCAGGGGCGCCGATCAGAGCGAAACATCAGAGAGTCCAAGTGTGTGTGTGTGTGTGTGTGTGTGTGTATGTGTGTGTGGGTGTGTGTGTGTGTGTGTGTTGTGTGTGTGTGTGTGTGTGTGTGTGTGTGTGTGTGTGTGTGTGTGTGTGTGTGTGTGTGTGTGTGCATTATTGATAGATTGCTATGATATGACATCTGCATTGGTGCAGTTCTTGTAATTGCAGTTTAAATAACGTTACTGGACCAATACACAGTTCGGTTTCTCATCCAATACCAATACGTCTTCACCGCATTCACCTTCAGCCCTTATCACAGTGTGATAGTTGTTTTTTCTTCCAACAAAAATGAAGCGATTAACACCCATGAAAACGTACTTTAGAAAACGATCATAATTTATTTTAATTTACTTTATTATTGTGTATTTTGGCATTACATTATGCAGCCATGCACAGAAATTATTAAAGACACACCATTGTCTGAAAACACTAAAGGGCACAGAGAGAAACATCATGTGGAGTTATTTTGTTTTGTATTATTAAATACAATTTTGTATTAAGTAATAATTAATCATTAGTGTATCATGAATCATATATTAGAGTAAGAGACTCTTTTAGAGTAAAGGGATTTTTTTAAGTAATTGATTTATAGAAGTGGCAAATTGATAATTCATGTAGTTATTTTTAATAAATAGAAATAAATATAGAACAGATTAAAACCTATTGCCAATAGACAATTACATTAATACATGTTTTGTCTATATTCTTAATGAATATTAGCTGGTTAGTTAAATGATTGAAATGAAATACATTTTCAGGGGGTGACTTGATGTATAACCAACCGTATTGTTGATTATAAAGGCTAAAAATCTCAGAAAAAAATAAAATAATAATTATAATAATAATTTATATTTCATTGTAGATGGATATACAACATTTTTTTCTTGTCGTGCAGGAGTAGGTCTGCAAATGAGCACGTCAGTTGAGAATAGAACGTAGACAGCCTCTCACACACACAATACCACTGTGTTCCCAAGATTCACTGCAGTCACTGAACCCTTATGTTATTTTAATTGTCTGCCAATTTCCACATACATTTCATGAGAAAAAGCAGTGGTATCGTCAAAGGATAAACATGAATGTCCTAATACTGAATCAGGAAGTCTTTATTGTTTATTATAAAAAAAAAAAAAAAAATAATCTACATTCCCAACTCAAAATTTTCTAGTGACTGGTCACATCTAAATTTTTCTTTTTTTTTTTTTTTTTTTTTTTTTTACGGTGTTGTATATGGTTCAGTCAGTACTTCTACTCCCATATATGAAATACAGGGAATACGATGGAATAGTGGATTACAATAAGGTTAGTAGTATACAACCCAACCCTAATAGTCAAATAATATTATTATTATTTTTTTTAATCATACCCTTATTGGGGGCTGAGCCCCCCTAAAATGAAAATCCTAAAAACGCCCCTGATTCACAGTGCATTAACTGATGTTAACAAGCACAACTTTTGATTTGAAAAATGCATTAGTAAATGTTGAAATTAACATTAACTAAGGATAATAAATGCTGTAGAAGTATTGTCCTTGCTTAGTTCATGTTAACTAAAGTAGTTAACTAACAATAACTAATGGAAACTTATTCTAAAGCGTTACCCAAAATACAGTAAAAACAGTAATATTATTACAATTATTAATAATAAACTTTTTCCATTTTAATATATTTTAAAATGTAATTTATTCATGTGATCAAAGCTGAATTTTCAGTATCATTACTCCAGTCTTCAGTGTCACATGATCCTTCAGAAATCATTTTTATATGCTGCTTTGTTGCTCAATTATTATTGGAGCTCAATTATTATTAATAATGGTTCTTCATATTATTATCAATGTTAAAACAGTTTTTGCTGCTTAATATTTTGTGGAAACATATTTCACAAACACAAAGGACAGCATGTATTTTAAATATTTTGTAGCATTATAAAAAGGTGTATTTTAATTATTAATTATATAATAATAATAATAATAATAATAATAATAATAATAATAATAATAATAATAATAATAATAATAATAACTATTTATGTATTTATTTGTATATGTATAATAACTGAAATGTTTCCACTTTTTTGACAAGTTACAAGGTATTTGCTATTTTGAACAAAAAATTGTATGCATGTTTGAATAAAAACTGTTATTTATTTATTTATTTATTTATTTATTTATTTATTTATTTATTTATTTATTTATTTATTTATTTAAATTAATTTTTTCCCCATTAATTTTTTTCTTATTATATTTTTACCTTCTATGTGCCAGGACTGCAGGAGAGTCCCCTCAAAACTTATGGATGTCTATCTTCTCTTGAAGAGAAGATGAATTATGGATAGATTTGTTTTGGCATTCTGAGTCATTATGAGGAACGAGCATATTTCCTCTATTTCTCAATGAGAAGCATCAGTCAAGCTCACAATTACATGTGGAGACGTCATTTAGACAATCAACTTACACCCAGGAAATGTGTGCTGAAGAACAGTTTGGGTGTTTACACACTAGAGAAAGCTCTGATGGTGCGTTTGACAGATAAGAACACGCAAGATGCATTTAGAGGCTGTGGAAAGAGCTGTGTCAGTTTGAAATCAAGTGGGAATACAATGGATGGAATTCCCCAAAGCACAACCAGACCTGCCTTACTGAAATTCTCATTGGTCAAAATGTTCTCATCTTTTGGTGTGATAGAGCATCACTTTTTGCAAAGCCTTGCGTCTTTCCTTTATGTCCCATTAAAAAATCATGATAAGTGTGGCTGCTTATGTGTTTACTATGTGGCTAAATTCTACCCTATATATATATATATATATATATATATATATATATATATATATATATATATATATATATATATATATATTGGTCCCACTTTATATTGTGTCCCTAATACCTGTGTACTTACATAGTAACTAGATGTGTATGAAGTATGTAACCACAGTGTAAGTACTCATTGGTACATAGTATCTACAGCTCTAATGTTTGTGTAACTACACAAATGTAACAACCCACTGAATGGTATGTGTAAGTACAAATGTGTAACAGGACATTGATAACAACACTTTTTGGTAATGAAAGTTCAAATGTGCAACAGGACTAACAGCACATTTTAGTAAATAAAGTGTTATCCCATTTCCACCCCTAAACCTACCCATCTCCACCCCCTGGATCCCATTTCCACCCCTAAACCTACCCATCTCCACCCCCTAGATCAAATGGTTCCTACGCTTATACATATGTAGTTATATATGTCCTGTTACACATTTGTACTTACACAAACCATTTGGAGGGTTGTTACATGTGTGTAGTTCCACAAATATTACAGCTGTAGATGCTACGGTATGAACCAATGTGTACTTACACTGTGGTTACATACTACAGTACGTACACAAGGGCTGGGCGATATGACGATTATATATCGGATGGACGAAATTAAAAGTCTATCGATTCATATTGTGCTCTGTCGTTTATTTTGTGGTGCGGCAAAATACATTGTTTACGGCAATATGTTTTCATTATTTGAATGACGGCAGTCTTACACACACGGGGATGCAGGCAGACGTGTGAATAACAGCATGCTCATGTTCACGTCACATTGCTGTGCACGTGGTCATGAAAACTTAATGTTTGCATGCGTTTTAAGCACTGCAGTTTAAAACAACTGATTTTAGTCCGTTGAAACACAAACAACAGAGCTATATGCGTGCGCTGTCTCTGTTTCTGTGTGAGAGGAGTGCGTAAGCCGCGCATCAGCTGCTAATAGAGCCCGCGAGCATTTTTGCCACTTTATTGGCTTCGAACGATTGCATAAACACTTATATGCATCCAAATGCAAGTATCCTCAGAAACACAGTAATTCTTAAGGGAATGTAAACAGTTGCCAGAGAAAGCGCATATGTAACAGTATATTGGATCCGGACTGTCCAATATTCGTCCTGTCTGCCATTCATGAAAATCTCTCACTGCTCTTGACTAAATCACTTTTGTAACAAGAATAAGAAGAAAATAAAAAAATAATGCTAATGCTAATGATTAGATAGATGGATATAAATTACACAGTGAAGACTAATTCATTTACACAATGTATTTCTTATTTATTGTAGTTTTTGTCCTATTGCTTGTAATTAGTTTCTTTTTCTTATTTCATCACTGACTGTTTATGTATCTCCAGTAAGCTTGATATTTTTTTTTTTTTTTATTATTATTATTTTCTTGTATTAGTTTGATATTGACATTGGTGACAAGGATTATCAAAATTCTATGGTTTCAAATCTTAATACATATAAAAAAAAAACCTTATTAAAAGAAAAAAATAACTATATCAAGATACATATCATTATCGTGAAATTTTGTCATATCGTGATATAAGATTTTAGTCATATCGCTCACCCCTAACGTACAAATGTAGTTACTTTGTAAGAACACAGGTATTAGGGACACTTACTATAAAGTGGGACCATATTTTTTTTCTTTGATTTATTTGCTGAATCTATGTATTAGATTTTGTGCATAAACCACATTTTTGGCAAAGAGGTGCCAAAATGACAAACCCAAAATATATAAACGTTGCTGCTAATGAGTCATTCTGACTAGACTTATAACCAACATATATCGGAAATCTTGAGATGCTGAGATGAAATTTTCAGCATCGTTACTCCAGTCCTCAGTGTCACATGATCCTTTAGAAATCATTCTAACATGCTGATTTATTATCAATATTGGATTTATTGTGCACAATTCAAAGGTGCATATTATTCTAATATGCACTGATTATTTAAGTGTGGAAAAATGTTTTTCATAATGTTCCAATAATATCTAATAATAATAATAATAATAATAATAATAATAATAATAATAATAATAATGAATGAATGAATGAATGAATGAATGAATGAATGAATAAAGTAATAAAAAATCAAAGTTTTCTATTCTGCAGGCATAACCAAGATCACAATGGAAATAAGTCATATTTATTTTTAATATTTTACTCTTTTCATCAAATTTACCACATTAAAGAAGTGAAATGTCTTCCACATGCTGATTTATGCTTTCTTTGGCCTGCAGTGAATAACTATATATTGGCTCATTGAATTTGTTGCTGCTAATGCCTTTACTATCTACCCAAATTCAAATTTATTTATTTATTTCATTTTGCTGCATTCATGTCATAGAATATGTGTATTAACAACATGTAATCAGAATTGACCCCATATACAATTCATGTCCTATGTTGTATCTATTGTATCATATCAGATTAAATGTTTTTAAATTTTTTGCATATTTTTATATTTGTCAATCAAGAAATCAGTCAATCAGTTTTATTTTAATATCATTATACTATTTCTATTAAGTATGTCACATCAAGGAAGTGAATTTTCTTTGCACTTGCTGTTTCAGCTGTGCTTATTTAAAAACCTTTGCTTTGGCCTGCAGTGAATTCTCTTGGTTGCTCTTTCTCTCGCTTATACACACTTCCCATCTTTCTCATATTCTCTATAGAGATGTGGGAGAGGTGAGTGCAAAGTAAACACTGCCTATTACACACACACACACACACACACACACACACACACACACACACACACACACACACACACACACACACACACACACACACACATAAACACGCCCTGCTGTGGCTGGCTAATTTGCTTCCATGCGCGATGGGAGAAGGGACCCCGCTCACCCTCTCAACAGCTAGGGGGCATTTTAATCTTCCAGCCTATAATATCTCAGCGTGCTCCTCACTGTCCTGGCTGGTTGCCATGGGGAGATATGGGATACAGGTTGCCACTTCTCTATATAAGTTAGATATAAATATTAATTAGCTGATGGGTGTTGTCAGGCCACCTCTGCAACGTACAGAAATACAATGACAATGAAAAGACTCCTCTGGAATATTTGCTGTTATTATTTTCCTTTCTGTTTTAAATGAAGGCTTGTTGTGTTGCTTGTTGGTGTCCCTGGTGGAGAAGCTTCAAGCAGAGCAACAGCTCCCTAATGTTAATCAATGCTGAATGGCCCTGCGTCACTGACAAATAAAAGCACAACGAGCATGGCATCATAGCTCCACAGAGGAATTTTTCAAATGTTTATTCCCTTCACAAATGTAACCAAAAAGCGCTGAACAAAAGAACAAGCGCTGACAAGTATGCAGCGTCTGATCTTGTTTTTTTTTTTTTTTAAGAAAGACACTATGATGCCACTGTGGCACTGATGTGGGACACCTGTTGAATTTGTTGTCATGAAAACTGTTAGCTGACTGAAATTAAACAGCTGCTTTTCTCAGACACATAACTTGGATAATGTCGGGCCCACTTTGCAGTTTACTTTTGCCAAGAACTTCCAGCTTGGATGGAAATAGAATGTTTGATTGACATGCTATGTGATTAACCACTGTTTATTTTGTTTTTGAATGGGTAGGAAAGCAAAAAAAAAAAATATATATATAGTTTAAATTTTTGGGTGAACTAGCCCCTTAAGTTTTATTTAAGGGGTGAGAAATCAATTTTTTAATGTATAGCAAAAACTCATTCAAATGATCATGCAGCTATCTTGGTCTGCCAGGTCTTTGATATGCTGTAGCAGCCTTTTCTGGCCATGAACCATTCACATCGACTATCTAAACGACATATACAGTGATTTGTATTTCTTTTATGTGCTGTTAAGGGACAGAAAAAAAAATAGGACTTACGGTGTCACAATAATATACCAGAAATAAATAACTGCATTCCAGTGTCAGCCTGTCAATAGCTGTATAGACAGCATCAAAATAGTGCAAGATGCATGGACTAATCAGAATTTCTGACCTTTCTAAAGAAGCCATTATTTTACAGACAACTCAAACAACTCTTTGAACCACATTTAGAGAACTGCATTTGACAGACACTTTATATATGTGTATATATGTGTTTATATGTGTTGGTTTCTGAAACAAGAGAGGATGTTTATTGGCTTAGCTATATCTATACAGTAGCCATTTCTGACATTTCCAAATTGTGCATTTAAGTATTATGTAGCTCAGTACCTTCCTTGAAATAACTGCAGTTTAGTGCAAACATTACATTATTTATTATTATCAGTATTGTTTATCATGTTGTTGTAGCAATAGAATGACATTCTTCTATTTATTCTTCTATTCAGATATTACTGCAGTTCACCCAGAAATGAAAAATTGCTGAAAATGTATTCCCCCTCAGGCCACCCAAGATTCATTTGTTTCTTCGTTGGAACAGGTTTTGAGAAATGTAGGATTACATAACTTGCTCATCAATGGATCCTCTGCCGTGAATTGGTCCCGTCAGAATGAGAGTCCAAACATCTGATAAAAACATCACAATAATACACAAATAATCCACACCACTCTAGTCCATCGATTAACATATTGTGAAGTGAAAAGCTGTGTTTATAAGAAACAAATCCATAAATAATGTTTTTTTTTTTTTTTTTTTTTTTTTTTTTTTTTTTTACTTCAAAACCATTACTTCTGATGCTTTTTTGATGCGAGAGGACAACAGGGGATGTACATTTTGACTGGAGGAAGCGTTATAATAGATTATGGCCAGAAGTGACTGTTTAAAGTTAAAAACAGCTTAATGGTAGATTCATTACAAAGACACTGCCTTTTACTTAACAAGACATTAACTGATGGACTGGAGTGGCATGGATTACTTGTGGATTATAGACATGTTTCCATCAGCTGTTTGGACTCTCAATCTGACGGCACCCATTCACTGCAGAAGATACACTGGTGAGCAAGTGATGCAATTTTCATTCTTGTGTAAACTATTCCTTTAATTATTTGCACACAATTATCACACAAACCTATTTGCTAATGTCATGCAAATTCTACCTAAAATGTTTTATTCTAAATATTCAACATCATCTGAATATTATATTTTGTTTAAAAAAAAAAAAAAACATATTTATATCTGTAAAGCTTGATTCCACTTAGTCCAAAATTGGTATACTTATGCCATTTTTCATTTATAAATGTGCTTTATGAGGAGAGTTGGTCTTTGCATGTTTACACATACCCAATCTGAGCATTAATCACTGTGTGTTGTGCTCTCTGTGACAGCCTGTATTAAGACTGTCCTTCAGCTTTACATCCACATGACCGCTCAACTGATGTTTAAAATAAATAAATAAATAAATAAATAAATAAATAAATAAATAAATAAATAATAATTATTATTTTATTTATTTTTTTATAGTTTTTTTTTATGTCAGTTGCGCTGAGCACATAGAGTACTGCTTCTGCTACACTGTGATTTATATGGAGGTTGTTCTCAATTTGAAACAATTTTCTTTTGATGTAGAATATGAAATTCATAATATTATTGTTTTTATTTATTTTTTTTTTTATATTTTTTTATTTTTTTATTTTGTTTTGTTGTACTTTTTAGCTTGTTGATAAAAATAGGACCATGGACAGCAGAGAATTTATATCAAATATAAATATATTACTGTGTATATGCAGTTAATAGAAGTATAATGCCAATTTGACTTTTAATATTTTTATATTTTTGTTTACTTTAATATGATAATTGAATATGATAATTAATATATCTATATCACATTTATACATTTTATAACTAAAACTAAATAAATAGAACTAAAACTAAAACTTAATAAACATACAAAACATGTTCATGCTTTTTTTTTAATATGATTTTTTTTTTTAATGATTTTTTTTTTTTTTAGCAAAGAAACAGTGAGTGAACTGTGACTGGTCCATTATTCTGAACCCATTAGTGACTGAATAGGGTTGCACAGGCTTGTACAGATGTGAATTTTCAAATTGTGACTAAAGTGTTGAGTGAGTTATTTAAAGTAGCAAGTCAGAAGCCTGGTGTGAAGACTGTGAGAGATTCAGGTCATGATAGACAGCACAATAATGTATGTGTCATGAAAGTACACCACTTTCTTTCTGAAAAACTCAAACCAGGGGAACCTCTCTAAGCCAATCTTTTGGTGAAATTGTGTATGTCTTTGTCTCTGTCTTTCTGGTTTTTACTTCAAAGAAAAGGTGATTTTGTTTTTACATCTAAAAAGATATCTGAACTGCGGCATCAAGTTGCTGGAGGTAGAAAGACATACAGATGGAGAGGCAGAGGAGGAGGTTGGGAGGGGAGGCAGCATATACTAGCGCCTTAGGCAGCTATTTTTGGACCCAAAACCAATAGCTGCAAGTCACTAAAGAAGGATACAAATGTCATTCCAGCAGTCATGAGGGGCCAATGAAGGTTTTCTTATTTTTATTTATTAGTAGAGAGCAGCTTTATAACCAGATAATTAATAACAAATAAATTAGAGGAAATAGTTTTCATTATAATTATAATTATTATTTATTTATTTATTTATTGCTGTTCAGCAATGCATTCTGGTGTAGGTAGAGCGTTGGAGGGTGCACTTATGCATAAATGACTTTATTCAAGTCCACGATCCATGCACTTATAAATATAAAACTATTAAAACTATATATCTATCTATCATGCTCATTTCCCGTTTTTAAATTTGGATTACCTTTTACCATCATCGAACTTTCATCTTTAAAAGCACTAATAGATTATTAAAACAATGAAAATGTAAACTTTAGCTAATAACATGAATATCCATTTTTCATGCTGCACATTATAATGTGATGATGCCTAAATTTGCTTTAAACGATTGATCATAATGTGTTTTGTCTATTTTGACAAAATAGTATATAATTTAAATATCACTTAATTCAATTACATATCACATCACAACCATCAAATAAAAATAATTATTTGCTTATCTGTATTGAAAAAAAATAAATAAAAGTTAATATTAGCACATCTCTACACTTTATACAGTTTATAAAAGTACTGTACAAAGCTGTCACTGGTGTGGTTTCCTTTCAAAAGGTACTTATACACTTTGAGGCCTGTTCACACGGAACGATAACTATAAAGATAACTATATTAGTGCCCACACCAGCAGACAATATCATCTGTTTATTCCAAGTGCACAGAATTGATTCTGATTAGCTGTCAATGTTTTTATCGTTCATCAGAAAAACTTGTTCTGAAAGTGATTCCAACGATATTGATTCTCTGTGCCTTTATTGTTATAGCTGTGGTGTGGACTCTCCTATTCTGAATGATTTTTAGAACTATATCTTTATCTTATCTTATCTTTATAGTTTTTCGTCCTTGGTGTGAACAGACCTTTAGGTACTAATTTGTACCATGTAGGTGTAAATAAGGTACAGAGATGTAGCTTTTAGCTTTTGTACATCTCTTGTACAGCTTTTCTGAGAGTGTAGGTGATTTACTTTATTTGTGGTGAGTCTGAGAAAAAAAATAAAATAAAAAAAGTTACCCTTTAAAAAGAACGGAGCAAGGTTGAGCATCACCACCTACCATCATGCATTTACAGTTACAACAACTGGTTTGATGTCCTGTTTACTTTAAAAAAAGAAAACTTAGTCTGAGAATTTTCCGAGAAGAGTTTTCCTGTACCGCTTTTTTATCCCTGCTAGAGTTTTAAAATGATAGCTGTGGATATCAGGCATAACCTGTCCCTCCCCAAACTTCACACAGGCCTTCAAACTGTGAGTCCTGGCTCTCGCTCCTTTACCAAGATGCTTCATTAAGTTTTTATGAGGCTGGCTCTTGTCACCGATACTGACAGGGGGCCAGAGAAAGAAGGCGAACAAGAGAAACCAGTGATGAGGTAGGCAGTCACTCCACAGACCTCCATCCATCCTCGATGCCGCATCCTCCTTTTTTTCTTCTTCACGTCCCTCATTGCCTGGTCGTGACAAGGGCCCTGTGGTTGAGTTTGGGCCAAATGACACCTTGTGGCAGATAGGAGGACCATAATAGAGATCAGGGCCAAACCTGGAGGTGTGCGGTGCCGTCAAGAAAGACTGACAGCGAGGGAGAGAGAGAAATTGTGAGCGCCACAGTGTTTGAAAGAGGCGGCTGGCATCTGCAGTGATGGGCTCTGCTCATTAGAGTTACTTCTCAAGCTGGATGGAAAAAGAAGAAAAAGGCAGAGAGGTCAACCCCCGTCCTTCAATATGCTCTCCGACTCTCCCTCACTACATCCTGAGATGGGTTTTAACAACCTTCTCTGAGAGACCTCAGTGACAGGTGAGGTGGTCACTAGCTTAACATAACCAGAAGATACACATCCTGTCTTTCGCCTCCAAATCTCACAGCGATGTTTCAGTCATGCAAGCTGAGCTTGTCTGTAATATGTCTAATTCACTTCAGACAATGTTTTTTGGCTGTGTGGTCTCTCCCAATGGGAATAGACTATGTCTCTAAGCGAGCAAATCGGCTAAGTGGAAAAACTTGTTGGACTCTTGTTTCCTTCAATCGCAGGTTGCCGAGTTTCAAATCTTACACTTTTAACGGCATGTGTTCATCCTTTTTCTGCCATTAGCATCATAGATTTACCTCCTCGAAGAGGTCAGAGGATACTTACACACATGCCCTCAGCCGTATTTGTTATAGCTAGTGGAGCAAATAGATGGACTGGAATTTGGATGGTTTCTCTTGGAAACTCTTCAAAGTGCGTGTGCCCCTAGTCCTTCCACTTAAAACTGAAGAATCGTGCTTAAAGATGTTTTAGTAATTAGTGACTACTGTAATTGCAAGTTGGAAATGAAAAAAAAAAAGTGTATTTATACTAGGATTCTCAATATAATGTTGAACGTTCTGTATGACATCCACTGTTCAATACGCGCTTGTGAATTGCGGTTTTTCAGTTTTGCATTTAAATCATTTCAGAATTGGCTCTGTTTGTGTGTGCCGGTGAATCTGTGCACTGAGATGAGCAAAAGGCAATGCCTCCCCACTTGTAATGTGGATTTGAAAAAGCAACATATGCCAAACACTTTCCTTTGTATTGACTTGCAATGATAAGTGTTTCCAAACCTGTCATCCAAAGAAAGAAAACATAATAACTTGTTTTTACTTCACAACATCAGTCTAGTGCTTAAAAGAACTTCCTTTTGCGATTTGATGTGGCTTCTTATCAAATAAGGCAGAAAATATATTCTATACTGCAAGAAAGGCTATGTCTATGGATTACATATATACTTAATCACTATAAAAATACCTGAGATGGCTTGAAGAGCACAGATAAACCATATATTGTTGCAGGCGAGTGTTTATTGTCCTTATGTTTCATCATTCAAACATTCATTTATGTTTATATCTACTTTAGTCATAGCTTTGTCCATATTCTGGATTTCCTGAACGTCATTAGTTCTATTACCTCTGTGATGCATACGTGGATTTTCTGTGCTAGGGTGCTCTGGCTACCAGTATGAATGAAACATGAATGAAACTGACGTTACATGCCTTTGTAGCGTTCGATCATGGCCAATCAATCATATTGTGGGTAAAAATGGGAAAAATAATACTGCTTTAAAAATAAATGTTAAGCAGACATATGATAATCCACGTCTTTGTACATTGTACAGATGTTTAAAGGAAGTTTGTATTATTAATTTGTTTTAAAAATCCCATTTTAAATTGAAAAAAAAAACAAAAACAAAAAAAAAAACTGATGAGCCATGCCATCAGAACCAAGCCGAACTGAAAACCGTGGTTAAAAAAAACAGAGGTATGTAATGAAATGTGGGCTGTCTGTACTGTTGCATCCCTAATTTATACAGCAAAAAGAAAGTTTTGAAAAGAATAGTGGTATGATACAACGGGGTTAAAGGCACACTGGGGTAAATGTCAGATTTGATTTGATTTTCCTCTAATGTACTAGATGGCACAAAAATGCATTGCAGCACTTGCGTGTTTCACTATGCAGGGGAACTTCAGCCCATCCCTGCACGACTCGTTTGAGGGCGGCAACACAGATCTACTATTTGGTTGATCTACTATTTATTTATTTATTTATTTAAATGATAGGGATTTCGGAGCAAATGGGAATCGTTTCCAAATATGTTTTGAGAAAGGTCATGGTAATGATTTTCAGTTTTGTTCAAAGTAATTAGATAAACAATTTTTGGCATAAAAAGCATGCCTAATGTTGAGGCACAATCTCATATGTGATAATAAATATCTTACTGACTTTTCCATTTGCTGAAATGTCATGGATTCAAACGATCAATCATTAAGTTAACCATAGGGATAATTACCATATTTATAATGAAACCATCATATTTCAAAATATGATATTAGTGACATAAATCATTTATTGTTTCTGCAAAGCCATATTAAATTGAGATATCTTTCAAAAAGTGCAACAGCTTTAAGAATGTTTATTTTTAATGACATTTGTTTTTCTACATTGAACAAATCTTAATGACTATGCTTTTATTGAATAAAAGTAAATTAAATTCATTTATCAAAATAAATTGTTATTGAAGTGATTGCATTAAATTAAATATTATGCAAACAATATGACTTTTAAACTACTTTAGAAAACTACTTTTATAATTTATTTTCCCACAAAATATATTGCTTCATCAGTGTTAAATAAAAAGACAACTGACTTTACAAAAACTTTAGCTATGTGCCTTTGAGAAATTAGAGCACTGAATGGCCTGAATTCTATAGTGGTTGCAAATTAAATGTCTTTGAATTTAATCCAAGGTTTGCAATAGGACATGGTTAAATGTCCTCGTCCAAACATCAGATTAAATTCATGTTAAGTTTGTGTTAGTACCAGGTATATTATGAAAATAGGTTCTTCGCATTGAAAAATGTGAGAAAGACTGAGAAGATTTTGGGAAAATGTGCAAGTCAGGCAAAAATGCACGACAATATGAAGCAAATGTACAAGAAGGGGAATAGATGTCCACATAATAAAGCTTCGAACTTCATTAGGAGCAAGCAACACTTCATCTACTTCAGTCTTCATCATTTTACTTGGTAAAGTTAATGTAAATGGTTGAAGTCTTGTTGCAAAAAGTGTTTAGAGCTTTATAGGGGTAGGGATTTTTGTACCGTTCCAATGCTGTATGCCCTTGGCCTTTTCTGCCTACGCCCATCCATGTAATGGCAGCAGATAGCGACCAGCATCAAGCTTGTAAAAAAAGAATCAAATATGTATTCAAATCAAATCTGTGAATCTATTTTCTGTTTGCCTTTTGACTCAATCCAAAATCATTGGTAAAATAAGCAATCATTTCATAGTGTAAAGTGCACTAGAAAGAACATTGTGAAATTACTTTTCTGACTTTACAAAAGGTACAGTTATAAATTTCAGAATATCCTAGCCATTATTTACCATGTAAAAAGTTAACTGGGACTGTCAGTATTCAATATAAGAAGAAGAAGAAGAAGAAGAAGAAGAAGAAGAAGAAGAAGAAGAAGAAGAAGAAGAAGAAGAAGAAGAAGAAGAAGAAGAAGAATTTCAGTTGTGAGCTACAGTGGAGGGGATATTTCAGTCTGTTCATTACACAAAATCTTTTGGTTTAAAAAAACTTGAAATTGATTAAATAATACCTTTATGGGCTTTTGGAGCTTGCCACAATGCATTCTCATTCCCCTTCTTTTCATGATAAAGAGCCACCTGGATATTCGTAAAAAAAAAAAAAAAAAAAAAATTCAGCTTTTGAGAAGTCAGCCAGTCATATTGATTACAAAGACATGAAGTAGAATAAATGATGATGGAATCTTCAATAAATGATGGCTAAAATATTATTTTAAGTCTGAGTTCTCTCTTCGTTGAATTTGAGCTTGTTAAATTGCATCTGACATTCATCTTGAAAGGGCAGCTGAAAAAAAAAAAAAAAAACTCAAAAGATTAGTGCCTTGCACTTGAGCATGATGAGCTGTTTTAGTAACAAATCAATAATCAGTTAAGGAAAGGAGGCCCTTCTTGGAGGTAATTTACTGTGTCCTTTAAGAAGCCTTTGATTTGATACATTTAGGGAAAAAAAAGGCATTTGAATTCGTGTCAAATGGGTTTGCATAAATATATAGCATTAATTCTGACCGATAATGAAATGCAGCCTCACCCTTGGGGTGATAGGCACAATGATGTTATACAAAGAAATATATATATATATATATATATATATATATATATATATATATATATATATATACTGGTAAATAGATGTATGTATATATAAATAAAAAAATAGGAAAAAAGATGTCAGAAAAAAAAAATTAAAAAATCACTAAATAAATAAATATATTAATTAATTTTTTTTTTTTCTCAAAAAAAAGTTGAGGTCAGTGCTTATTTATTTATAAAGGATATTAATAATTTAATGCAGCAAGGATGGAATACATTGATAAAAAGTGACAGTAAAGACATTTTATAATGTTGTTTTTTTGAACTTTCCACAAAAATAGTAAGCATCACAACTATTTTCAACATTGATAATAATAATAATAATAATAATAATAATAATAATAATAATAATAATAATAATAATAATGATAATGATAATGATAATGATAATAATAAATGTTATTTAAAAAAAACAAATCAGCATATTAGAATGATTGCTGAAGCAAAATGTGACAATGGAGACTAAAGTAATTTAATTCCAGGAATAAATTACATTTTAAAATATATTAAATGATAAAACTCTTACTTTAAATTTTAATAATATTTCACAATATTGCTGTTTTTACTGTGTATTTGATTAAATAAATTGCAGCCTTGGTGAGCATAAGAAACATCTTTCAAAAACATAAAAAAAAAAAAAAAAAAAAAAAAAAAAAAAAATGACTGACCCAAACCATTTGTTTGGTTGTAGTGGTATGTTATATGGTAGTGTTATTTAAAATGTAGAGTCTTTCTCTCTTGGGTAAATTCGAACAAACAAAACGTATTGTCTATTTTTTATTTATTTTTATTTTTTTAAACAAAGGCACGATCAGTTTCAATTGGAAACACAGGAATAAAAAGAAGAAGAAGAAATCTCTTTAAAAAGCACAATATATTTTATTGAGTTCTATGTCCTCAGGGCCTGTTTTGATCATCACTGAGTTTCTTCCAGATCATAGTGACACTTACAGCAACACTAGGAGACATGAGGAACATGGCTGATTTTCTGACATAATTTCTACTCTTCCAGTTTCTCTTACATGTAGTATTTTCATTAAACTTCATTACAAGCTAAAAAAAAAAACAAAAAAAAAAAAAAAAAAAAACTGGTGCACCATTTTGGGGACAGCTGATAATTTGGGAATTGCTGGCAGCCTTTGACTTCATGCAGATTTCTGAGTTTCCAAAAGACAGAAAGCCATACCCCACTTTCTGAAGAAGGTTGAAACAGCCCTACCGGGACTCTTGTATAGCAGATGGTACAGTCAAACATGCTGCTCTTATATGATTTCTAATGCATCACTTGCATGTCATCACTCCCCAGACTCATTCTGGCATGAATTCATATTTGGGAGCTACTCTTATTTATTTATTTTTTTAATTTATTTTTTATTTTTTTATTGGTGTTAAGAGGGCTGACAGCTTCAGCTGTATCTGTGGGAATGTCAGACCTGTGTAGGCCAAACAAACAGGCAGGTAATTAAGAGTGCTATCTGTTTATCTGTTCTGATTCTTATAAGGTGTTGTGATGTTAGTATAACTGGCTCATGTCTATTATTTTTTTTATTTTTATTTTTTTTTTCTATCTTCCCCTGCAGGTACCACAATGACACGAATGTGCACATTAAAATGACATATTCTGACTGTGTAAATGAATCAATGATGTGGGATATTTAATTTTAAGCACTGTGACTCGGTGGTGCTTAAACGAGTACAGCCACATTGCCTCAAACAATTGCTTGAGTCTGGGGTGGTGAGGTTTTTTTTTTTTTTTTTTTTTTTTTTTTTTTTTTAATTATGGCAGACCGAGTGTTTTGGAAACCTGTCATTGTTTTTACATTTCCTTTGGTGATACTAGTGGTGCAGAAATTACACATTTCATTTTTAACTGACAATATCATGAAGAAAAAAGATGGGATATCCTTTTTTATTTATTTATTTATTATTATTATTTATTTATTTTTTTAGATAGAAGCTGGGCTTGCTTGCATAGTTTAACATTAGTGGTCCGGATCAAAAAAATCCTATTAATTTTCTCCATAGAGAAATTGATTCAATAACATGATGAGCAGTTCATCGCTCCATAAAGACTGTACATACACACTCTTTGTGCCTACAGTATGTCTTTTTTATTGTGATTTTCATGTACTTTTATGTCTCAACTTAAATGTAGTAATTTTGTGATTCATCTCAAAGCTGAATGGTTTGGTTTGAGTCTCAGAACTGTTTATTGAATTAGAGATTTATTATTATTATAATTGTTATTATTTCCATAGAGGAAATGAAGGCTGTTGTGTTACTGATCTGCAGTTTTACCTTGATTGAAAATAGCTTCTCATTAATGCTGCTGAGGTGGCTGAGTGGACTGACTTGTTTTAAAGGCACTTTGGTTGGGTTATTGAAAGAGAGATGGAAACAATACAATGTGCTAAACATGTTGAAACCACAGCCTATTCATTCAGTTAATATAACAGACTGCAAAAAAAAAAAAAAAAAAAAAATATATATATATATATATATATATATATATATATATATAATAATGGACATTCAAATTTTGATTTTAAGATTGCCTAATTTATACATTTGTTAACTACTGAAATGCATTAATTAAAACAAATGTGGCAAATGTGTTTAAATTCTCTCTCTCTCTCTCTCTCTTTTTTTTTTTTTTTTCTCTCTCTCTCTCTCTCTCTTTTAAGGATAAGACAGTGCCAATTTTAATAAACCCCAAATCAAATTAATTTCACTTGTGAAGAGGTTAGCAACTCATATTACCCATTTAGATATTCATTTAGGTGTCTTAAAGGCACAGTTGGGAGACCATCCCATATAATACCACAGGTCAGAGTGAGTGGAAAAAAATGTGATATATACCCAAATTACAGTTGTTTTTAGTGCAGGAAGCACTGACTAAAGTTATAATTGGATTTCAGGAAAGCTATATTGAGAAAGTGCAGGATATAAGAATACTGCATAACTCAGTATATTACTTACATATTTTCAGATTGTCCAGGATATTGAACTAGGGCAGACTTTATTTTATCTATCAGGAATTGATCACAAAACGTGGGAATTACATACTGGAATGAAGTCAAGAAGATTATATATAAGATTATATACGGTGGAGATCAAAATTAGAGAACCACCCACAATTTCCTAAATTTCAAGGACACTGCTTAGTCCTATTTGAAGTTATCCTAACAGAAGGGCAGTTTTTAAGCATATTTCATAAATTAATTGTATTATGAAGCACAGTATATATATATATATATATATATATATATATATATATATATATATATATATATATATATATATATATATATATATATATATATATAATAAATGAGATATTTGAAAAATAACTGATCAATATTTTTTAACACCTCCACATACCTCCAAGTTATTGTTGTTAATCTGATACCTGATGCTAATTTCCTTAATTATATGACAAACCCTACATAAATGGCAACATTCCTCAGATTTTTACTGAGATTATATCCTGCGATGGGAGGAGGTCCAGATGAAGGCCGAAGGATGACCCTTTCAGCCACTGCACGAGAAGCATGAGGGAGAACAAACACGTTGCGTGGAAAGGGGGTTTGCCATCTTGATTGCTGTTCACTGCTCAACAGTTATTTCTGGTCCTCAAAACTGATTGGCTGAGAGGTTCTTCCACCCACAATATCGCCATGGGAAATGTTTCACCATTTGTATCACTCCGCTTGCAGTATTTCTCACAGCGGCTGACATGGCGGACATCCAAATGCACTGTAATTTCATAAAGAATACTTTTTTTGTTTGACATAATGTAGCTTTTTTTTAGGCCAGAATGTAGTTGTTTAGACTTCAAATATGCGGTTTGTTAATAAAGACAACAACTTTTTTGAAAATCTGCTTTGGCATTTTTGGAGATGTGAGCTCCAGCGTGTCAGCGGGTGTTCAGCGCTCATGAACCTGCCGAGAACAGCCGCACCTCGGTCAAATCTTCTGGAATTTACTGCTGGCTCTGATGTCTATATAGTGGTTAAACGTGAGCTATCATTTGTTTGGTTAAATCTAACAGGCAATCTTTGGTCTCATTAATCTATTATCTGTTCCAGAGCAAATAGCTTTGGCTGAGGGCAAAGTTTCATAACTTTATATTTTTGTGTAACTTTAATGCTTTACATCAGAGAGCTGCCTATATACTTTTTGACTGAATTGCCTGACAACTTTTATGATGAACGCTGTTGTTTGTTAAATATTATTATTAAATAATTACTATTTTTATAAAAAAAAATAGTAGTATTCAATATTAATATTTGGTATTGAGAAACTGTGTGTGTGATGGTGATTTTAGTTAATTGTTCTCCCATTTAATAGTGACGAGACTTTATGAGTCAGTAGCAAAGACCTTTATATTGAAAGAGACTGAAACAAGGTTGTAAACAAGGACATTATTTTTTACTTGCAACAACACCTTGTAAGGTGTGAACTGCAAAAATTGGTCATTCAGAAATCTAGAGGCTGTTTTTGAAGGAGCAAATCTGCAACCCATAATTAAACACAGCTAGTCATTCCACAAATGTGAAGATGTTAGCTAATCATCACATTTAACATATGACTGTTGTAGGTTTAAGAAACCTTGGCCAACATTTTAAGTGTGCTGGGGTGAGATAAAGTAGTTAAATAAAAACTGCATATTATAAAGCATAGTGATAAAGCATATTATACTTCTCCCAAAGTTTTTGAAACAATTAATTTTTACTACTGTCACTTTTGGAGAGTCCAGTTTTGAAACTTTATCTTTGCCTCATCATTCTCTCTGCTAATGACAACAGTCATAGTGCAGATTGAAATATCTTTCCCTCTCTCCATATGACAAATTAAAATTCACTCAAGCATTGATTCTCTTATTATAATTGCCCTTAGGGAAATGAGCTTTTCAGGAGAGAAGAAAAAAAAAAAAAGGTAAATTGAGTCTTAACCCCTTGGATACATTGACAGCAGTTGCTTTGTGGGTCTCATCTTCCTCTGTTGCATTAGTGTACAGGGAAAATAAAGAGTAAATGTGTTGTTAGTAGAGGGCAAGGTCAATAAACAACAGAGAAAAGCTGACATGACCTCGGTGCTCTTAAGATTATACTGTTTGGTTAGACAAGAGCCGCTGCATTGAATATGAGCTGTTATTAAAACTGAAAGCAGCGAACCCGAAGCCTAGCAGTGTTTTATTCAAACAGGGTTCAATTCATATCTAACAGTGGGACATTTTATCTACATTAGGTTTGAAATGAATTGCAGGAGGAAATAAAGTAATATATACGCTAATTCATTATAGGGGCAAACTGTAATCTGATCTGAAAAGTGAGATTACCAGCCTGAAGTATTACTCCATTCACCCTCACACTAAAGATAACTGGTTCTCAATTTTCACATATTACTAAAATATTTAGCATTCTTGATTCCTAATATCTTGCTCTTGTTACATAAAGTGACATTAATCAGCATAAACTACTCAGAACATTGTTCCTGCAATTCTCATGAAGATAATTTAAAGTCTGTGGGTATTTCAAAGTAATAGCACCACTAATATATAAGAATCTTAATTTCCTATACTGGAAATATATGAAAGTAATAAAACAAATATGTCTGGTCATTTGAAGCTTATTGGAAGTCATGTATAATGTCAACTTTCAAAAAAAAATATATATATCTTGTTTTATGAATTAGTGTTTCCAAACAGGTTTCCCAAACACTCTGCTATTGGTCAAACATTTAAGTAGCCCCGCCCCCAAATTTATACTATTGGTTAAGCCAATTTTGGGATAGTTTAAACATTATCAATAAACAGAGCCTCTGCATATTACGCTAGGATAGCAGAAAGTATTTAAATTAAAATTTTCAGCTTTAATAAAAGCACACTCATGTTAATGATTTGCCTTTTGCTTCTGAAATTCTTGCTCTTCTTGTCTGTGTCAGGACTCTACAGCTGCTGCGTTTTCAAGGGCTGAATAATTCAAAGTAGAGTAGGGCAAAACATTATCAAATCTAATTAGCCAATTGTAGTCAAACGTGTTAGTGTGAAAAGCAAAGCTGAACACTTAATATTATTTGTTTATAAGCATTAATATTGTATGGGTAATTTCATTAAAATTCCTGAAGGTCTATTTAAAGCTTTCAAAAGGGCTTGCTGGCGAACAAACATGACTTCACAGCTTCAACAAATAAAACAGGTTTAGAAAGATTATAGTACTTTGAAAATCCACATATTTAAATGAATTAATTTCAACAATTGGTGATATTGTTTCAAAGGAAATTTAAGGAACCACAAAGTTTTTTATTTTATTTTATTTTATTTTATTAAATTTATATAGTATATTTTACAAAATGAATCCACACGGACAGCTGTCAATTCACAGAAATACAATAATTTAAAATGAAAATATTTATTTTTTAAACTTTTCATTAAGTTAGAATAATGAGCCTTTCTGTGTACAAGTATATTGACAAATGCAGCCAGTGAAATTCTCAGACATTTACAGATCATCATTGATGAGTGCAGAAAAAAACTTTGTCATTCATGTTGTTGAGAATGGATCATGAGCATTAACACAAATAAGATGGTCTACTTTTGTGTCAACTGTTGTCACTAATCTCTGTGATTTGTCTGAATATTATTTATTTGCATATACATTTTATTGCTAGACACAAATGAATATCTGAGTGTGTATACTGTACTAATTCAGAAAACTAGCTGAACTGTAGCCAGAAATAATATGAAAGTGTTTGTTCTAGTTTGGTTATTGGGTTGCAGGCCAATGCTTTTGAACTCAAAACTAAGTTTTGGGCAAAGAAATCTGTAACAGAGGAACAATCAATCAGAGGAATATGTAAGAATTATCAACAAGCTAGATTTGGTTCTACACTTTCAGCAAAAAAAAAAAAAAAAAAAAAAAAAAAAAAAAAAAAACTACAATAAAATACAGGCTGTACAATTAATTGCATTTGAATTGTGCTACACTATATTTATGATAGTTGCACCAGTCTCCAACACTGTAGTAATTGTATGTGTCTTGTTGCACTCCACAATTTTTTTTTGTGATATAAAAACATTTTTAACAATATTTAATTTCTATATTTTCATTTATCTCTATATATTTTATTTATTTCTATATAACCCTTTAATGCCTGAGATCATTTATAATCACTCAGGTTGACTCTACAATACATTATGCTTTACGACATTTTTTTTTTTTTTTTTTTTTTTTTTTTTTTAAGCAGGTCAATGTAATAGTGTGCATTTTAGTTTTGTTATCTAATCAGCAGTACTTAGTTATACATGTTTTCCAATTCAAATTGCAATATTTGTAGATTTATAATAATAATAATAATTATAATAATAATAATAATAATAATAATAATAATAATATGTTTATTCAGCAAGAGCACAGTTTCAACAAAAATATTAGACAGCACAACCATTTTCAACCGTGTCATCATAATAAGAATAAATGTTTCTTTAGCAGCAAATCAGAATATTAGAATGATTTCTGAAGGAGCTTTGCATCACAGGAATAAATTGCATTTTAAAATATATTGCAATAAAAAAAAAATGTTATAATATTTCACAGTATTACGTTTTTTTTTTTTTTTTTGTTTTGTTTTGTTCTGTTTTGTTTTGTTTTTTTGATAAAATAGTTGCAGCCTTGTTGAGCATAAGAGACTTACCGACAAAAAAATAATCTTACCGACACCAAACTTTTGAAATACATTTCATTTCATTTCATTTCAATTTTTTTTTTTTTTTTTTTTTTTTTGACCAAATCATGCAATCTTAGTGTGAAGGGATTCTGATGCTTAAGAACTGGCCAATTTTGACTTGTAGGATCAAAAGTTCTGCCTGATGAATATGTGTGTGTGTGCGTTTGTAGATTATTACTTTCACAGCTCCAGAGGTCATTCTCTGAGATAGGCGAGCGATGCGGATCAGACATTTTTATTATTTTTCTTTTTTTTTTTTGCAGAAAAAGGACATCGAGTCTCTGCAAATTCTCATAGAGGAAGCTGTCACTCCCTCTGTCACTCGGCGCTTGTAGCCTCTTGAAGGCAAAATGTCTTCCAACTTGTCAGGACTCTAATCCCAGAGAACCATTTACTGTAGTGCTCTATCTCTCTTTCTGTCTTTTTCGTCTCTCTACATCCTCTCATTACGAGTTTCTCCCTTTCCATTTGTGTCTTCGCTCTCATAAATATTCCTTTCTCTGCGCCCACACTCTCTCTCTATCTACAGGCCCGCCAACGATCATCTCTCCGGCGTGACACGTTAACTTGATCAGCGATCATGAGTGATGTCACGGACAAGAGGTGTGCGTCTCTCATCCCTTAACGACCTTCATGACTCACTCCCATCTATCATTTTGCATTTCCAGTGCCATTTCATCGCCTCTGTCATCAAAATAACAGCTGTTCCTCCCCAAAGTTGCTGTATCCCTGTGTGGCGCTTTCACAGACCTCTCCCTGAGCAGCTGCACTGTGACTGGAGATGCTTGGGTGTCTCCCGCTAATTACCCAGCGCAAACAAAGCCCCAGGGCCATGTTTCCAGTTCCTGTTTATTTATTTCATTTACTTTTTTTAATCAGGGTCTGCTCATTCTCAATCAGTGATGCTAATCTTGCTGGGGGATTAGCTATTGCTCTGCACCTCAAACATGATGCAGTTCTCGTCGACTTTCTCAAAACAAACCATGTTCGGTGGAGTCATTAGCATGCTTCTGTTGATGCAAAGCAATGCCTTTATCTACCCAGCTCTTCTTCCCCATCCTTCTTCTCAGCCTCACTTCCTACTTGCTTTCAGTGTTGTTGCAGTTTATGTGTCTTCTCAAATTAGTCTCATCATCAGATTAAATGCCCACAGTCCATGCACTGACCATTTGATGTGCATTGCACGCCAATCAATGTTATTCAAAAACAGTCAGTTTAATGTGATATGCTGGGTTCATGAACCAGTCCAGTTTACCAAAAAAGCAGTCTGTACATTTTACATTTATAATTTTTTTTTATGTGTTTGTTAAAACTTCAATCCAAATGTACTTATGTTGCATATACAGTATATAACAATTTAACAATTTACAAAAAAGTTTAGTTTGTTAATATTAGTTAATTAAAAGTCAAAACAAAAGTATGCACATCCCTGGAAAAACTCTCAAAAAGGGTGCTCGATAAAAAATTATCATTAAAAAAAAAAAAAAAAAAAAAAAAAAAAAAAAAAATTCAGCAAACCTGGCCTCCAAAAATACAAAAATTGAATAACAGACTATCACATAGGTGGCGTTTTGAGCATGCATGCTCTTTATCAGTCTGATGAAGCCCAGGTGACCAGATGTGACTTTTTTTTTTTTTTTTATAATGCATTTAAGACTGAATGCCTAATGTTATTATTATTATTATTATTATTATTATTATTATTATTATTATTATTATTATTATTATTATTATTATTATTTTATTTTTTTTATTTTCTTAATCTTGATCTTGGTTAATCTTAGTTTTAATATTAATCCTAATTAATCTTGGTTATAGCTAATTTCTTCATGAAGGCTACTTATACTTTTTACAAACATTTTAATTGTATAATTATATTTGTTTTTAATTTATTGTATAAATAAATTTGGCCACACTTTACTCCAGTTCTCGCTAATAACTATTAACTATGACTTTTATCTCAGTAAACTCCTAATTTGCAGCTTATTAATAGTCAGTAAGGTAGTTGTTATATTTAGGTATGAGGTATAGGATTAATTTATCTAAATATGGTCATGCAGAATAAGGCATTAACATCAACGTGCTTAATAAGTACTAATAAACAGCCAATATCCTAGTTGGCTAGCAAAATGCATGCTAGTTACTAGTGAGAATTAATATAGTAAAGAGTGAAAATAGTAAAAAAAAATAATAAAAAAAAAATAAATAAAAAAAAATACTAGATTAATACAAATTAAACACATTAACAAAATTGAAAAACACAGACTGTTCTCCAACAAAAAATGACCATATAGGTCGTTGTTTGCGACCTATTTTTAAGTATTAAAGTTAAGTGCCCTCTAGTGGGTGTAAAAATAATTTTTCATTTCCAATCAAAATGTATGTGGACTTTTTACATGGTTCAACCTGATTTCACGGCAATTAGTACATATTTTACTAGGTGGCTCATTCATATGAATTTGTATGAATGACCACACCCAACCCCGCCCCTAAACTTATACCTCACAGAAATCATGCAAAGTTATGATTAACAGTGCATATACATTATATGAGCACGTCCATTCTCTGGGATCGAACCCATGATCACATGACTTGCATATCATCATATAACACGATGCTCTACAAACTGAGCTATTCAAATCCCGCATTATGCTGCAGATTACAGAGTACAAAACATTCATATGAAAGTTTCCTGTTGGCGATAGGGCTGTAATTGTAGCATATGCTTTGATGGGTCGTATTTCAGGGATTTTGACTAACAACCTATAAGGGTATTGATTGGAGGACATGTTGAAAATAATAATAATAATAATAATAATAATAATAATTTAACATATTAACCAAAAAATTGGGCATTTTTGGCCAGAAGATAGTGTTTTATTAAGTCGACCAGTTGATAATCCAACTGATCAACCATCGTGAATCAGCTGACTTGGACCAGCTAGAAACCATATAACCTCTAACAAAAGCTACATTTAGCTGGATTTGCCAGGATTGTCCCCTCCTTCATCTGCCCACAAGGTTACTTTTCACACCGGAAGGTTCACGTGTTATTGTAGTCGATTGTGTGCTTTGTTCTTAAGACATAGGTATCTGTCGGAATGATGAAATGGCTCTCCGTAAGCTTTAAGCTTTTTGTTTAAGCACGAATTTGTGTCACATTTCCATTCCGACTATACAAATAGAGCCTCAAACAAGCTATGCCTCCTACCATGCATTTGTAATGCCGTCTTTCCCTCTCTGGATTGTTTGGATTCTTACACAGGGGATGCTTACTTACAGAACCGTTTCAGACATGATATATGGTCCATGAAAGTGTGATTTCACAAAGTCCACACAATTTGCTTCTCTCAAGTTGCATTTATAAATGTAAAAAGGTTTGTTTTTACTTTGTGAAATGCTATGCGCTGTGATTAACATTCAAAAACTCATTTACCCGAAGCCTGGGGCTCGATCTCACTCGCTTAAAATATCTCTAGTCCACACTTAAAAGTAGACCAGTGGGGTGTCAGTTATGATATCTAATTAATGAGTTAATTAAAAGACTTTTCTCCTCTTTTCACATGGTGTCAGAGAGAGAGAGCAGATGTCTATATATTTAGCTCGAAAGTTCACATCCATTACTTTCCTCCTTTGAGTTACTTTTACCACTTTTTTTCCCCTCTCTTTAAGGTCAAGCAACCAGATAGAAATCTAGGTAAAAGCATTGTGTAATAGATGATGCTATAATCTGACAAGGACACACACAAAAAAATAGACCTCCAAAGACGTTTTCCATGTCCTGAAGGGATGTTTTTCAGAGAAAACTGGAAAAATGAAGAGAGATGGGGCTGTAAGTACACATCTTACATAAATTCTGCATGTGTAGCTGCTGAGTTCAGGTCAGTCAGATCTGTTTAATGTCATGATGTTGTCGCCTCTGGATGAATGGGACCCCAGGGGTCCACCAGGAGCAGCTCGACTCCCATTCCAATGACCTTCACCATGATGCATGTCTGCACAGGGAGAAAAATAGAGTGATTCGTGTTTGCATCCTTTTACTGCGTGGATCAGTTTACACGGGTTCTCTCTATTATAGGGTTCACCGTAGCTTGGAGAAAAAAAATAAAAATAAATAATTGGCTATTTACTATGCTGTCACAAACATTTGCCCAAAGAGACCTCCGCCAAAGTCCGTGTGACAGAGCTGTAAGAGGCTTATTAGAAATACGTGATTAAGTGATTAGTTTTTCATCAGCGGAGCATAAAGTAATGGTTCTGTGGAAATGAAGCATGTGGTTAAAAAAAGAAATGTCAAAAATTTGTTCTCTTGAGGGGCCACTGAGATCTCTAAGCTACTAGACTGCTTTTACACTGCACATATACAGTATTTTTACACGTTCAGCTTTATGTCTGTTTACTTGCATTACAAATATATATATATATATATATATATATATATAAATCATTATTTTATCATTTTCAAGTAAAAAAAATAAAAAAAATGCAACATCCCTAAAAGATGATTTACTTGAGAAACCAAATTGAGTGTGATATCAGAACTTGTTTTCTGAGAATTAGGTGTATTCTTTCTTGATAAATTGGCAAAGGGACTTAACTAGATTAATTCACTCCACAATGTGCAGTTGTGGAATAGATACAAAGGGTAATATATAGAGAATGCAACATTTCTAAAAATATATACATTAATACATGTACAAACTTATACAAAATTAATTTAATTCTTCTGACAGCAATTTAGTTCAGTATTTTATTTGTTATATTTTTAAATGTATTTATGGGTATTAAAGTGCTTTTAAATACATGCAGTAAAAGCAAATTGACCAACTAAACAATGATACAAACACAAATGTCCCTGTTTATCTTAAATAAAAAAACTATAAAGATTCATATAATGAAACTGTGCACATGTCACAGCGGTTTTAATAAGTATTTATAACTATTTTTAGCCTTGATTATTGACTAAAACAAAGTCAATTCAAAATCAAGGCATATGAATCAGCAGGAGTTTTAATCATCACAACATAACGAATGAATCGTTACACACCTCCTCATCATGATTCACACAATGGAATTCCTGTGCCTTAACTTGAACAATACATGGCAAAGAGGAAACTGACAACACGCCGGTGGACAAGACAGAGCAGGATGCTTTTGTTATGAAACAAAGTCTCAGCTTTCAAATTTTGTATTTTGTATTTTGTATTTTTTTTAAGAAACTCAAACAATAAATACCTCTTTGTGGCTCTTTAATGTGTTGTGCCACAGTTCAAGCTGCACGCAAACTGATCATATCTTCCTCTTTACTAGTTATAGCACAAAATAACCATGAATGAACATCAAAAGGTATAATTTTTTTTTTAGCCACTGAAAGACATCAATACACCCCATTTTGTTTAAGTTCAAGTCCACCAACTTTAATCTACTCTCCTGTCTGGTTTTGTTTGTTGGACAAAATGGCAGATTTGGCGTTATTATTGGTCAGATCGCCTGTCAATCAAACTCCCGATGAATGGTCAATTGCCCATTCCTTTTTTAATATATTGACATATTATATTAATGCATTTTTTCCAAAGCAACTTAAATTGCATTTGAGGTAAACATTTGATCTGTTGGGAAACAAATTCATGTCCTTTTGAATCCAATTTTAGTGTTTTGCACTAAATGCAGCAATCTGCGTGCTAGATATGTGTGTAGAAACGATCCTTTCCAGAAACCAGAGTAACACAGAATATTAAAAGTTAAATTTCGAGAATGCCTCATGTGAGACGAATATGTTGCTCATCTAATTACGAAAATTACTCTTAAAGTGAACAGTATAAACATGTTTATTGACCGAGTGCCCCGCTCTCGTGTGTCTTTACGTGGTATAATTGCGGTCCAGGATCATATGGAGACTGATTCTTCCGGAGGATACATCCATTTGTCTTAATCTGCAGTGACCTACATCCTAGACATCTTCTCCTCTAAAGCCAAATCTCGTGCTGGATTGCAGGAGCACTCTTCTTAGCCGTGCATAAGTGTAATTGATGACTTTGACCTTCTAATGGTCCGGCATATTCATTCACTCACAGATACAGCATCCCGTGTCTCTTAAGGGCCCAAGTACACAAATAAATTACATGAGGAGAGTGATTCCACCAAATGGAATAAGATCAAATATGTGGGAGCTATCATTGCCCTCCTTCATGTATGAAAATGCTAATCCTCAATCTCAGATTCGTTTGAGTTTAAGCCTGAAAATAACATGAGAGACATGCATGTTTTCTTAATCTCTTTCTTCCCCTCCCTCTCTCTCTCTCGCTCTCTTTCTTTTTCTGCTTTCTGAATTGGTAAGAGAGGTCTTAGACGCCCGCTGCTGTATTAAACTCAAATGCTGCCGAAGTGGATTGGATCACAACAGGAAACAACGCTCCGGCTAATCTAACACAGTCAATGTTCATCAACAAAAATTTGTCACCTGCTGACATGGACAAATCGTTACTCTCAAATGGTTTGGCAAGGGAACTCAGTGTGATGTGTTTGCTTTGTTCCTCCTGAGACTTTACAGACCATGTACACAGGTTAGAACCATTCCTTCTATTCACCACTTTATCAGTTGTTAGTTTTGTCGTGTTATTCTGTTGTCATTAATCAGCATGGCATCAATTTTCTCAAGTACTCATTCAACCTCAATTGTCCATTCCTAAATTTATTTATATACTGTATATATATATAATATTTCTCCCCCAAACCAACCTTAAATGCTTTTGAGAAAGATTGATCAGTTTATGCCTTCCCTGTGAATCAAACCCATGACCTTTCACACTGCTAGTCCCATGATCTACTATTTGAGCTACAGGAATTTATACAAATAACAAGTTTGAGTAATAAAAGTGTGCTTAACTGTACTAAATGTGTACTTGTAGTGCATGTACAATGTTAAAAGTAAATGTACATGTACTTACAGAAAGAACAGTTTCATGACGGACATTTTTTTACACACTTAAGTACACTTTAAAATACACTTGTAATAATGACAATATATATATATATATATATATATATATATATATATATATATATATATATATATATATATATATATATATATATATTTTTTTTTTTTTTTTTTTTTTTACAGTACATTTTAAATCATTGGTTTAATAAACATTTGTCATGCTTTAATGGATTTCACTTAATTTGATGTGTTGCCTAACTTACTGAAGCACATGTAAAGTACTTGATTATAATTACAACCGTGGTGTGTTATTTGATTGCAACTTCATCATTGCAAATATGCAATTACATATATCAACAGAAGTTCAACTAATTGCATTATAAAAAAAAAAAAAAACTATAATACATTTTCATTTAATTGAAAGTAGCATGCAATCAAGTGTCTGAAAACAGTACATGGGGGGGAGGGACTCTATTTTTTTCAATAATTGTTAGTAAATTTCACAAATAATTACAAAGAAGCAGCAAATAACACATTAAATTAAACCTAAAATTTTGAAGTAGAAAGACCGACATAGTATTCTCTTGTAAAGCCAGATTCAAATTACAAGTGTTTTTTTTTTTTTTTTTTTTTCTGAGCCTGGCTTAAACTATACTGTAATCATATTTTATTTACAACTTTGGAAAAACATTTTTGCATTGTGTACTCTTTTTAAAATATGCTTCTTTGTCACAAGGGCCAACAACAGCTGAGCATCTTGAACAAAGCGAGAGTTTGCACATGTAGTTGTTCTAGAAAGGAAAAATGATGAATTATGTTGTGGGCAGGTAGCAGGCAGCATATGAGGGACATGGACATGGTTTAGATGGATTTCCGACATGTAGTTCCATTGTAAGCTGTGACACAAAGACTCAAGACATCTGCCAGGAGCTTTACATCCATGGCCAGAAACCACAGCAGGCTGGAGGCTTCCTAAATCTCATCTCCTGGTCCAGACACTAGGGACAGGGAAAGCAGCTCGGAAGAAAGAGGCAAAAGGAAGAATTGTCGGAGTGACAGAGAGGTGCATTGAGGAAGAGCGAGGGGGGCGAAGAGAGGGAAAGCCGCCCCGTAGCTCCCGTTTCTCAGGGGAAGGAGTTGGCGGGTGACGACGCAGATGGTACTTATCGCTGTGGGTATAGAGTGTCTTCGGCTGGGGGGTGAGCAGACGGAGTGATGAGAGTTAGAGAGGGGACGTTGTGGCAAGTAGGGATGTGGCAGGGAGAGCTTTGGGGATCGGGGATGGGCAGCCAGCAAAGGCCTCCATCCGGCTTCAGTCATAGATGGATGAGACCAGGAGGAACGAGGCATTTATGTGCTAGTCTGTGCTGGGCAAATGGGACAGGAAAGAGATGTAGGGTGGGGGTGGAAGGACTTGGAGTGCTTGAATGGGTTTCCTGGCAATCTGAGTGCTGGATGGCACAGTGAAGACCGCAGAATCCTCTAAAGGCGGTCTGTGCCAGGCAGTGCCAGCCTGTACGATGCCGTGCCATGTGGTAGCGCAGGACAGACCTTGTGGATTTTGATGCACACGTTTGTTGCTCAGTTGCTGGAGATAGATAAGTCACTTGGTAGGCATAAGTTGACTGGAGTGATAAATGAACTTACAAGAGACAACAGCCTCCCCTCACATCATGAACTTGAGTGAAGAATACTGCTGGAAATCCAAGCTGGCCTAAATTCTTGTACAGTTGAACTACTAGATGGAAGACCTTTTTTTTTTTTTTAACCATGTAGACTATCTTGGTCAATTTGGTTAGAACAAGTAGAATCAAAAATTAAAATCAAATAAATGCAGCCTTGAGGATAAGAGGCTTCTTTAAAAATAATAATAATAATAACAATACAAATTACATATCTTACTAATCCCATAATTTTAATCATCTCTGTGTGTGTGTGTGTGTGTGTGTGTGTGTGTGTGTGTGTTTTTTTGTTTTGCAGTTATGTGGCATTAAGTTTTGTGTGTGTGTGTGTGTGTTTGTGTGCACGTGCACATGTGTGTATATACAATTACAAACAATTAAATATTGATTCTTCTATTTTTTATTCACATACATACAGATTTTGAGTTTAAAGAATCTACAGCTAGAAATATTAAAGCGACTGAAATAATGAATAGTTTTATTTTAATAAACCAGTGTAAAGCAAAGTGAGCAAACATCCAGTTAGTATGAGAATAAGTGGATCGAGAGCAGACAGACAAGATCCTCTCATTTAGCAAAATGTGTTAATGAGAGTCCTCTACAGCCCAGAGAATGGCACTAGTCTGTTTCCATTATGCCACATAGTCTCTCATTCTGTCAGCAGATAACCTTGCTCCATTTCTATGCAAGATCTCAGAGCTCAAGGCTTTGATGCACTCACAAGCCTGGGGCCATTTGTTTTGCAAATCAGTAAAATACAGCCAACCGGACTTCGAAAAAAAAAAAAAAAAAAAAAAAGCTGTGAAAAGTCACAGGGGTAGTGATGGAAAGCTTCATTTATTTGCTTCCAGAGTAAAGTTGGTTCTTTTGCAGAGCAAACAAAAGACTGCTTAGGAAATGCTCTGTATCCAGCAAGCCATTTTAAACAATAGGGGTATTTGGGAAGTCCCAAAGCTGGCACTAAGAAAACACCTCATGGCAGAAGTAGAGCAGAGAACTAATGATTCCAGCAGGTCTCCAAAGACCTCCAGCCCCAGCAGCTTGATCACTGTCATTGCGGCTGTTGCTGGGTCACCCCGCTGTTTGCTCGCGATCGGCCCACTACAGCATGCCAAGCCCACAAGTCCTGCAGCCACCATTTGAATATGGCCCGCATCCACTAATGTGTTTCATCTGTTGTCGCAAATATTTATTCTTTTCCTTGTGGAGCCTGATGGGTTCCTCAGAAACCTTTATTAATCATGACATATTGAATATGGTATTTTTTTTTTTTTTTCTTTCAAACTTAGCTCTTTGATTATTCATGCATCTGTAGGAGTAGCTTTTAATGTGAATGCAGGTGCTGTAGAACAAGTCTACATGCAGATCTGTGATATCTAGTGATATCTGTGATTTAGTTGCAGGCAGATGGAGGGAGGTAGATAGTAGTGTTCTACCCACCATAAACGTGTCATTTCTTTCATGTTGGCTTGAGATGGTCTCTTCTGACAAATCAAGACAATCAATTTCAAGATGAAAGCTGCCTTAAAGTGTGTGAAATGTGTTCTCATTGAAACGTACCATTTATATACAGCTCAACAAACATGTACAATAAGATTTGAGAAGAAACTTCAAGGGTTTTAAAGCAGCACTCAAAGCTATTAGGAAATCCTCTCGATCAGTTTGAAAGAACTATTATTTGAGAACATGAGCTGACACCATTGTAATAAGCTTGTAGCATAAATTAAGCATGTGCTGTAAATACTCAACAAAAGAGAAACCAAAGAACATTGTATTTTAACTAAAGCATAATGTATATGCAGTATGTAACTATTGTTAGGCACTGTCTGAGGATCAGGTCATTAACCATCGAAAGAGCGAAGTGTCATGTTTTTTTTTTTTTTTTTTTGACCAGTAGGTGGAACTGTCACCATGTTTACATTGATAGTCAGCTTCATTAATGAGATATGCAATTTTTTTCATCATTTCAATCCATAATTTCTATTTCAAAACGTAACGTTTACAGGGTTAAATTGATAGTTCATCCAAAAAGGCAAATTTGATTAATTTTCAATTCATTCCAAACCTGTATAATGTTCTTTCCAGTGTTGTTTCGTACAACTGACATTCATTGTATATACAAAAACACTTTTTTTTTTTTATATATATATATATATATATATATATATATATATATATATATATATATATATATATATTATATATATATACAAAAAAAGATATAAAAGATATATATATATCTTTTATATCTTTTAATATCTTTTTACTATCTATATTCTAAAGACAGTAGGCTTAATAGCATTAATGATCTAATTTGTAAGTATCACATAGCTGAAATCCTTGAAAATTAGCTTTGTATGTGTATTTAAATGCAAATATAGCAAAAGATGATAACACAGAATGTTATATAGAATTTAAATATATATATAGAATAAAAAAGAAGAACTTGGGCGGCTGGAGATGCTCTTTGTATGCATACACAAGCACAGAAATCACTCCTCCTCTGGAGAGAGCTGGTCATTGTGCTGCGGCACAGCAGAGGTTTTGTGCGTTTTCATTAATGTTTCATGCTTAGCAGTGTGCGAGTGGTTAGTGTAGTCTAGCAAGCCAAAGTTTAATATTGGCAATAGGTCTTACTGCCAAGACAATTCCCATGGATGCATTTGAGCATGCTGTTTTGTTTCTTTTTCTTTGGACATTGCAGAATAGAAGCAAAACAAATATAACACTCCATATGGGTATTACAACTTTATTTATTACCAACGATAAAGAGAACACTGGAAAATAAAAGAGATCCATTACGCATACAATGTAAGCAAACACTGCTTGGAACAGCCAGGACTGTTCAACGGGATAATGGATTGTTTTACATCATTGAGCATTATATCTGTCTTACCTACCGCAAAACGCACACATACACCAGATTGTATATGTCTACAATTTTGAAATGATGGCGTAGTGGTAGTTGTGAATGGGTGCCGTCAGAATGAGAGTCCAAACAGCTGATAAAAACATCACAATAATCCACTCCACTCCAATCCAGCAATTAATGTCTTGTGAAGCAAATATTGGTGTGTTTGTAAGAAACAAATCCAGTGAAAAAAAATTCAGTGAAAAAGTAATCTCATCTGGATCAGCAGAGAAATATGCACAGACCAAGCACCATTTACAATTGAAAATATTTCTAAACAAATACAGTGTGTCAGTTAATTTTGATGTGAGAGGACAACAGGGATGGACTTTTTCATTGCAAGAAGTGATATAATGGATTAATATTTTTCCAGAAGCAACTTTAAAAAGCTAAAATACCTCAAAAATGGATTTGTTTCTTACAAATATGTTGCTTTTCAGCTTTTCACTTCACAAAACATTAAGGCTTGTGGACTGCTTGTGGAAAATATTAGCAGCGGTATTTCTATGTTGTTGAACCTTTTTTTTTTTTTTTTTTTGTCTTTGGACATTTGTCTAACATTCTAACTGTTACTACTAATTTCAGAATGTTCAGAGAATATTCAAAAGTATTATTCCCATAATGTTTGAAAAAAAAAAAAAAAAAAAAAAAAAAAAAAAAAAATATATATATATATATATATATATATATATATATATATATATATATATATATATATATATATATATATATATATAATGGAATATATTTATAACATTAACATAACCAATAATAATAGTAATAATAACTGGACATTTTTGTGTTCAGAGAACATTTAGTAATAACATTTCAGCTTAATGAGAATGTTATCAATTTTTATTTTATTTTTTTTTGGGGTTAGCTTTTCCAGAATGATCCACACAGACACATACAATACCCTTTGATATTTCTCCAACATTTCAAGGACTCTCAGGGGCCAAATTGAGGAATTGATTTCATCTTAAATCCCAGAGATACCTCAAACCTGTCAGAAACTCTGAGCCTTGGTGAGCACGCTGCATTGAGGTTTGTCTCAGAGGGCGCATCTGCCCAGGAGAGGAGGGCTCTCACCGAACAGACAGACAGATTGAATCATTAGTGTGGCTGGGTGAACGGACAGGGGCCAGGCACTGTTTGTACGTGAGCGGCCGCTTTGACGCATTCCGGTCTATTCATAGACATGGCAGGTGTCATGGGTAATGCAATTTACGGATGAGCTTTGGACGAAATCTGGATGATTTTGGCGGACAGTTGCAGCTGTTATTATCAATCTAATATCACACAGGTCTTCCCAGCGTTAATCTTGCCAAAGAAATCACAGAAGAACAGTATTGTTGATTTAATCAGCAATAATTATGACAAGATGCATTTTGACTATAATGAAATGAGCTTAATTAAAACATTCTATAGATGAAAATATGCTGAGAAAAAATAACACAACCCCTTTGTCACAGGGTTAATTAACTTACTCAAATGCATCCAATATGTATGATATTAATTGGTTCTATATAATATATAGCAGCATATGCACAGAGAAATGATGAAGTAACTTTACTTTTTTGTATGCTATTTCAGAATAAATGTAACTAAACTGACATGATATGAATTACTGACTAAATTTAAAAGACATTTTTTTTTCTTCGCAGTCAAAAGGGAAAACTATGAATATATATAATTGTCATGAAATTGTATCATTTATTTATTTGTTTATTTTATTTATTTATTTTATAGCATATATAGTTGAGCTGAAAAATTGGATATAGCATTGCATAGAAAGGTTGATCAGTGGGTTGCCTGAAGAAAAAAAAATAAAAAAAATACTTTAACAGAGGCAAAACTCATTCTCGTGTCAGATGGCATACATTTCACAAGATCAATGTTTTTATTTGTATTTATTTTGTATTTTTTTTAAGATGTTACAGATAATAGCTGTGACTGGAGAGTTAAGTCACAAGGTTAACCTTGAAATTGGAGATTTTGACAGAAGCACAGAATAAAACTGCATTCACTAACACAGCATCTGCTCTGAACATATACATCCACTATCTATTTTTCCTGAGATTGACTTTGTGAGGTAATATCTCCCAAATTGATCCAATTCTGAAAGGCTAACGGGTATGAATTTGTATCATAACCCAGTGGAGCAGTACACTTGACTGCGGGGATCCGTGGAGGGTATTACAAATAAATGGAATATCTCAACAGGTCTTGGGACATGTTTCCCCTGCGCAGAGCCAGAGCGGTTCAATTGTTATGTGTATTATTTTATTAAACATTTATGGACAAAGCAACCTTGCTTGGCTGCATCCACTGACTGCGAATAGCCTTGTACCTATAGTGACATGGCACTTTGAGCTTCTCTTCCAGAGCACAGAGAATTTATACAGATTCAGGAAAAGAAAGGGAATAGGATCATTCCCCATGGACACAGAGCATAGGGTCAAAGAAAGGCACAATTGTGTGTTTAAAAGGATAATAAGTTGTCCAAAAATGAAAAATCTGCTCACCATAGTGTTGTTCCAAAATCAAACCACTTGCTTTCCTCCACAGAACACAAAAAGTGAATTTTTGAAGAATATTCTGGGCATTTTTCTTTTTTATTATTATTTATTTATTTATTTTTTATGAAAGTATATAATAAAAGTGAGCGTGCACGGGTGATGTCAAAACCCAAAATGAGCACAATAATGAATGAGTAAAAAATGACAGAATTCTCTTTAACAAATTATTCTCTTAAGTTTTAGATATGTTTGGCGGATAATTGAACTTTAAATATGTTGTTCTTTCCATCATTCAAGCTGCCACATACTACATATTACCAAACTATGATTTGTAAAGCCTGGTAGTCTGGAAATGTGTATTCACAAAGCATTTCATTCCAATAGACAAAGAACAGTAGAAATTAGCATGTCTTGTAACACATTTACAAATCAACTTCCACTGATTGTACTTAACTTGACAGTCTGACAACTAATTATAATACTGAGAACAGCACACATGAGTAGTATGCCAAATCAGTCACAAAATGGGGAAAAATGACATAAATGCACATGGAATATGCCTTGAGACAATTTCAAGGAAGTCAAGCAATCAAAACACTTCAAAATAATAGTCAAAATTAGTATGTCATGCTTCTCATTGGCAACCATTGAATGAAAAACTGTTTTATGTGTTGTTGTTGTTTTCTTCCTAATAAATTGTATACATCCTTGTAGTCTGAAACTTTATTAGGCAGGGCCAGTATGCTGTGATCATTTTTAAGAAACTGCCTGCTCACTTCTCAGCTGACTCAAACCAAGAACCACAGAGCCAAGGAACTGAGTATGTTAAGTGGCAGAAAATTAAAAATTAGGCATGAGAAAGTTTCAACAGTTGGAAGACAAACAAGTAGCATGCTGGCAACTGTACGAGGACCTCGGATGATCTGCTGACCTGGTGACCTTGGACACGGTTCACATTTAACGAATTCACAATTTTTGGTTGAGGTACTTTATGAGCAGCCAACCTGTCTGAATCAGTATCTTCTCTTTTGTTGCCTATACATCTCAAATTTCAGTTGCGCTGTCAGTGGGTAGCTCATTTTAATTGGCCTACGAAGGGAACATTGGTTTGAGTTTGTTTATGTAGTGGCTTTGTGGGGATTTATCGTTAATGAGATGTTGTTTTCATAAGTCATTGCCAAGTGTTAGAATAGTATCAGCAAATATGCATGGTCCACAAATGACTGATTATTAATGTGAGCAGAACATGATATTTTGGAGCCGTGCATTCAGAAGAAAGTATAGCATAATAAGTGTCTGTAACTGGTAATATAATAAATCAATGCATATGCATGTGTTGTTTTATAAGGGGTGGGTAGAAAAGGATTCATGTCACCTTGGAGGGCTTCTGTTAGACTCCCTGACAGACGGATAATCCTCTAGTTTAAACCTTGGCAAATATTGATCCAATGGCCCTCTGTGGCTGGTCTCAATACCCAGAATTGAGGGAAATGGATTATTGTGCTGGGACCAGGGGGTGGGGGAGATGAAAATACTATCTTGACCGTCAAATGAGATAAGATCACGTGAAATCCAATGTTGGCCCCATTCTCTGGCTTTGTGGAGATGAGGGGGGGGAGTCTTTTGTGGAAGCCTTTAACCTTGTGAAAGGTTGATGAAGCAGATTTCGTTTCACTGCATAGACCTTCAGCAACAATAGTGGAGGTTGTTCCTCAACTGCCTTTAATCGCATGTTGGTGGGCAAGACAAACTAACTCAGTACTTTATTCTGAGCAAGTTTACAGAAACATTCAAGCTCTCGGGACACAAGAAAGTAATTGGAGGCGAGACCTGTAGGGTAGTGCACGTCTACAGTAGGCCTACAATGTGTTGTATTGATGGCCTCCTTTGGTCCTTGATTGTTTCATGGTCAAAGTTTAAAAAATGTTGTGCTGTACATTTTACATCCTGTATAAATAGCAATATGGTAGTATCCTGTTCTGAATATAGGAACTGTGCATAATACTGTTTCCCACAATGCAATGCACATGCTTTGGCCTTCCATTTTTAGTGCAATAAACTGAAAGAATCAGTCGGGTTTTTAAATATTTCTTGAATTCAGTGGCTTCGGCGGTTCAGGACCCACTAGGGGGCCTCAACACACTTCAAAGGAGGACACAAGATGGCTTAAAATGAGAAAACAAGCTTAAACAGTGCTGAAGTTAAAAATTAAGGTGTTTTTTTTTTTTTTTTTTTTTCCTGAACAACTGGCATTTTATTAAAGAACCAGGGTTTTAAAATTAATTTTAAAAGTATGATTTCTATGCCCGGAAAAGTCATGAAAATTTGTATAATGAATATAGATCACAGTCTAAGTCATCTAAAATTATTTATAGGATTTTTTTTTTGTTTGTTTGTTTTTATTATTTTTTTATTATTTATTTATTTGTATTATTTATTTAATTTGTTTTAAATTCATGTGGATTCAGTGGTAATACAAAGTTTAACTGAAACATGTGAAATTATGGAATTTAATTATTTTAATATTTGTAATTTATTTGTTTATTTATTTTATTATTATTATTATTATTATTATTATTATTATTATTATTATTATTTTGACTGTTAAAATGTTGCTTGATGCATTCTGTTTCACATTCCTTTGTTAAAAGAGACATAACACAAGTTTCTGCCAATCTCATGTTAATCTTGAGTATCTATAGAGTAGTATTGCATTCTACATATAGCCGAAGAATCTTTAGTTTTGCCAGATTTATAAAAGAAAGATACAGCTTTACACTTCTTTCCGAAAACAGTCAAGCTCCTGGATGGCCCTAAAGAGTCACAAGCACGAGAAACTTTTGCAAGTTGTGACATCGACATAAAAAAAAAAAAAAACCTTCATTGACTTAAATTTAATTACATTTATTTATAAAACATTTGTCACCGCAATGCCGGGAAAAACTTAGTTTCTGCCCTGGGAGAAACAAATGCCATCCACTGTTCCCTTAACGCTGGGTTCTTTGGGATTAGGTTACAGTATCTTTCTCTCACAACCAAAAACACACTTCTTTGGTGACATTAAGTTTGTTCGACTTGAAGCAGCTCCAGACAGACCAATCGGTGTATGACATCAAAGTACTGCGAGAGTGAGTCGAAAGTCAGAAGTCGGAATGCATGCAATAGCATTAGGTAATTATGTACTATAGTGTATATATGCTACTGCACAATATTCAGTAAATAGTAAGCTAGTGTTCCATTCTGAACACATCCACTCATTCATGTAGGTGACTGTGAGACATTCAAACAAAGGACAGTGTCAAAATAACACAAAATCTTCTCTATGAGGCATATTTTCTGCAGACTAGTACTTGCTTAATATTTCCGGTACCTTTGTGTTCTTTTTGCCAGAGCTGTATTTGGTCCCTGTGGCACTGCTGGAGTGATGGATAAAAACCACACTCTGCCATTACCAATATCATGACTCCTGAGTTTCAAATCCACCATGCCGAGCAAACAAAACAAAAACTTGCTGTGCTCCAGAAGATGGTGAACTAAGATTCAGGGCAGACAACATGTATGTCACTGAGAATCTATGTTCTTCGGCCTACAACTCAGCAGAGAAAACGTCTGTGTGTTGAGAGACTAGATTGGAAGTTTGCTGAGGTCACGGAATAAATTGGAAACAAACTAGCCTGGAAATAATTTTTAAGGCATGAAGGCATGCATTAGTTTCCACCCGAATTCCTACCTCTCTTACACTACGTACTGTACATGGACTATGAAATCAGTGGCTTCAAAAGGCAGATAAATTTCCAAATGTTTAAAATCACATCAAGAACACATGCTCACATAACACATTTTACATTAGCATCATGTAATTGTTCCTGTACAGCTTAAATTTAATGACTTACTTTCTTACATGGAAAAAAAGAAAAGGTTTGGAAATATAGTATGGAAGCATGAGAGCCCTTTTCCCCCACTGAAAAAATAAATAAAAAATCAGCATTTTTTTTTTTTTTAAGTATTGCATGATATAAATTTGCACTTCTGAAAAATAAAGTCAGAATTGTGAGATATAAACTTGTAAATTTGACTTTATAACTTTATAAATCTGCATTTGCACAATTTATATCTCATAATTCGGGGGGATTAATTTTGTAATTGCAAGATATAAACTTGCAATTACGAAAAGTCATCTCGTCACCAGGCATGTTCAAAAACGTTTGACACTAAAAAGATTATTTAGCAAATAACAGTTTAAGTCTTTTCTTCACCCAGAGCTGTTGTATGGCTTCAGAAATATACTTTTATGATGCTGTTTTGGAATGTTGTAGTCCAAAACTCCATTTATCATCCACCAACAAAATCTCAAACATTGTTCAAACAACAACATGAAGGTGACTAAATTACAATAGGATTGTTGTTATTATTATTATTATTATTATTATTATTTTTTTTTTTTTTAACACTGTTGCCCAGTAACAGCACTCAAACTAAGAAAGAGAATGACAATCTAGGCAACTAGCCTCTGCAACCCTGAGATTTACTTCTAAAGCTTAATATACAAACAATTTATCTTTTGTTTCATTTGTTTGCCTCCCTCCAGTTTTGTTGCTAGGCAACATTGTGGAAAAGTTGGCCTGTTGACCATCTGGATAAGACTAAGCACTCACTTCGAACAGGTTTAACTGGTTTAGAGTGCAGCTAAAATCAATTGGTAATCCTTCCAAAATGTTCTTTCTCACACTTCAAGCTAAAATGACTGAAGTATTTAATGTAGTCTGTACATCTGTTCATGCCATATTTTGGATCTGTCCAATTTCAGTTCCATGAACAAAGTATTGGGCTTCTAATCTGTGTGAAAACTAGAAAATGTAGAGTCAGTAGTAGAGTCAGCTTAAGTCTAAAGCAGGCAGAAATCAATAGAGATCATTTGAAGAGTGCACTTCGGCCACCTCGCAGTCTTAAAGGCATTAGCAATCAACCAAATCGCTGAACAAAATTGGTTTGCCATGGTTAGTTTTTAGTTACTCCAATTTCTCCAGTCCTGATATTTGATAGGCTGTATTACTAGACACATCATGATTCTTAGCTAAATAGTGTTTGAACAGCACATTTACAAAATACACAATAAAAATCACAAATAAAAAGTAACTGTTAAAGGACCAACCTTTAAGAACAGAAACAAAAGGAAAGCACTAAAATCTGGCTCAACAAATGTAACAACACAATGAAACAGGAATCCAATTAAATTGGTATTCTCATGTGTGCTATAGTTATATCTTTCCAATTTACACAGCATACAATTTCTTCAGAGGGAGCTCAGCACATCACTCACTGCTACATGAGCTTATGTTGAACATGAAGACGACATCAGAGCATCAGAGGGCATGACTTGTGGGTTGGGAGTCCAGTATGATGGGTGAACCTGACCACCCTTTAGTCCAGGCTCCCATTTTATGGATTCTTTGATCCTCCAGTCGTGGATGCTTTGATCGAGAGAGAGAGAGAGAGAGAGAGAGAGAGAGAGAGAGAGAGAGAGAGAGAGAGAGAGAGAGAGAGAGAGAGAGAGAGAGAGCACGTACTGTAACCACGATGATGTAAAGTATTGCAAAAACAGCAGCAATCTGTATGTGTCCAACAATAACATCAGCTACAGATCAAGGTAATCATCTTTCAAATGTATTTTTATAAAATAAATATTATGTTGTCAAAATGTATATATCTGTATATGTCTCACTCCATATATATTATAATTTGTAAAGTGGGAAAATAAATGGTTTTCTCTAAACCTGACATGGATTTTATTATTATTATTATTATTATTATTATTATTATTATTATTATTATTTATATTATTAATAATAATAATAATAATAATAATATTATTATTATTATTATTATTATTATTATTATTATTAGTAGTAGTAGTAGTAGTAGTAGTAGTAGTAGTAGTAGTATAAATCTTTTGTATTATTTTAATTAATTTTTAAAACTATATGTTTATCATATAAGAGAAGATGCATGGAAACAAATTGTATTTATATTAATTTGTCAATGTACCAGAGTTTAACATGCAGCATTTTAATGATATTGCTTCAGAAAACATATAATATTACTGCAAACTGCATGGGAGTTTTTATTGTTTTATATCACATTTTAATGTAATTATTTTAATTATTTTGGCTTGACAGACTCCATTCAATTATATGCAAATATTAGCAAAAAATATATGGGGTTTGGACATTAGAGTGAGTAAATGATCATAGAATTAATTTTTTTAGTAAAAAAAAAAAAAAATAAATAAAAAAAAAATAATAATAATAAATAAACTTTCTTTGCAATTGAAATGATAGGATAAGGAGAGAGTAAAGAGAGCAGATATAATACAGGTTATTGACATACACTTGTAATTTGTATTGTATAAATATATTTGGAACAACATTTAATTGAATTAGTGGCATTGGCAAATGTCTTTTTCTTAAAATCAATGTTAATTCCTGAATCGTATTGATTTTGAATTTGTTGGTGTTGGATTGTGTCAGTGGAAGTAAAAGTTGTATGTTTTTAAATGAACTGACTTGTAAAATATCTTTGGCTTGCATGTGATAATTGATACTAGATATTTGGCACAAAACAGCATACATGGCCTCAGACATCCAATCTTTGTGTTTACGGCCCAGATCCAAGCAGACCACGACAAGCCACCACTACTTCCAAAGAGCCTCAAACTTGTGTAAACATTCACATTTTTAGTACTTTCATTTGATTCTGCCAACTGCCTCTCCAGCAAAATGTCCAACACCAACTACCAACTGTGAGATGTTTACAAGGCAATTTGAGGAAAACTGCATATGCATCAAATCAATGTCTTCCCTATGGGAGAACAAAATAAACAAATAAAATTAAATAAATAAATAAATTGAGAAATCTTTAGAGGCTTAAGTGCTCGTCTTGATTACTGTGCAGATATTTTTTGGATGAGCTTCCAGGCTCTAGCAATATGTGTCGGAGTGTGAAGCGACATGGTAGCACTCTGTTCCCACTGAATAAAGGCAAGGCGCTCTCCCTAAGGCAACGGCACTTTGGCAGGAGTCTCATTTTCTCGTCTCTGATAATATTTGTTTTAAGTTTAGTCTCTCCCTCTCTTCATAATGACTCCACATTTGTGACAATACAAACTCAGCACTTGAGCCAAGCTGTTTGTGTCTGCAATGGGAAAGAGCCAGCTTTATCTCAGCAACAGGATGGATATAATTTTAATGCACTGACTGAATTAAGAACCTTTCCTCTTCTGAACCAATAGAGTCTGGTCTAAAAAAATAGAGTGTTCTCTTAGACAGATTAATGTGTGCCTATTCAAAACTGCCTGTAGGAAGAGACTGCAATAAAAGGTTATTTAACCCCCTTCATTTCAGAGAAATAGAAGGGGGCTCCCTTTCAAAACCTCCCTGCTTACAGTTTATTACGTTCATAACGGTATTAGTTGTTAATATTAGCAATAGTTGACCGAAACATGAAAATCTGCTGAAAATTTACTCATACCTTCAGGCCATTCAATATGTAGATCTGTTTGTTTGTTATTACATCACTCTGAAGTGAATGGGTGCCATCAGAATGAGAGTCCAAACAGCTGATAAAAAAAAAAAAAAATAGTACTTAAAAAAAATAATAAACCTTGAGTAATGTAGGTAAATCCACAAGTTCCATATTTGTAATAAACAAATCCATAATTAAGATGTCCTTAAGTCAAGTCAAGTCACCTTTATTTATATATCACTTTAAACAAAAAAGATTGTGTCAAAGCAACTGAACAACATTAATTAGGAAAACTGTGTGTGAATTATGGAAAATGACAGTTAAAGGCAGTTCATCATTGAATTCAGTGATGTTATTCATCTCAGTTCAGTTTAAATAGTATCTGAGCAATCATTTGCAATTAAGTCAACAATATCGCTGTAAATGAAGTGTCCCCAACTTAGCAAGCCAGAGGCGACAGCGGCAAGGAACCAAAACTCGGTGACAGAATGGAGAAAAAACCTTGGGAGAAACCAGGCTCAGTCGGGCGGCCAGTTCTCCCCCCCGGCCAGACGAAACCAGCAGTTCAATTCCAGGCTGCAGCAAATTCAGATGTGCAGAAGAATCATCTGTTTCATGTGGTCTTGTCTCGGTGGTCGTCTGAGACAAGGTCTTTACAGGGGATCTGTCTCTGTGGCTCATCTAGTTGTCCTGGTCTCCGCTGTCTTTCAGGGCAGTAGAGGTCCTTTCTAGGTCCTGATCCACCATCTGGGCTGGATACGTACTGGATTCGGGTGACTGCAGTGACCCTCTGATCTGGATACAGACTGGATCTGGTGGCTACAGTGACCTCAGAATAAGAGAGAAACAGACTAATATTAGCGCAGATGCCATTCTTCTAACGACGTATCAAGTACATTGTGTGTTATGCGAAGGGTTCCCTGTTCTGGTTTACCTAATTAATGCAGCCTAAAAATCCTTTAATGGATTTGGATATTACAAGCGTATTAGTGTGTTATGTGTAAGCCAGGTTAAAGAGATAGGTCTTTAATCTAGATCTAAACTTCAAGAGTGTGTCTGCCTCCCGAACAATGTTAGGTAGGTTGTTCCAGAGTTTAGGCGCTAAATAGGAAAAGGATCTGCTGCCCGCAGTTGATTTTGATATTTTAGGTATTATCAAATTGCCTGAGTTTTGAAAATGCAGCGGACGTGGAGGATTATAATGTAACAAGAGCTTGTTCAAATACTGAGGTGCTAAACCATTCAGGGCTTTATAAGTAATAAGCAAGATTTTAAAATCTATAGGATGTTTGATAGGGAGCCAGTGCAGTTTTGAAAGAACTGGGCCAATTTGGTCATACTTCCTGGTTCTAGTAAGAACTCTAGCTGCTGCATTTTAGACTAGCTGGAGTTTGTTTATTAAGCATGCAGAACAACCACCCAATAAAGCATTACAATAATCTTGAGGTCATAAGCGCATGGATTTTTTTAATTTTTTTTTTCAGAATTTAGCAGTAAGAAATTACTCGTCATCCAGTTTTTTATATCGACTATGCATTCCGTTAGTTTTTCAAATTGGTATGTTTCGCCGGGCAGTGAAGAAATATAGAGCTGAGATCATCAGCATAACAGTGAAAACTAACACAGTGTTTCCTGATGATATCTCCCAAGGGTAACATGTAAAGTGTGAAGAGTAATGGCCCTAGTACTGAGCCTTGAGGTACTCCATACTGTTCTTGTGATCGATATGTTACCTCTTCATTCACTGCTACGAATTGATGGCGGTCATATAAGTACGATTTAAACCATGCTAATGCACTTCCATTAATGCCAACAAAGTTTTCTAGTCTATACAAAAGAATGTTGTGGTCAATAGTGTCGAACGCAACACTAAGATCCAATAGCACTAATAGAGAGATACAACCACGATCAGATGATAAGAGCAGGTCATTTGTAACTCTAAGAAGAGCAGTCTCAGTACTATGATATGGTCTAAATCCTGACTGGAAATCCTCACAGATACCATTTTTCTCTAAGAAGGAATTTTATTGTGAGGATACTACCTTTTCTAGTATCTTGGACAGAAAAGGGAGATTCGAGATTGGTCTACAATTAACTAGTTCTTTGGGGTCAAGTTGTGTTTTTTTTTTTTTTTTTTTGATGAGAGGCTTAATAACAGCCAGTTTGAAGGTTTTGGGGACATATCCTAATGACAATGAGGAATTAATAATAGTCAGAAGAGGATCTATGAATTCTGGAATCACCTCTTTTAGGAGCTTTTAGGGTCTAACATACAGGTACATGATGTTGGTTTAGATGATTTAACAAGTGTATACAATGCTTCCTATAGCAGAGAATGAGTGGAACTGTTCCTCAGGGGATCTATAGTGCACTGTCTGATGCGATACTGTAGCTGACCGCTGCATGGTTACAATTTTATCTCTAATAGTATTGATCTTAGAAGTAAAGTAGTTCATAAAGTCATTACTGCTGTGATGTTGGGAAATATCAACACTTGTTGATGCTTTATTTTTCGTTAATTTAGCCACTGTATTGAATAAATACCTGGGGTTATGTTTGTTTTCTTCTAAAAGAGATGAAAAGTAATCAGATCTAGCAGTTTTCAATGCTTTTCCATAGGATAGGTTACTTTCCTGCCAAGCAATACGAAACACCTCTAGTTTTGTTTTCCTCCAGCTGCGCTCCATTTTCCGGGCTGCTCTCTTTAGTGTGCGAGTGTGCCCATTATACCACGGTGTCAGACTGTTTTCCTTAACCTTCCTTAAGCGTAAAGGAGCAACTGTATTTAAAATGCTAGAAAAGAGAGAGTCCATAGTTTGTGTTACATCATCAAGTTGTTCTGAGGTTTTGGATATGCTAAGGAATTGGGATACGTCAGGAAGATTACTTACAAAGCAGTCTTTTGTGGTAGAAGTGATGGTTCTACCATACTTGTAACAAGAAGCAGAATTTACAGTTTTAGCTATATGATGTTTGCACAAAACTAAATAATGATCTGAGATATCATCGCTTGGCTGCATAATTTCAACACCATCAACATCAATTCCATGTGACAGTATTAAATCTAGAGTATGATTTCGACAATGAGTACATCCTGAGACGTGTTGTCTAACCCCAATAGAATTCAGAATGTCTATAAATGGTGAGCACAATGCATCTTTTTCATTATCAACATGGATATTAAAATCACCAACAATTAAAACTTTATCTGCAGCCAGCACTAACTCGGATGTAAAATCAGCTCTTTAATAAAGTGTTTAATAAGACTCTTAAAGTCTGTATGGTGCCCTGGTGGCCTGTATACAGTAGCCAGTACAAACATCACAGGGGATTTATCATTAACACTTGTTTCTCTGGATGATGTTATATGAAGCACCATTACTTCAAATAAGTTATACTTGAATCCGCCCTCTGAGAAATACTGAGAACATTGTTATAAATTGAAGCAACACCCCCTTTACCTTTTGGACGTGGCTCATGTTTATAACAGTAATATTGGGGGGTAGACTCCATATGTAAAATAATGTAATCATCAGGTTTTAGCCAGGTTTCTGTCAAACAGAGCACATCTAGGTTATGATCAGTGATCATATCATTTACAAAAAGTGCTTTCGTAAAAGGGGACCTGATATTCAATAAGCCAAGCTTTATAATTTGCTTAACTTCAAACCATTGCTTCTGGATAAAATCCTCTATCCATATTGCTTTCTCCAGTGAAAGTTATCCAAAGGTTTCCCCAAAAGTCATCTCATCTGAATCAGGAGAGAAATATAGTATTTACAGATTAAGTACCATTTACAAATGAAAACAGATTAAAAATATTCTAAAAAATGTATTGGTTGATTTTGATGTAAGAGAGCAGCTAGGGATGGACTTGTTTTCACTGTAGGAAGCGTTATTATGCATTATGGACTCTATTTTGACACTATTTTGCCCAGAAGCAAATGTTTGGAGTTAAAATGCCTCTCATTCTCTCATTCTGACGGCACCCATTCACTGCAGAGGATCCATTGGTGAGCAAGTGATGTAATGCTACATTTCTCCAAATCTGATCCAGTAAGGAAACAAACTCATCTACAAACATTTCATCAAAATTTAATATTTTGGTGAACTATTCCTTTAGTAATTTTAATTGATTGCAGTGGTATAGTTAATAATTTAATAATTTTTGCAAGAAATTCAACCCAGAATTGTTTAAGAGGGAGACTGGAGCTAGTTGTAACACTTTTAACTCTGCTGAATATATTTCTAAGAGAATGTTTAAGAACAAATGTTCTTTTTCTTATCATGTGTTATTTTTTACCTTGAATATATATATATATATATATATATATATATATATATATATATATATATATATATATATATATATATATATATATATATATATATATATATATTTTTTTTTTTTTTTTTTTTTTTTTTTTTTTTGGACAATAATATATTACACAATCTGTTCATGTTGGCATCTGGCAACTAGTTTGACTAGCTAGCTTGACTAGTTGTAGTGACGGATAATTTTGCTCCAAAATACTATAACGTTTGAGATGTATAATTTTTGACATCATCTTTATTTTTAAAAAAAGTGTTTTTAGTTAGCAGTATTTAATGTTGTTTTTTTTTTTGTTATTTATAAATTATTAGTTAATGATGAACTAATCATTTACAACACATGATTATATGTTCATAAATGATTAATGAATGGTATGCTAATGATTTACAAATGTGTTGTAAGTAGTACACACTACAAAGTGTTCAACACCTGTTATAGATGATGTGTAAATGGATGAATAAATCATTTACAAAGCTTTCTGCATCCCCTAATCTAAATGTAAACTATTCATCACTTGTAAATGTGTTGCATAGCATTTGTAGACCGTTCTTACCTGTTACAAATTATGGTAACACTTTATAATAACTGCACGCTATTTATCATTAGTTAAGCATTAGAAAACAGTTAATTCATCATTTATAAAGCATTAATAGACATTAATAAGCAGTTTATAAATACAGATATAAATGTTTTATACTTGATTTAAAAGCATATATATAATGTATTTAATAATTGTTTTTTTTTTCATACTTTATTAATGATCAATTTATCATTTCTAAATGAAGTATAGCATTATTTACACACCAGTTATTAAGGATTTGTCAGTGGTTCATAAGATCAGTTAGAAATTGTAAGTAAATGATTAATAAACTATTTAAATGTGCATTCATACATCTTATTATTCAGATATATAGTAATAGTTACTTAGAGTGTTAATAAATGGTTTATTAACATGTATTTCTACTGTAATTCAGGGTTAATTCAGGTAGTTATAAAACGTATGTAGTTGTTAGTTAACTATTTTTGTGAGCTCATCTAAAGTGAGGACTATTTATGCCTTGTAAAGCTTTTACAAAATGAGATTTAAAGGCTGTTAATATTTCTATGTTCTGTATCACTGTGTTGTGTTTGTTTCCTTTTTCTGTTTAGAAGATAACTGAGCCTTTAAATATCCTTTATAAATGCTTTACAAGGCATAACTAGTCCTCACTTTAGATGAGCTCACATAAATAGTTAACTGACCATTACTAAATGCTTTATAACTACCTGAATTTACTACATTTACTTACAATTTCCTGTGATCTTATGAATCACTGGCAACTCCTAAATAACTGGTTTGTAATTAATGCTATACTTTATTGAGAAATGATAAATTGATCATTAATAAATTATGAAAATACAATGATTAAACACATTATAGATATGCTTATAAATCAAGAAAAAAAGCATTTATAGCTGCATTTATAAACTGCTTATTTATGTATATTAATGCTTTATAAATTATGAATTATCTGTTTACTAATGCTTAATTAATGATCAGTAGTGTGCAGTTATTATAAAGTGTTACCCAATTTATTTGTGTATGTACACAAGTCATTTATAACACTTGCTGCATCTCCGAATCTAAAGTGTAAACTATTAATTTAAGTGTTGAACACTTCGTAGTGTGTACTAAGTACTGACTGGTGAGGGTATAGACAGCTGTCTTCTCTGACACACATGGAGTCTTTAACTCTGTGCACCTGATGTGAGCTTCAGTGGAAGGTAAAAGCGGTTGAGAGGTTCACTTCATCACTAGATCCCACACAGAACACAAGTCTGTGCTAATGAGTGAAAGGATTTAACACAAGCCACTGGAATCACCTGACTATGGCATTTATAAATGTTTATCAGCTTCAAAACAAATGAATTACTCTTCTTAAAAATAGTGCTTTAGCACACCTGCATGTTTGTGCTTTTGAACACGGACCAGCTAACAAATTTGCCAATAAATCATATACTGATTATTTACTAATGGTTTATTCATCATTTGTGCATGAGATAATTATACAAAACAATTTTGACAGACATACTTCAGTGATTTATAAGTGATAAATAATGTATCAACTAATAACTTATAAACCATCTACTAATGATCAGTTTGATTTATTTCATGATTTGAACTTTTTTTAAGATAACTTACAACACATTTGTAAATCGTTAGCATACCACTCATTAATCATTTATGAACATATAGTCATGTTTTGTAAATGATTCGTTCATCATTTACTAATAACTTATAAGTTACTTATAACTGAATTAATAAAACATTACTAAAATGTTAACTTATTACTTATTAATCATTTATGAATGTTTAGTCATGTTTTGTAAATGATTAGTTCATCATTAACTAATAATTTATAAATGACTTATAACAGAACTTTATTATAAAGTGTTACCACATTTTCTCTTCTCCAAATTGTCTTGCTGTTCTAAATGCACCATTATACTAGTTTAAACCAGACACTTTTTCTTCTCCTTCCTCTTTTTCTTCCTGCAGAACAGACTTGTAGCTAATTTTTCGGATCAGGAACCAGACCAGTTAAGAACTACTACATTAAAAGTATTTTATATTCATATGTGATATTTAAATACCTATTCAAATTAGCATCCAGCAATTAAGTTTAGGCTCTATTTGCCCTCTCTATAGTTGAAAATAATCAAGCAAACTCCCAGCTGACTTTGCGTGCTTTTTAAATGTAGTTCATTGAGTTTTCCCAAGAAGTGAGATAAGATGGACGCATGAATGTCTCTTTGATCTTTCTCTATTTTTGGTTTATAACTAATTAGCTGCTGTCTGCTCTCTCTGCTTATGTTCATTAGAGCCTTAATTTGCTTTTTAGATGGTAATGGGGTGAAGTCTTTCCATCTGATTACAAGGGTGTTTTGCCCTCATCTTGATGCTGGATATCTATGCACGCGCTAGTGCTTTGCTAACCAGGCACAGCTTGTCTTACTTTATCTTGCTTCTCAATGATTAGCATCCTTTTGTCAAATCAAAGAAGTTGCTTTTTTTCCGCCAAGAAAGGGATTTAATGTCAAAAATGAATGTGTAATATTAACACAGTATATTAGCCATCTTTTAATGCCATTAATGATTAAGAGCCATTGATTAAGGCAGAGACTGATTGCTGTATTTAGCGCGTTCAATTATCCTTTCAGGAACCTATCTTTAACCCACCCACACTAATCAAAAGCTCTGAGCTGGCATCAGCAAACAGGAACCAAAAGTGTTTGGCAACTGTTTTGCTTAACGTCCGCCTTTGTCTTTGAAGTTTATGAATTATGAAACAAAATTCATGCTCTGTGGGTGTTGTGGTGTGAGTGTGTGCTTGTGTCTGCATGGTGGAAATGAACGTGTGTTGGTGTATGTTTTCCTCATATTAATACTCTGGCCTCAGTCGACAAACTCAATCAGGTTTACAGCACCTAAGTGGGCAAGGAGCTAATAGAGGTTAGCTGCTACATATGGAACAGGGAAGAACACATTCACAAGCACAGTACATGAGGTAAAGAACAAGCACCAAGACACCGCCACTTCCACTGACTCAAACACACACACATGCTGCCAAATGCTAGAATACTTAAAGTTGAATGGGTGAAATCTCTCATTTATGTGACAGATATAATAAATTAACCACACCCTTGTATTGCTACCTGTACTTTTGTAAACACCTTAGCATTGCAACATGAAATCAACTGGCTTTCTGATGAAAATTATTTTGATTATCGGTAACTGGCATGCACAATTTAATAATTATTGCACACACACACACACACACACACACACACACACACACACACACACACACACACACACACACACACACAATTTGATGTTTGGCATCATTGGTATTGCATTTTTTAATGTTAAACTGATTAATTTTGATTTTTAAAATTAGTTTATGTTGTGTTTTGAGATGCTACTTCAAATACATATTTTATGGTAATTAATAACAGTAACAACTCTTGCTTAATTTGTTAAATAATATAATAAAATTATTTTCAAATTATGAACTAATAATTCTAATCATAAGTTAAGAACAGAAGTTCAATTGTCCATTGTCAGGCTTTATTCCACTATACTGAACATTTATGAAATGTTCAGTGAAGGCCTATCTAAATTAATTACCACACCTCAGTTTGTCCCCATTTTACACATAGTGTCAGGTAAGCTAGTGTATTATTGTTAAACCAATAGTGTATATTGTTTAGAAAAGCAATGCAAGTATGCATACCAGTCAAGCTTGAAAAGCAATGTCAATATATTGTAAAACTCTGCATTAAGTTGCAGATGTCACCAGTATCCCGAGACAATTTGTTGACCGTGAATATATTATATAACGAACAGCACTCCATATCAGTCCAAATACATGCATGCTCACTGTGAATTTAAACACACGCTGTTTTCAAGATGAATATTAAAATATAACACACACACACACACACACCAACACTGGGCTGTAGAATGTGGGGGGTAAAAATTGCTCATAAATTATACATGACACTAATGTCATGTTATTATCTTGAGGCCCATAGAGAAAATTAATGATGCCAATTAGAACAATTGAAGATTGTTAGAAATTTCCTCCCCTTCTGCTACTTTTATTAAGCATTGCAAGTTACATGTGCTGTTATGGAGACCTCTCCTCTCAGATGAGTGTTTTGGGATCAGTGAAATAAATAGTTGAGTTAGAACCCATGTTCCAAAATTTAGAGCCACTCTCATCGCCAAAAGGCATACAGAATCACACAAATGCATATTTGAACAGGCATTTATTTATGCTAAAACGACAACCAACGGTGTGATTTAACATTGTAATTAATCTATCATTTGGGATCTCTTGGGATTTATTGGTAGACACTTTAATAAGTTATCTAAAAGTGGCAAGAATGCAAACAGCAGGTTTTCGGCTCTTTTAGCATTAAGTGGTATTACAGCGTGATCTCATTAGTATTCATAGGTGTTCATATGTAGGTGTAGTTTCAGCACACATGCATTTATCATACTTGATGACATTTACATTTACATTTACATTTAATCATTTAGCAGACGCTTTTATCCAAAGCGACTTACAAATGAGAACAGTAGAAACAATCAGATCAACGAGAACAACAACGGTATACAAGTGCTATGACAAGTCTCAGTTAGTCTAGTACAGAACACGTAGCCAGAGTTTTTTTTTTTTTTTTTTTTGGGAATATGATAGAAAAGAAAAAAGGTAAGTACTAGTATTAGTTGGTTAAGTGCAGGTGAAAAAGATGAGTCTTTAGATGTTTTTTGAAAATGAGTAAAGACTCAGCTGTTCGAATTGAGATCGGGAGGTCATTCCACAAGCTGGGAGCAGTCCAGGAAAAAGTCCGTGAGAGTGATGAGATCTGATAATTAAATTCAGCCACACAAAACTTGCAAATTACTATTTTTATTATTCCATCTTGAATTTCCGTTTTAATTTTGTTTTAATTTTTATTTAATTTTTAAAGTTTGTACATAAGTAAAACAAGCTGGTGATTTTTGATTACTGATACCAGCCATATCGGTGCATTCTAGTAAATTATATTTACACGTATTCGTGAGAAGGGTCTGGCTGCTGACTTGCACTTGCACTCTCAGACACTTGCGCCTCTGATAGTGACATCACTTGGAGTCTTTTTTATTTTATATTTTGTTCCATTTATTGATTACTTTTTGTTTGAATCTCTCAACATTTTACAACAGTAGCCAGGTAGTGAAGACAAGAAAAAATAAACTAAATTACAAAGTCACTTGAAAACACCACTTACACTCTCTGCTACCTGCGACGTCACGTGCAATCGACACAAATCATGCATGTTGCCAATGGAGACGAGATGCTGTGGTAGTGATTAAATTATTAAAAATAATTTAGTATATATCAAAACATATCAACGATATTGGATGTTCATTTAGTCTTAGTTATCATTTAATGACATTATCATCTCATCATCGTCTCGCTTTCATCAGGGGAAAAAACCTTGTTAACGAACATTTTTCATCATAGTTTTTGTTAACAAAATTAACACTACATCTCAATATCATGGAATTCAATGGATACCATAAACTGGACACTGAAAAATATACCAACAAATGTATATAATACCAAAACAAGTGTTTAATTCCATAAATCTGTTCTAAAATGCATAATTAATTAAGAAATTATACACACATAATTGTCTGCAAAAAAAAAAAATAAATAATAATAAGTTACAAATATTCTCAAAATAAGCACCATGTGGATTAAATGAAGTATTGTGTGCATGTAGTGTTGTAAAGGTTATAACAAGTAGAATTCAATGCATATTTATTTGATTCACAAACTGAGAGTTTAACAATTTAATTTCTGTTTGTGTGTGTCTGTGAGTGTATTCTCAATCATAATCATGTAAGTGTTTTAGTGTTAGCCATACATTTCGGATTAGCCTAGGCCCTAAAGCATAGAACGTTAAAGGCCATAAAGGCCTTGAACCCCGGTAGTTGCTGCTATATCGTCTTTAACCTGTTGTGTCCACTTCATTGAACTCTCAGAGGTTACTCTGTTTCTCTTCTGCCATACTTTGAAGTGGAGCCTTTGTCTGCCCCAGAGAGTCTTTCTATTCCTGTCTCTATTCCTTCAGTTTCACCCAAATAGAGCAGACTGCGTCAAAGTGAAGGAGGACACATCCATCTGATGTTTATGGTCTCACATAAATGAGTTCAACTTTAACAGGATTACCCTGCAAAGAGTGCAATGAGAGATGAAAATGGTGTGCTTTAATGGTGAGATTCTAACCTTATTAACCTGACTGCAGACAAAGTCCTCATCTGTAACTCGGACGAGAGTGGGATGTCAGGGACTACAAAGTATCAGAGTCTGAGTGAAGGAAGATGCTGTATGTATGAACATACTCTTGTTTGCAAGCGAAACTGTGGGCCATTGTCTTGTTCGAAAGTGAGAAGACAGAATGTTGAGTTTCTGCTGAGGGTTTGGAGCACAGGCTGTGCTTCCACACTAATGCACTGTGACTCTTTGAAGGTGTATGAGACCAAAGTGTCTAAATAAATGAAAACACACCCATGGGTTTAGTATTCACTGGCAGTTCGGAGGCACGCAAGTGTTTGTAATACATTATTTATCCACACATTTTTAATCCCATTTGTAAATTAGCAGCATTTTATGTGCTATTGTGGAGAAGATTAAAAGATATCACATCGACAAAACCTCCGGCATGAAACCAGACTTGTCAGACATTAATATTAAATGGCAAGGCTTGAAGGGCATGTAAGGCCCCATTTACACTGCATGGTTCAAGTGACCCAATTCCGATTTTTTCCTCTCATGTGGCACAGATCGGATATGACCGGTGAACGTGTAAGCAGGAAAAAACCGCATGGATTCCGATTTTCTCAGATATGAATCGGATACGTGCATTTGCGTGTGCCATGTAAGCAGACAAATCGGATATTCCCCAGTAAATGCGAGTCAACTCAGGTGGACACCACCAACTGAGATCACATGACTTATTATAGGCGTGATAGAGGACGAAGGATACACACAGTGGAGCAATGCGGCGGTTTCATGTCTTTTAAGTCTTTGGGTCGAAGAGACAGTGCAGGCAAAAATGCAGGGTTGTTACAGAAATAAATAAGTTTGAAGACATTTCACGAGATATGGGGAGGCACGGTTTAAGCGCTTTTTTCTCCGCCGTACGAGACCAATGTTTTGCTGATTTTTTTTTTTTGTTGACTTTTCAATATATTATGGAAAGCAAAACACTGTATAATTTTATTTGCATCTGCATCCATTGTATTTCGTGCTGTTTTACTTCCTTTTCCGAGTCAGAACGTCTACGTTTGGTAGTTTCAGCAGTGTATAGTGTAAATGCAAAAATCGGATACGGGTCACTTTTAAAAGATGATGTAAGTGGGTCGTCAAAAAAGAAAATCGGATTTGGGCATCAAGACCTGCAGTGTAAATGCAGCCTAAATGTAATTTTGGACCAGTAAACACACTAATCTTTTATCCCGAGCTGATGAAAACAGCTCCCGCTTTTCACTAAAGTGTCTAAATAAGTGTCTGTTGACGGTCTAATTCAGTGCTTCTCAATTTTTCAGGCCAACTACCACCTTTGATCAAATCCAATGTGATCTCATTAGTATTCAAAGGTATTTGTGGAGAAGAGTGGTTTATATAAAGACTGATATGTGCAACGAGTCTCATTCAAACTGAACGCTTTCATGCAATAATCGCAATACATCAGTAAACTGAAAAATTTTATTTCAAAATTTAGAAACATGTGAAACCCCTCCTGGTGATCCATCATGATTTTAAAAACACAATCAAATGTATGTGAGGCACTTTACAATGAAAATGAATGGGATCAATTTTTATTTGGGAAATGGGAATCCTGTAATTTTATAAAGCAATATACATTACTTATTTTGTTAAAACTTGTCATATTAATATATTATGTGAGCTTTAAAGTTAAATCATTCTTACAAACATTTTAGCTTTAAGTCATTGTGTTGTTCCAAAAAAGTTGTAAAATTTAATGTAACTTTTAAAGAGTTTAGTAAACTTTAGTAAAAGGTTTGTTGTCACACTGAAATCACGTTAACATACTATGAAAGAAAATTGCAAGATACAAACTTAGAATTCTGACTTTCTCACCATTCTGGGTCTACATCTCACAATGATGATTATTATTATTTTTTTTTTCTCAAATTCAGAGTTAGCGTTTCACAATTCTGAGTTATTATCTTGAAATTCTGCCTTTTCCCCCTCTAAATTAATTTGAATTTGATGCAATTAATTAATTAACCATGATATCTTCATGATATCTTTTCATTCATTCATTTTTGGCCACAATATATAAGGTAATGTCAACTTATCTAATTTCTGATTTATCCTTGCAATTACAGGTTTTCCATAACATTCAGTTATTGTATATTTGACCCCATTGACGTTTATCTTACTGAAACATATTTTTGCAGATTTTTAGTTGATGATAGTTAGTTGATGATATATGGGATAGCTTCTGCATGAAAATATTGGTGGATACTGCAGATACTGATTATGTATAGTCTTACTGTTTATAAAAGGTTTTGGGAATGACACACTTGGCTGAAAGATCTTGTTGCATTGGGTGTTCATGGAGATATTCATGGAGGTTTGGAACAGCTTGAGGGTGAGCAAATGATGACAGCATTTTCAGTTTTGGTTGAACTACCCCTTTAAGCAATACTATGTTAAAATTATAAATAGATCAGAAATAATTTAGACTTAATTGTTGAAAAAACAATTGCTGGAGTGAATAGTAAATCCTTCAAATGTTAGCTACAGAACCTAGTTTTGAAAAACCAGAAGTCTCATGTCTTTTTAACAGGAATGCATGTCTGTTGTGTCTTACGCAAGAGTTAAATCCTGCTGACTAAACTATACACCCACAATCCTCTCTGTGGTTTAATGGCAGCCATGAATATCGCATTGCCAGAGAGGCTGACTGATCCAGACCTTTCCAGCCCCTCGCCGTGGCCTCCCAGTGCTTGACCAAGCAGAAAGAAGGAGTGGATTCTCAGAGAGATTATAGGACTGTTACTACTGTAATATTTAGAGCTGCTTTAATGTGGATTTAGGAGAGGGAGCAGTTTGATCGGGCCTTGAATGACTCTTTTGGAAAATGCCAGCGGAGCATGATGTTAGTGTTGGTGGTAAGAGCTTTTCTTATACTGTACAAGTAGGATAAATACAACCTCACAGCCTCTACTGACATCCACCAACATCCACCAATGACTGCACCACACCAAGAGCATTTAATTATTTAAATGTATGTAATAATTACAATAACATTATACAGTATTATATTGTTATTATATTGTAATTATTACATATAAACATTTAATTTGAATATATATATATAGTCACGACACGCACACAAAGAGGTAGATCCAAACGCAGTGTTTTATTGGGATAATCCGAATATCATAATCCAATCAGGCAAGGGTCAAAATCCAGGTAAGCAGTCCATAAACAAGAAACATAACCAACGGCAAGGAAACACAACAAACCAGGGTGACATTAAACAAGGACTCCGTAACAAAGACAGAAACAAACCAGGTATTTATAGACAGGTGCAAACAATGTAAGTGGGAACAGCTGAATACAATGAACAGTGATGAGTGTCAACAAGACTTGTGGGAAATGTAGTTCCTGAGGTGGGGTGACGATATGGGGAAGTGAGACCTCTAGCGGACACCCAGGGATACACAAACCAGACACTGTGACACTACCCCCCCTCTAAGGAGCAGCTTCCAGATGCTCCTCAGAACAAAACAACAAAAACAAAACAAAGAGACCAGGAGGGAGGTGGACTGGTGGAGGTAAAACAGGGGGAAGGATGGAGGGCCAGGCCCGTGTAGGAGAACAGGGACCGGCAGCGATGGCTCCACCGGCAGCCAAGGTGGATCAGTCAGTTCAGGGGGCCAGGGTGGACCCGAAAGTTCAGGGGACCACGAGGGACCAGGCAGTTCAGGTGGCTACGGAGGATCAGTCCATTCTAGTTGTGCAGACGGCCAGGGAGGAACTCGCCATTTGAGTGGCCAGAACGGAACCTGCCATTCGGGGAGCCAGTGAGGAGCAGGCTGTGGCGATGGCCAGGGAGGAACCCGCCACTTGAGCGACCAGAGTGGAACCTGCCCTTCCGGAGGCCCTGCGAAGACGTGAAGGTGCTCTGGACGGCCTGTGGAGACGTGCGAAGGTGCTCTGGACGGCCTGTGGAGACGTGAGGCGCCTCGGCTTCAGGCACTGCCTCTGGAACGGCCTTGGACGGCCTGTGGAGACGTGAGGCGCCTCGGCTTCAGGCACTGCCTCGGGAACGGCCTTGGACACAGGCACCGCCTCGACCTCCGAAATCGGCCTCCGGAACAGCATCGGGCACCGCCTCGGCTTCAGGCACCGTCTCTGGAACGGCCTCGGTCACGGCATCGGGCACCGCCTCGGGAACGGCCTTGGACACGGGCACCGCCTCGGGATCGGGCACCGCCTCAACCTCCGGAACAGCATCGGGCACCGCCTCGACCTCCGGAACAGCATCGGGCACCGCCTCGGGCACCGCCTCGACCTCCGGAACGGCATCGGGCACCGCCTCGGCCTCCGGAACGGCATCGGGCACCGCCTCGGCCTCCGGAACGGCATCTGGCACCGCCTCGGCCTCCGGAACAGCATCGGGCACCGCCTCTGCATCGGGCACCGCCTCGGCCTCCGGAACGGCATCGGGCACCGCCTCGGCCTCCGGAACCGCCTCGGGCACCGCCTCGGCCTCCGGCACCGCCTCGGCCTCCGGAACGGCCTCGGGCACCGCCTCGGCATCGGGCACCTCCGGAACGGCCTCGGGCACCGCCTCGGCCTCGGGCACCTCCGGAACGGCCTCCGGAACAGCATCGGCCTCGGGCACCGCCTCGGCCTCCGGAACAGCATCGGCCTCGGGCACCGCCTCGGCATCAGGCACCGCCTCATAATAATGGGTGGTCTTGAAATGTTGTAGTAACAGTATTTAATGAGTATGATCGTGAAAGTACTCATGGACGGCAGCGGCCTGCTCGGGAACGTCCTCCTGGACGGCAGCGGCCTGCTCGGGAACGTCCTCTGGGCTTTGAGGGACGGTAGACGCCTGTCTCCTCCTCCTTCGCCCTCTATGATGGCGAGTCGGTGGCACCTTGATGGAAGACTCAGGCGTTGAGTCAGCCATCTTGTCTGCCAACACAGGTGTAGATTCAGCCATCTTGTGCAGTGGCGCTGGGCTGGCGGCCATCTTGTGCTGTGGCGCTGGGCTGGCGGCCATCTTGTGCTGTGGCGCTGGGCTGGCGGCCATCTTGTGCTGTGGCGCTGGGCTGGCGGCCATCTTGTCTGGAGACTCAGGTGTGGTCGATGTATCCCACTGAGCCCGATGGTGCAGGTAATTGGTAAACCCCCAAAAGTCCAGGATCTCCAGCCCCTTCATCTCCCATTGAGGCAACGGGTCATCCAGGCAATTATTAAAATAGTCTTTCAGTGTTGCATCATTATAACCCAACCCTACTGCCATGGTCCAAAACAACTGCGCCAAGCCACCCACCTCACTCCTCCTTTGACGAAGGGTGGTTAAGTTCCGGAGTCTCCCCCTCCATTCCTCCATGGTGGCTGGGGAACAGCTTCGAACTCCCACACCGCTGGATCTATGCATGACGGAGTCCTTCTGTCAAGACACGCACACAAAGAGGTAGATCCAAACGCAGTGTTTTATTGGGATAATCCGAATATCATAATCCAGTCAGGCAAGGGTCAAAATCCAGGTAAGCAGTCCATAAACAAGAACCATAACCAACGGCAAGGAAACACAACAAACCAGGGTGACATTAAACAAGGACTCCGTAACAAAGACAGAAACAAACCAGGTATATATATACAGGTGCAAACAATGTAAGTGGGAACAGCTGAATACAATGAACAGTGATGAGTGTCAACAAGACTTGTGGGAAATGTAGTTCCTGAGGTGGGGTGACGATATGGGGAAGTGAGACCTCTAGCGGACACCCAGGGATACACAAACCAGACACTGTGACATATATATTACATAAATAAATATTAAATATTGGCCCCTTGGTAAATATGATCAAAAAAGGCTGTGAAAATTCATCTGCATTGTTAATCATTTTGATCTTTTATTTAAAAAAAATCACAAAAATGTATCCTTTCATTGGATAATAAAAATTTAAAATGGGGGGAAATATCATTATGAAATAAATGTTTTTCTCTAATACACATTGTCCACAATTAATGGCCCCCTTTTATTCAATACTTTTTGAAACCTCCATTTACTAGTTTAACAGGTCTAAATTTTCTTCTATAATGCCTGATGAGGTTAGAGAACACCTGATAAGATATCAGAGACCATTCCTTCATCCAGAATCACTCCAGACCCTTTTCCTCTTCAGTTCACTCCTCTCATTTTCCGTAGGGTTCAGGTCAGAGGACTGGAATGGATATGGAGGTTGGTTTTTTTGTGATTGGTGAATTTTTTTTTTGTTTTTTTTGTTTTTTTTTTTTTTGTTGTTGTGTTGGAAGATCCAAACATGGCCCATTATAAGATTTCTAACAGAGTTAGTCACTTACTGATTTTTTATCTGTTGGTATATAGAATCCATGATGCCATGTATCTAAACAAGATGTCCAGGACCTCCAGCAGAAACATAGGCCCACAACATCAAAAATACAGCAGTATATTTCATTGTACACGTGGGGTACTTTTTTTCTCTGTGTTCACCAAACCCATCTTGAGTGTTTGCTGCTAAAAAGCTCATTTTTTTGTTTCATCTGATCATAGAAGCCATTCCCATTTAAAGTTCCAGTCATGGCTGATAACTGAATATGCTTTAGTTTGTTTTTGAATGAGAGAGGAGAATTTTTCTTGTAACTCTCCCAAACAACATGTGTTGATGTAGGTTCTGTTTGACAATTTTTTAAAGGTTTTCTGAACCAGAGACTCAACTATTTTCTGCAGTTCTCCAGCTGTGACCCTTGGAGAGTCTTTATCTACTCAAACTCTCTATTAGGACGATATAGACACACGTCCTCTTCCATGCAGTTTCGTAACATTTTCTGTTGGTTGGAAATTCTTAATTATTGCCCTGATGGTGGAAATGGGAATTTTCACTGCTCTAGCTCTTTTTTTTAAAGCCACTTCACTAATTTGTGAAGCTCAATTATCTTTTGCTGCACATCAGAAATATATTCTTTGTTTTTTCTCATTGTGATGGATGATTAAGGGAATTTGGGCTTTGTTTTCCCTCCTCTTTATATTTCTGTTAAACACGAAGCCAGAGCTGGATGATTTCATGTTTATAATCATGCTGGAGTGCTCAAAATTGTGAATATGAATGGGAATATACTTCAGAGATATTTTACTCATAAGCATTTATAGAGGGGGCAATAATTGTGACCAACGAGTATTTGAGAAAAACATTAATTTCATAATGATATTTCCCCTCCATTTTAAATTCTTATTATCCAATGAAAGGATACATTTTTGTGATTTTTTTTAAAATAAAAGACCAAAAGGATTAACAATGCAGATGAATTTTCACAGCCTTTTTTGATCATATTTACCAAGGGGGCCTCGACTGTATATATATATATATATATATATATATATATATATATATATATATATATATATATATAATCTTTAAAATAACATTCCTGCTGATGTAATCAAGCCTGCTTAGGCTGGGTAGATACCACATTTAAATGGTTTAATAAAATTAGGCTGTGGGGACTAGAAGTACCATCTGTTTGTTAAATCGTAGGCAAATGGCATTTCGTGTTATCTTTTATATTCCTATACATTGTAAAATATTATATGATCGGTATGGTAGCTTACGTATTTTACATTACATTTACTTATCAAACTCATCAAAAAATGTTGAGCAACTTTTTTTTATTTTAATTTAAGTTAAAATGACTTGTAAAAGTTGATTATACTTTCTTCAAGGCTGCAACTGAACTTAAAGGGGTCTTATTATGCTCTTTTGCAAGGTCTTGATTTTGTTTTGGGGGTGTACTAGAACAGACTCTCATACTAGGTTGTTCGAAAAACATATATTTTCCATGTATTTTACATTATTACAACACCTCTCTCCACAGTCTGGCATGAATTTCTGGAGTATTTTGTGCATCAGATGGAGTAGTTCCTTCTTAAATTGGAGGTCCGCCTTCTGAAATACGAAATGCGCTGTGATTGGTAAGCTGCACCAGTCTGTGTTGTGATTGGTTAGCTGGTTCAGTGTCATAGCCGCCTGCTGTGAGCTTCAGTGTAAATATTGCTTCAAAATCAAATCAATTTGAGCGTGATTTAAACCCGGATGATTGTAACCACTCTAAGCTCATCTGCCTTGGAAACACTAACATGTCTCCGACATAGTGATAACATTGCGTTCTCTAGAGCAGCTCAACCAGGTCTCGTCCCATTCGTCGATCTTTGTGATATCACAAATCCCGGAAAATATGGGTTGTAATACAAACGAGTCGTTCGTTGTCATTTTTGAAAAGGGATTTCTGTTAAATAAAATATCTCCTTTCGGATTGGACTTTGAGCTTTGTAACTTTGCAGATCTTTTTTTGTGCTCAAACAGAAACATTACAGACTAACTAAAGTTGAAAAAGTGAAAAAGCATGATAACACCCCTTTAAGTTTGTAAGCTGAAATTGGTAGATATTTTTTTCATATATAGTGTATATGTATTTGGTGTATTATGTATTAACCTGTTGGGTTATTTGCTGAATGAATGGGTAGTACTTTTGATATATTTGTGTACATCTTCAGAAGATGTAAGTCTGCAGCCCTGCAGCTGAGTTTTCTCTCATTGTGTTTAGCTCTGAGAGCAAGGGCGCTGATCCGGTAGAGGAAGTATCTCCTGACTCTGCTCTGTGAGGGATGTAGAGCTGCAGTTGTGTCACACTTCTGGCTCCAGCATTGCAAACATGCTGTCCCGGGTGCTGAACTCTTTATGTAGTGTGTTATGGGTTGCTGTCCAAGGTGCTGAACTACTCAGCAGTGAAGCACCACCTCAGTGTAGCTTCCAAGAGAGCAGTGGTGATTGACAACCAACAACTAAAGCATCTATTAAGCATTCCAAATGTTTTCAACATTGATAATAACAAGAAATTGCTCTAGAGCAGCCATTCAGCATATTCAAATGATTTCAGAAGGATCATTTGACACTGAAGACTGGAATAATGATGATGGAAATTAATCTTTATATCACATAAATAAATTACATTTTAAAATATATTGAAATAGAAAACAGCTATTATTTAATTGTGATATTGTTTCACAGTATTAATGTTTTTGTTTTTGGTCAAATAAATGCAGCTTTGGTGAGCATAAAACAATTTAAATCATATTTACTCCTTTTGAACAGTACTGTATATCTCCAACTAACTATAAAATGAAGGAAGAATTTAACTAAGGTATTGAAATTTGTACAAATAACTTTTTTTTTTTTTTTTTTTTTTTTTCTCTCTGAAGCTGACACATTTGTTTTAAAATTTGGTATTTATGCAATTAATTGACTGCACTGCTAGCCAAAAGCAATGTTTTGTTTATAGGGATTCTTAAAATCAAATCCTTGTTGTGACAAAAGTCCCCCATTTAATATGACATTATATTTTGACATGGGAGTATGTTGTGTTAAATCAACTGTATTTTGCTTCCTGTGTAGTAGAAGAAATGCTTTTGTTGCCAGGTCTTCAAAGTTTTTTTTGTCTATACAGAAAGTGACTTCCAAGAATAATCCCTTAGAAATATTCTCAGGAGTAAAAAATATGACAACACTAATGATTCTTTAAACTAAATGCATCAAACAATAAGAAAATCTAGAACGCACTGAATGCAAATGTCATTAAAAACTAAATTGCAAAACTGATTGCAAACAATGACAGCAGCCTAAGAGATATTTATTGCATTCCTTGCTAAGCAAATTGCAATTAGAAAAAAAGACTGTATTTAAAAGAATGGGATTAATATCCAAGAAGACAGTTGTTCATTTCGTTCTCTCATTAGGGTTGTTGAAATCAAGAAAACAATCAATCTCTAATTGCTCAGTCCCAGGAAATAAACCACAATAGCAGAGAATCAACAGAGCGTTATGTAGCAGGGTGAAATCAAACACGCCGTTACTTTAAAGCACGAGTTTCCCTTTTACAGAACTTCAAACCGTGTACACGGCACCTGTTGGCTCATTGAGGATTCATCACCACACCTCCAGGCAGAAAAAGTCTCGCTTTCTTCCTTTAGAGAGGCATCAAAGCGGCCCATCCTAAGAGGAAATAGCAGTTCATCATTGTTGTTTTGGTTTTCGGTCGACAGTGTGTAAATCTGCTTTCATATAGCGGTGTTTTGCATTAATGAAGTGAAGTTGAGCTCCAGACCTTAGACTGCAAATGCTGTCTCTCTCTCTCTCTCTCTCTCTCTCTCTCTCTCTCTCTCTCTCTCAGAAATGCATGAACTCAATCACAATAATGCACAACAAATCGCGAGACTTATTCACTGCAAATATTTGGCAGCTAAATATTCATAGAACAAAATGTCAGTAGTACCATCAACGGCCTGTACTTATTTGCTTAAATGAATAAAATAAAGCATTTCACCCTATTTATTGATGTTAAGATTCCCCAAGTGTGAAGCCTGACTGACATGAGAAGGAAATGATGCAAAAACATATTGATTTTAAGATAAAAGTTCATGCACTTTACAAAACAACAAAGAATACTGATGAAAGTCGAGGTCACATGATCAAACTGGTCAGTTATGCAGAGGAGGACATATCACAGAGGTTTTGACCTCCAGCAGTAAAGCAGAAATAATGTAATTTCTTAACATAAAAGGTGATTGTGCTGGAAGATCACACATGTTATGTGTCTCTATGATGTGTTTCAGCTCCATGAAGGAAGCTTGAAAATAATAGGCAGTGTAGAGAATATATCCACATGGGGCAGAGAGGTCAGAGGTCAGGAGTGCTACAGTCACTGTTCATATGACACCAATCAGCTGACCAAACAGATCAATAAGTACAAGAGCCTGAGGTCTGATGAAAAGTGCAAAGCAGTCGAGAAAAGGCAGTTCTATTTGGTCTTCGTTTACATTAAAAGGTGCTGCTTTTGACTGCTGTTCATTATATGCCTTCACGCGATGATGTATTTATCTTCTTTTATACTCGCATATCCCTTAAACATTTGAATGATATCTTGCGATGCTCTATTTGACAAGATAATGCTTTCTTTTTAAGCAACTCATCACAAATGCCTTAAAAATTCATTTTTTTGTTCTTTTTCTTTTTTATGCAAGGTGTCTTTGTGATTTTGATCCCTTGCTCATTTTAGATGACACAGGACGGATGCTTTCTTTTAACGGCGTGGCTTTGCCGCTTCTCTCAGCGGAAGGTAGAAGGCAAAGGAAATACGTGGACGGAGAGAGAGTGAACAAGTGAGAGAGAGAATATCAGGGCTTACGAAACTGCTCCGAGGCCTTGAGAAAGAGAAAAGCCTGTGTAGTGTACTTGCAGTACAACTAAGAGGAGATATGAAACAGATTACAAGGTGATGGCACCTCCAGCACCTCTTTTACCCTAGAGGGGCCAACTTTGGTCCCCAGAAATCATTTAGCTTCATTCACCAAAGGCTCTCTTAAAGGGCCCATCCCTGAACCCCTTCTCTGCACCCACAGTCTGCCTCAAATCCTCCTCTCTCACCCTCATCTCGTGTATCTTTCTATCTCTCACAGCTTTAGCCATTTGCTGCAGTCTCTAACTGTGTCTTTGTTTCTTTCTCTCTCTATATCTCTCTCTTGCTGTTTCATGCATACAGAAAATACATTTGCATGCAGTATTCCACTGCAAAAACATGTATCTTATTTATTGACCTCTATCTCTGCTTATATAGATGGTGTCTTATTCATGGAATTCAGCACTATTTGCCTGCCACGGTTAATGTGGTATGCAATATTCAGAGAAAGCAGTTTTTTTTTTTTTTAATCTGTGAATTGATCATGGTAGCACTAATTCATAAACGATGATGAGAAAATAAATATGAAAATACACATGGTGTATTACTGCATTCTGGTATATATATAAGCAATAAGACATTATAAAGGAACTAACTTTACCATGTTTAAGAGTTTTTAGGCTTCAGAATGAACTTTCAATGTGGTAAATTTACTATAATAAACCCCTCTGTGGTGATGCACAAGCTTTTCACTTTGTGACGGGTCCTGATCATCCTGCCAGGGTTTAATTTGTGATAATGACTGTCTGACGGCGCATTGTTCCTTAATGCGTGTTTACACACAAAAACATCCTCAGGAATCAATGGTTAGAGGGATTAGACTCTGACTGAATTATACAACACAAGTAGTATTGAGTTCCTAATCTATTAACACATAGGCTATTATACCATTATAAGAAGGAAGCAGAATGACATTTGCCATGAGTAACTGCAAACGTAGTAAGACCTCTGGTTCTATCAGCCATATAAAGTGACATAAGTGAGCTTGTTCCTCTCTAATGAGAATTAAAGTTACTTTTCCAGTGTCACATGTCAAGACCGACCACTCTTGTAAGGACTACATTACTAAATGGTTTTGTGAAGTGTGTATTATAGTAAAAGTATGTGGTAAATAAAGAACTATTCCATGGCCATAAGTGTGTGAGTCTGTCTTTTTTAATTACAATAACAGCAGCTCTCTGAGGACAACAGAGCTTTTACCTGGTAAAAAAAAAAAAAAAAAAATAGCAATCCTGCAATGATCAACAGAGTGGCGAATGACATCTTATTGGAATCAAAGCTCTGTCATTGTCGTGAGTCCTTTTCCTCTATCCACTATTTATTTGAGGGGACAGTTATCAATTCAACACACAAGTTAACATGTTGAGTTCACTAAAGTACTCAACTAATAGCTTAGAGCTTCACATAGAGCATATCAGCTCAAAAAAATGCCATTAGACATGACACTGGTAAAGTCTGGAACAATACGCTGGGAAATCTGTCAGTTTCAATGGCTTCAACATTGGCCTCCCAGATCTATACCTATGATTCAGAGAATCTCATTTTAAATCATAAGAGATTACAACACTTTTTTAACAACCTTGAACATCCTTGAAAATCAAAAAGAAATTGGATCACTCTGAATTATTCAAGGGGGAACTTGCTATACAAAACTGAACTTGCAACTTGCAGAGCAGTGCTCAACATGTGCATTACTGTATTTGAGATTCATTTATAGTAACTTAATTTATAGTTTGGGGTTGGTTTCTCAAGGCCTCTAATACTCACCAAGGTTGCATTGATTGCATCATAAATAGAGTAAAAACATTAATATTGTGAAATAATAATAAAATAAAATATTAGTTTTCTATTTTAGTTTTCTATTTGATTATATTTTAAAATGTAATTTGTTCCTGTGACCAAAGCTGAATTTTCAGCATCATCACTCCAGTCTTTGGTGTCACATAATCCTTCAGAAATCATTCTAATATGCAAGAAAGATAAACAAAGGCATTTTATTTTGCCAAAAAATTTCATTTCTTATAACTAAAGTAATATGACTGGTGGGCACTGCATTATTTTTCAGATTTCTAAAGATCTGGAAATTCAGCAACAGTGAGTATTATGTTCTCCTCTGTTTTGTTATTTGGCCACATAAAAGCTAAATGCCTTTTGATTGATTGTTAATAAAATCACATCTGACTGGTATCTTAAAGTTGGAATTTTGTTTTTCAATGATGTTTTAATTAAATTCTATTTTAGTTGCAAAAACAAAAACCTGAAGGAAGCAGAGAGTGACAAAATACAAAAGTACACTGATTGGATCAATTCATGATTAACACTTTGCTGGCAGAGGTGTGCTCGACCACACATTTGCTCTTCTCATTAAGAGACTGAGAGGAAATGTCATGTTTCTAGGACCGGCTAAGATTAGCTCAAAATAAAGTATACCTCTAATTCCCATGACCTCTAATTCCCATGGTCCTGTGTGTGTGTGATGTGTCAGACTGGTCAAGAATCACACTCACACAATCACCCAGAGTTCACATGAGTATTTTTGTTTAATCTGATTATTGATTCACAGTGATGATTCACAGCCCCGCTGTCCTCATAAAACTGGTGGGTGGTCTTAGTAGTATTTCTATGTATCTGTGAAGTGGGCACATTGTATGTTTGGAAGACAGTGTCTACATATTGATCCAACTTCTCTCGTTTTTCAGTAAATAATGATGAAGCTTGGTCTAAGAAAGAAATTTCTAATTAATTTAGTATTTAGAAAAAGCATTAAACAGAATAAAAAGTTTAATCACATGAGTGCATATCTTAAAGGAGTACTGTAGTTCATACAAAAATTAAAATATGCTTAAAATGTACTCATTCTTCTGGCCATCCAAGATGTAGATAAGTTCGTTTAACATCTTGTGAAATGAAAAGCTGCATGTTTGTAAAGTAAGAAACACATCCATCATTAAGACTTTGTTACCAGAGGAACTTTTATTATGGATTACAGACTCTTATTTTGGCCAGAAGTGATGGCTGAATGCCTTGATGATTGATTTGTTTCTTATAAACACACAGCTGGCTTCACAAGATGTTAACTGATGGAATGGAGTGGTGTGGATTAATTTTTTTTATTATTGTGATGTTTTTATCAGCTGTTTGGGCTCTCATTCTTACGGCACCCATTCACTGCAGAGGATCCATTGTTGAGCAAGTGATATAATGCCACATTTCTCCAAATCTGTTCCCATGACGAAACTAACTCAACTACATCTTGAATGCTCTGGGGGTGAATACATTTTCAGCATATTTTCATTACTATATTTTAATTATTCCTTTAACTGTGTTAAAATCCGGTGATGTCAAACATATGCAATTAATCTCACATAATTATATGAGCCTTTGTAATTTCTCTAAATTTGTATAAATAAAATGGTTTATCACTTTTGGAAATTGTCTGCAAATAAGATTGCATTGAATTGGTCTGCAGCTCTTGCCACTGAAAGATAAATCTGTTAATAAATGCAAAGCTGTGGAGTTGATACTGAAACTTATCTTAACGATGCTAGATGAACATGGATATAAAAACCTACTGGGATTAAAACAATAGTCGAATGAAGCCAGACAGATATGGATATGATATGGAGAAGCGGGTGAAATGAGCTCCATGTCTCATATTATTTTTAATTTGTGGAGTCTAACAAAGGATTATTACTCCCTGCTGAAGCTTAAAAAGATAAGTTTCATTTAGATGGTTTCAACAGAAAATAGTCAAACTAGAACAGATTATGTATTTTAAAATTGCAGCCAATGAGTGGGAATCATGGACAATACTGTTTGCACCAAGTGTAAAAAGCAACAGCATTTTATTAGTGATAACTAATATCCACACAATATATATACCAGTCCTACTAAGTGCTATTTTGTCTTTTCATGTGTTCATTTTAAATTGCACTGAAAAATGTAAATTTCTACTATATGTATGTATATATATATCCCAAAATAAAATGTTTTTTTTTATGTTTCTTGTGTATAAAATACAGTTCCCCTTTCAAATATTGAAGCAAATTTCCATTGTACTGTATGCAGTAGATCTGAGTGTCTAAAAACAGACCCAGTTTCATCAACCACTGTTTCTGTTTCATTTCTTCACAGTTTTGACTCCACAAGGACGACATTAGTTGACATTTGTGCAAAAACATTCTTTTTAATCTCTGTAAGACTGAATGTTGATTGAAGTTAAGATGCATTACATTAATTTGTCAGCACAAGTTGGTCTGATGTCATTTACAGAAAGCAGGTGGAAGATTTGAAAGCTTTGCACTGATTGAATAATTTCATGCTTTTTCAGATAGATGCAGTCATGCTCTGCCTATCCTGAACACACACACTCAAACATCCCCTCTGACAATACTGATTGTTAAATGATTGGTGTGTCCAACCAAATAGTTCCTGTGTTGAATCTGAAATGAAATTGAATTTCAGGCTCCAGTGAGATGGCAGCGGTAAAAAGCCCAAATACTTTTTTTTTCCGGGGAAAGCGTCACAGTCAAAAGTACAGCACATTTAGACATTGCTCTGTTTTCTTAGTTTCTCTTGCTCTCATAGTATTTATTTTCCCTCTATCTGGAAGCGGTTTTATGAGCTAGATCATTCATTTCCCCTTTTTAAAATGTTCTGTACAGGGCAGTTTCATAGAAAAGGCAACTTTTATTCAAAACGTGCATGATGACTTACTTCCTCCCTAAACTTTTAACATTATAAAAACATTGCTTTTGAAGCCACTACTGTGTTTTGCATCACTGAAATTTACTTAGTTACTTATTATAATATAATATATTATGCTAACATATTCTACATGTAATTATACTACTGTATCAATTTTTTTTTCAGCTGTAAATAATTTTTAGTCTTGTTTAATTTAAATGTAAATTATATTAATGTCTAAATGACTCTATGCTTTTGTGAGCTGAATCGTGCAATAAACTGAACTAGAACCACTGATTTATAATAGAGAACTGGATTGCTCATGATGTCATGAAAGTGAAGCCGCCGACATTAAAAATATACACATCATAATTTATTTAAAGATATAACTTACTACATACAGTACGGACATTAAGCTTTATTTCAAGATGGTAAGTTACGATTTTCATTTTAGTTAAGAGCAATATAGTAACAGAGGCTATTGTATTATTCATTGTATATTCTACTCAATTTCTGATACTAATAGGTTCATGTTTAATAATTCCTGAATAACTACGTACATAAAGAAATTGGATATATTTTGTGTTGGATCAGTTACCGGTGTCGGCAGTGCACAGCAGACACACCCACCTAAACGGTTTAAATATATTGCTTATCTTGCCCAAAAAGACCATAAACATTGTCGATAACATCTGAAATAAAAATGAATTTACATACACATAACATAAAAACTAATCCCTTTTGACTGATTTGCTTCAAATGTGTGATTTTAAGTCAGCGCTTTGCATGTGACTCAATGGTGCTCTCTGCCGGTAGGGATTAGTAAGATGGCGGCTCGAACACTTCCGGTGGCTTCACTGCCTGTTGGCAGTTTAGAACGTGATGAGCGATTCAGTCATAATATAGATCAGCGACTAGAACACACAAGATTTCAATAGAAAACCATTCTTAATAAAATTTAATAGACATTCTGTTATAATGGCTTTGTGAATATAGCTTTATTCTAATATTTTAGAACATGTAAGGGTGTGTCATGATGTGATTACCCTATGTGAATTTGTTTCTTTGAAATTAATTGTTTCAATAAAACTATCTGTGGAATGATTTACTAGCAGATTGGACTGAATAATGTTTAAATGAGTGTTGTATGCTTTATTGTTTCACTTTGCACTCTAAGTATTGGTGTATCAATTAATTTCACTCTCCTCATTTTCCTCCCTGAGTCTGTGTTACATGACCTGTCAGTTTTCTACTTAAACCTGAAGAATTTAATCCATGTGGCGTGACTCTACAGCCACAGATCTCCCCCGAGCTTAAACTCCCAGAAACTCGAAACATGTTTACTTGGGTAACTTTAAATAACCTTCAAGCATTGTCTTATTAAGATCTATGTTTAATGCGGCAGGAGGACGGATTAGCATGATGCTTCTGCGCTAAGCGCTTTAAAAAGTGTGTTTGGCAAGAGTATGACTTCACAAGTGACTTTGTATGCAGTACATGGACTTATTTGTCTCCATCTGACTTCACTGATCTCATATTAACACACACTTATAAGTAAATGTCACTCCTGGTTGTACTAGCTCATTTTGGAGGATGCTGTTACTTTATCCAAGACAAAATTTTAGGGATAAAGCGAAATATTTTTATTTACTCACCCATCATTTGAAACCATAAGGCTTTCTGTCCTCTGTTAAGGTCAAAATCTTATATTTTGCAACAAAAACACCATAAAATTATCTGATTTACACACATATTATATAATCAAACAAAAGCCATACGAAAAGTATGCAAGGACACATGCAAGGAACAGCTTTTCTTTAAAGGAGGCTTCAAGTGTATTACAAGTGAGCCAATAAATTATTTTAACTCAAATATTTTATGTAATTATTTATGTGGCGAGTGGCCATGTAACAAGCATGATAATGTCCATCCTGACGGTTGTTATTGCCAAATAAACCCTTTCGCTTTGAGTGAACATTACATAATATGATGTATATTATTTCATAAGTGGTGTAAATATAAAAAGTGTTGGTGCTGAAGCCTTTTCCTTTCTTTGCATCATTCAGAAATGGAAAATGAGCTGAGGTGAGAACATCACGAGAGCAACATTTTGGTTGGGCAGGATAAAAGTCCCAAATGAGACTGTCCTAATTTGTAGATGAGTGTTTCATGAAATTCATAAAATCATGTTTAAAAAAAAAAAAAATCATTCTGAAAATATTTTCATAAATATTCCATGGTATGTGAGGTCACTCTTGCTTATTTAAAAACTCATAAAATATTCTGGCATGATATATTAATTGACAGTAAAGCCCCATCTCCCATGTTCAAATGTGCCACTTACCATTATAGGTTCTTCTGGCTTCAGCCGTGAGTACAGAGAGGGAAAACACTTTGTCACAGATGAGATAAGCTCCTTTTAGCTTTAATGCTATGCCACTGAAAAAAAAAAAAAAAAAAAAAAAAAAAAAAAAAAAAAAAGGGACACTAATTGATAAATGAGAGCAGAGCCGCAGGAAGTAGGCTACTTGTGGCCACTGGCTGAAATAGACCGGGATGAAGCTCTTTCATCGTAAAATATTAATAGGCCTTTTTCTCCCCTGACCCCCATTTTGCTGTATGGCAGACACTGAAAACCACAAAGAGCCATCACCGTGGCATAAGCCATCGCAGCCATGAGACACTTTCACATTTGGCCTGCGTTGTCTGAGCTCATCAGTTGTCCAAAGTGTCTTACTTCAAAGTTAGAGTGGCCGTATTAAATAAATGGCTATCAATATTTCATGAACGTTCTGATTTAGAGGTTTTGGAGGTTTTGGAGGAATGATTCTTCAGTCAAACCTTTTGATATAAAAATCATAGTGCCTCCGGGGCAGGGGCCTTGATTCGGGAGCGCTGGGGGTCAGTTTGCTAGCGAGGTGGGTTTGACTGTTTTATCTCCCTTCATATCTCCGCAAGATGCCCCTGGGCCATCATCATCTGTCCCACAGTTTTGTAATCTTTATTTAATCTGATGAAACCATGCTCCGGAGTGGGCCAGTCAATGCCACATGAAGCTCAGCTGTGTCTAAAAACCATAAACAACTGCGTCTAATAAACAAAGTGCCATCCCAGAGTAATTCAGTTATATATTCTAAGAGAGGCCTGGCTGGTAAACAAAAACAAAATCATAAAAAGACAAGAAGCAACTGTTTAAAATCGTCCGAGAGTCCAGAGATTGGATGCGGTCAAAATGACCACTTTGTATTTGAGCTTTAGGGACGGCGAGGGAATGATGCGGAAGATTTTTTATTCAGCTGAGACTATGATTAACTGAACACATGCTTGTTTTGAAATAGCAAATACCAGCGAGAGTGGCTTCATTTTCAGTTTAACGGTTGTGACGTTCTCCATGATAAGAATACGTAAACAATCAGAATAAAACACTCTGGAGGAAATGACAAAAGATAAATAGCACCTGCTGTAAGGAATGAAAAGAACAATGAATTCAACAAGCCTATTTTCATTACTACGGCCAGGCTAAACAAACAATGACAATGCCACAGTCAGATGTGCACTGTGTGTATATACAGTGAATATTTATATTCTTTTATATAGTCTATGTATGATCCTTGAGAAATAGTTGTATGATGTTGATATGGTGTTCAATTATTAGTGCTGGCTCTTAGTATTATCAATGTAAAAAAAAAAAAAAAAAAAAAAAAGGCTGTTTTTTTTTTCTTTTTTTTTTTAAATCAAGATACTTTTTTCTAGATTCTTAATAGAAATTTAAATGAACAACATTTATTTAAAATAGAAATTGTATATTTTGTAACACTGCAAATGTTTTACTGTCATTTTTAATCATTTGAATGTGCTGTAGCTGAGTATTTATTAATTAATTAATTTACTTATTTATTTATTTATTTTTGTAATGTTATCTTACCCAAACTTTTGAAATCTTGCATATATATATATATATATATATATATATATATATATATATATATATACACACACACAGTTATTTTCAAATTGTAATACAATTTCACATTATTGCTGCTGCTTTTACTGTATTTTGATTAAACAGCCTTGGTAAGCATGAGACGAATATATATATATATATATATATATATATATATATATGTATATATATATATAGGTCCTTCTCCAAAAAATTAGCATATTGTGAAAAAGTTCATTATAAAAATTAAATTTTCATATATTTTAGATTCATTGCACACCAACTGAAATATTTCAGGTCTTTTATTGTTTTAATACTGATGATTTTGGCATACAGCTCATGAAAACCCAAAATTCCTATCTCAAAAAATTAGCATATTTCATCCGACCCAATAAAAGAAAAGTGTTTTTAATACAAAAAAAGTCAACCTTCAAATAATTATGTTCAGTTATGCACTCAATAGTTGGTCGGGAATCCTTTTGCAGAAATGACTGCTTCAATGCGGCGTGGCATGGAGGCAATCAGCCTGTGGCACTGCTGAGGTGTTATGGAGGCCCAGGATGCTTCGATAGCGGCCTTAAGCTCATCCAGAGTGTTGGGTCTTGCGTCTCCTCAACTTTCTCTTCACAATATCCCACAGATTCTCTATGGGGTTCAGGTCAGGAGAGTTGGCAGGCCAATTGAGCACAGTAATACCATGGTCAGTAAACCATTTACCAGTGGTTTTGGCACTGTGAGCAGGTGCCAGGTCGTGCTGAAAAACGAAATCTTCATCTCCATAAAGCTTTTGTGGCAGATGGAAGCATGAAGTGCTCCAAAATCTCCTGATAGCTAGCTGCATTGACCCTGCCCTTGATAAAACACAGTGGACCAACACCAGCAGCTGACATGGCACCCCACACCATCACTGACTGTGGGTACTTGACACTGGACTTCAGGCATTTTGGCATTTCCTTCTCCCCAGTCTTCCTCCAGACTCTGGCACCCTTGATTTTCCGAATGACATGCAAAATTTGCTTTCATCCGAAAAAAAAGTACTTTGGACCACTGAGCAACAGTCCAGTGCTGCTTCTCTGTAGCCCAGGTCAGGCGCTTCTGCCGCTGTTTCTGGTTCAAAGCACAACGCCTGTGCACGGTGGCTCTGGATGTTTCTACTCCAGACTCAGTCCACTGCTTCCGCAGGTCCCCCAAGGTCTGGAATCGGTCCTTCTCCACAATCTTCCTCAGGGTCCGGTCACTCTTCTCGTTGTGCAGCGTTTTTTTGCCACACTTTTTCCTTCCCACAGACTTCCCACTGAGGTGCCTTGATACAGCACTCTGGGAACAGCCTATTCGTTAAGAAATTTCTTTCTGTGTCTTACCCTCTCGCTTGAGGGTGTCAATGATGGCCTTCTGGACAGCAGTCAGGTCGGCAGTCTTACCCATGATTGCGGTTTTTGAGTAATGAAACCAGGCTGGGAGTTTTTAAAAGCCTTAGGAATCTTTTGCAGGTGTTTAGAGTCAATTAGTTGATTCAGATGATTAGGTTAATAGCTCGTTTAGAGAACCTTTTCATGATATGCTAATTTTTTGAGATAGGAATTTTGGGTTTTCATGAGCTGTATGCCAAAATCATCAGTTTTAAAACAATAAAAGACCTGAAAATATTTCAGTTGGTGTGCAATGAATCTAAAATATATGAAAGTTTAATTTGTATCATTACATTATGGAAAATAATGAACTTTTTCACAATATGCTAATTTTTTGAGAAGGACCTGTGTGTATATATATATATATATATATATATATATATATATATATATAAATATATATATATATATATATATATATATATATTCTAACTTAATTATTCCAAACTAAAAAAAAAAAATAATAAAAAAAATAATAATAATAAAATAAAAGTAAAGTGAAAAAATAAGTGACAGCTCAGTAGTCTAATTAAGTGTAAAAAGTAAAATACAGCAACACTTTGTATTACTTAGAGGTCTCAGCACCAAAAGTGCTGAAAACCTATTGTTTTTGTTCTGTTCTGTTCTGTTCTTTCTTTCTTTCTTTCTTTCTTTCTTTCTTTCTTTCTTTCTTTCTTTCTTTCTTTCTTTCTTTTTTCTTTTTCCTTTCCTTCCTTCCTTCCTTCCCTTTTCCTTCCTACCTTCTTTCCGTCCTTCCTTCCTTCCTTCCTTCCTTCCTTCCTTCCTTCCTTCCTTCCTTCTTTCCTTCCTTCCTTCCTTCCTTCCTTCCTTCCTTCCTTCCTTCCTTCCTTTCTTTCTTTCTTTCTTTCTTTCTTTCTTTCTCTGCCCTAAAACTGTTTGTAGAATGATTCCCAAGTCCACCCTCCACTCAGGCTTATGTGTTGCACATCCAGTTGACACTATGTGGTGCTACAATTATCATTCCTTTCCTTTATATTTTAGACGTGAGTGTTTTAAATGAATAGCAGGCTCTTCATTGTTCTTTTATCGTCATTTAACCAAAGCCAAGGTCTTTGACATAATAAACATCTGATATCAATCACTTTCTTAACCCATATCTTTTCCTTCATCTGCTAGCAGGTCAGTCAGTGTATCAGCTGAAGATGTCTCTCAAGTGTCCCATGGCTCCTCCACTTGCTCTGTCTCACCCACAGGTCTGAGAACAGCTGTTCATGATGATACTTGAGCTATGGCAGAAGCTCCACTGTACGAGCACAGCTCCCTTTCTCTGTTTCAGCCAGGACTGAGATTATTGCAGTCGGCTGCGACGGCTAACTACACTATCATTCCCCTGCAGCTGCTGCATATCTGTCCAAACCAACCCAACCAACTGCAGCCCCATGGGGAGGAACAGTCGCTCCATTTTCAACTTCTATCTCTTTTTTTCTCCAACCTCTGGAATTCACTTTACAGCAGGGAGAAATAAGCAAAAGACAATCAAGCAAAATGGTTTACCATATTAAATACTTGCTCTAAAAATATCTAACACTAACCAATCAGCTCTAAACTTGTAAAATGAAAATATGTAAATTGAAAAAGTTTCTTGCGCATCAAATCAGCATATTAGAATGATTTCTGAAAGATCCATTGCAAAATAAATAAATAAAAAACCTTTAAAAATCACAAAGTTGATATGCAAAAATTATATTAATGTTATATTATAATAACATATTTTAGAATATAATTAACCCAAAGGGATTCATCTGGTGTAGACTCGTGTAACCAAGAGTCAAGACATTAGATTTTGTGCAGTCCACAGGCAATATAATATCAGACCTATGGTATATATATAAAAATAAATAAATAAATCTGTTAAGGGCATATTAGTGCCTCTTATAATTCAACTTGTTATTTATGAATTATTGATTGTATACATATTGTAAATATCATATATTCACCAGCAGACACACATATTTACATTCTCACTTTTTCTATGGTCTTGCGACGAAAGTCGATTGTGTTGGACCTGAATACAGTCCTCCCTCCCAAACCACATTAGTTCTCATTGAAGACACAAACACACGGCTGTGTGACAAATCACCTGGAGAAAACCCACGGACATGGGGAGAAATCGATATGCATCCATGCAGAACAATTACATAATTTATCAATCCATATGCTGTTATTAATTGCCAATAGGGATATTTCAGCTCTGTAGATTCCTGAAAGGCTTCAGACAGAGCGTTTGCACGTTTCTGTAAAATTTATTTATGCTTTTCTAATGTAAAATTCTTGTTTATCATGGAAGTAAAGCTTTTTTTATATCTAGAGAGAGGGAGGGGCAGAACTCAGTTTTACTGTGTCATTAGCTCCTTCATGCATTGATTTCCACATGATGGAGAAGATCTGGGCTCTATGAGGTAATCAAGACACCAATCTAATGACTGGCATTAATCAAGTAAAGCTGATTGGCTTTTACCATCACAATCGAAATTCTTTTGTCTGTCAATGGATCATGACAGTTCATTATTCTAATGTATCCAAAATTGTGTTTTGTAGCAACTGGATCTCAATATTACCACACATCTCTAGGCTGTTTTACAGTATCATTAATTTAAACTGAATTGCTTATGCCCAGTTCCATGAGAGATCATATTTTTACACATTAAAATATTGTAGTATAATTTTGAGGATAATGCACACAATGTATAACACAATAACTGATTTTATATAATTTTTAAAACCTATTTTAGCAAACTATTTTGGACAATTTTCGAATATTTTAAAATATATAATAAAAATGTCATGGCATTTTATTTATTTATTTATTTATTTATTTATTTTATTTATTTATGTTTTTTAATGTAATTTGGTTCATATACAGATGTGTCTTCTTGACTGTTATGTAACCCATGCAGTACTAGAGGTTTAGATTACTTACAAATTGTAGTCTATTACTGATTACAAATTACATTTAGTAACAATCTATTGGATTGCATATATTAGGTAATGTATTTCTTATTACTTTTAGATTACTTTTGACCTAATTATACATTTAATTATTTGTTGTCAACATCATGAAGTGTATTAAATATTACATTATGCCAGGGATTCATGAATGAACTACAAGGGGTTTGAAAGTTGATGAAAAGTTGGAAGACTTTCCAAATGTATAAAAACAGTAATTTTTTAACAGAAAAAGAAGAATCAAATTATAAATAACTTACTGTCATTGTGTCAATATATAATCATAAAATTTACATTTAGCATTTTAAAATGTAATCTAATCTAATTAGAAGTACTTCATTTTTGGAATCTGATTATGTAATCCAGATTACATGTAACTGTTTCCTACCTAGCACTGAACACATGGCAATTAAAATAGTGTTGTAGCATCTTATACGCATGCCTTATTTTAGCTAAACTTTGTTTAGTTCCTGTGAAGTGATATAGCGATGTACATTCGTTACCTGAGCTGAATAAACTATATACTTTCTCTACACTTTGGAATCTCACTAAAGATTACTGAATACCCAGATGCGTCATTTCATTTACATAGAACTAAAGCCAAACCACTTGTCTAAAACTTTTACAATATTCTCTTGCTTCCTTGTAAGCACTGGTATTTCCTTTGGGAAATGCAAATCTAGTTTACCATCTAGTTACAGCTTCTACAAGCAGTAATTATCTAAACCCTGTCTCTGCTTGGGCATCCTTGGAGAGGATGTCTTCATGTGGGCTTTATCGCCGTCTGGATGGCCTTTTTATTGATATCTGCCTTTCCCTACAGATAAGTTAGCCATCATCAAATATTCATGGTGTATCAACACAAAATGGGTGTTTTTGTAAAGTTGACCCATTTCCAACAATTTACCCTCACAGAAACTCACTTTGGAAATGCTAGGAGGTAATGGCGGCCTACAGCAATGTTCTCATGGGCACGAGGAGAGTTTGATTGCACACGTGCTGTCACAGCCATTGTAAAATTAAACACATGATAAGCTATTTAAACTGAGGTTGGACATTATTTGATGTTATATACATTATTAGGTGTCTTCATTTACAGTTTGTCATAAGATACCAAGTGTAGTGATTCTGAATGCCAAAATTAATGACATGGAAAAACATTGCAGCAAAGAGCAACACATTATTTCCCATGTTGCTTATCATTTTCAGCATGAAATATTATTTACCCTTTACATATTTCATGAATACCCTGGCGAATTTATTAAACCATACATTTGTCACGAGTAAAGCCCAGAAAAGAGCTTTTCCATTTATAATACAGAAATTTTATAGTCTTGTTGACAAAGTCGTGGTAAAAAGAGCTACTGATCTGAGCAGTGAATTTCACTCATGAATGATCATTATTCCCTGTGTTTGTTATGCAGCAATAGCCGGCTGGGCTGAGATGAATTATTACAGTATCAAAGTCACACAGATATGATGTATCACTCATAGCGGCTGAGGCACTGGAGACCCGACTACGGGCGCTGCGAGGCCTCAGATGTGTGCAAGTGTGGCGGATCTTTAGAGGACTTAATGAGATATAAAAGAGGGGAGATGGGGAAGTTTGGGGCGAGAGACACTGAAAAAAAGGGCGACAGATTCTGCATCATTCTTGTGCCCAATTGTCCATGCAGCAGTAATATCTGAGTGGTTATCTGTTCCAACGGATCGAAGACTAATGAGGCACAAACATGCACACACATATAAACTTCAGTCCCACCAACGGGATCGTGAGACAGGATTTATCATTTTTAGGCCAAAGGTTTTCATAGTTTTTTAGCTTAATAAAGGACAAATATGTGAACAGCATCTAAATAACACACTTATATTAATGAAAAGACTTCAGAAAGTGAAGATGTGGCAGCTTTGCTAAAGTAGCCAGCTGGATCCAGTATTGATTGATTTTAAAATGGAATGAACACATTCTGATTTACCAGATTACAAACAAATTACAATATATCACCACAACTCTAAAAGATTAGCACTTGGAATTAACTCCAAAGATAGAAGTTTAAATAAATATAATCATTAATAATATTTATTAATAGAGCACTTTTTATGGAAGCTTGTTTCCACAGGATAATTAAAAAAAAGGTAATTTTGATTTTTTTTTTTTTCACTATTTATCTCACTTTTTTTCAGAATTGTGAGATATAAACTCGAATTGATTGCAAATTTATATAAACTTGTAGTTCTGACAGAAAAAAAAAAAAAAAACTCGAGTTGCAAGATATTTTTTATTGACTTGTTTCCTCAAAATGTATATTGAATTTATATCTCAAATCTGTGACTTTATATCTAGCAAATATGATAAATATTAATATATAAAAAAAAGGTCTAAATTGTGAAATAAGTTGGTGGAATTCTGACTTTCTTCTCTGAATTGCAAGATATAAAGTCTCAATTGCAAGTAATGAAGTTAGAATTGCATGATGTAAAGTCAATCAATAAAGTCATATAATCAAAATTATAATTACAACAAAATTTTCTGATAAACTTTAATTACATAGGGTGAAAATAATTTATTTATTTTTCTCTCACTAACACCCATGAAACATTGTAGTCACATGAAAAAAGTCCATTCCTCTGAAGTTAAGACATTAAACATTTAACGAATCAAGACCGAAATCTCTAACACCATCCGTCTGTGGATGACTCAAGACCAGGTCTGTGTCTGATCTATCACAGGTCACCATTCATCAGTCTCTGGAAGCGAATATCTGCAGTCGCTCACATCTAAAGGTCATCAAAAGAAACATGTAGCAGTAGGGAAGAGGCTGAATTAGGAGGTTTGTGAATTTCATTGGCACTTGAAATAATCAGGTCAAAGTCTAGTAAAACTGTTCTGCGCTCACACTCGAGAGAAACTCTGCTGCAGTATTCAAATATGACCTTACGTTTTCATCCCACTCACTCTTCTTCTCTCACTGTCTTTCTGATGAACAGCCTACTTTTTATTTTTAATTGAAGGTAGTAGAAAAAGCTAAAAGTGTTCTTTCCTTTAATCAAATTGTAACACTGCCAAATTAAATACAAAAAGAGTGTTTTGTATATTGACTTTTTACATATTTTTAAATCTTTGAATATGCAAATCAGGCATCATCTTACAAAACATGCACACATTTGCATATTTTATCGAAAGTCATCTTTATTGTTTTAATTTGATCAGCAGCTCAGTGGTTGGTAATTTTCATAAAACTTTTGTTTTTAAAGATAAAAATATAACAAATAGCAGCAATATCATTCAAGAAGAAATATATAAAATTAGGAGGCAGTCAGTGTCTCCTCAAAAATATTTTGAAAAGAAAATAATTAATAAAAATAATACAATATAAAGATTATGAAATATGAGCTCAAATAGTGTGTAAATCACTGATTTGTTAGAGAGCAATACTTTCAGAGGGATGCAACACACCTATATACCACGGCATATGAACTTTTCCACAACATTCTAATGTATTGAGATGCACCTGTGTGTGTGTGTGTGTGTGTGTGTGTGTGTGTGTGTGTGTGTATATATATATATATATATATATATATATATATACAGTATATATATATATATATATATCTATATATATATATATATATATATATATATATATATATATATATATACTGTATATATATTTGGGGTTTGTTTGTTTGTTTGTTTGTTTGTTTGTTTGTTTGTTTTTCTCAATATATGAGCAAAATGTCTCTTTTAAGAAGTCATTCTTCTCTCCCCTAGCTAATGTAAAGATGGCGTAATCTTTTTGAACCGTTTATGTAGCTATGGTTAGATTATTTAACTCTAATTTACTTACGGTTTTCAAGAATTTACTATTTGTTTGAATTTTTACAGTAAGTGCTTACTGTCAGAAGTAGAAAAATAAGACTTCCAAACACAGTTTCTACGAGTTACACAAAAACTGAAAAGGAAGTTTTGGGGCAAAAGAGATAAATTACATTCCCACACACCAACGGCTGACATGCATCTCAGGAGGTGCTCTCCAACCCCAGAACCCATAAATCTAGGCCATAAAAGAGATAATCAGTTGGGACAGAGGTGCTCATATCAGTGCAGGAGGAGAGATTTGATTGAAGTGCATTTGAAGGACGCTTTGCATGTACTTTGAGAGAAAAGGAGGACTCTGGACCAAGGATCAGTATATTGCCTGGCCTTTGCCTGCCATGTGCAGTGTCCCCGTGATAAAAATTTACAGTTTCTCTGGCAATAAGGTGTGTAACTCAGCAGTAATAAAGGTCAGGGACTGCATCCTCTGAGAAAAGTGCCACAGGTCAGCTCTGCAATACTGATGAAATGACCTGTGTCCAGCGGCGCCTGTGAGCTGACTGTATCTGTTAAGCTCGCTGAGGTGTGTCTTTATCCAATAGGCTTAGAAGAGACAAACATAGACATGAGCAGATAACACAATCTGGCAGAATTTGGTTTGGAGAAAAGATTTGTGTTGCTGTCTTGTTCATAAAGGCTGAATGTACACAGAATCTCATTCACTCCTCTGCATATTCAGTTGGTGTTGGTAAAGGTGGGAGTACACGGTGCAATTTTTTTTTTCCGTCGTATAAACTTGCAAGTGATTTTTTTATCTTAGCCATTGTCTTTGCCATGTCTTTGTTTCTTTTTTTGGACGTCACAAGCCATAGCTGCCACAAAGAAAACTATTTCGTCCTCAGAATCCATATTTTTATGAAACATAATGCTCATGTCAGAGTTTGTAAAATCGTAGTAAATTCGTGTTGTGTGTGACTGCCCCCATACGATTTTCAGATAAACTCAATCGTACCACTGTAACTGTGGAAAACCACACAAGAGCTGCATTTTTGGAGATTCTCTGACCTAGTCGTCTGGCCATCACAATTGTCAAATCCCCATACTTGTTCATATCCGATTGGAATAATAAACTGCTCAATTCCAATTTTGTGTGTCCATGGTGCTCTTTCATTTTACTCAATACCTGCATTGGTTTCTATGGCAATGATGTTGTGTTGGTATGTCTATGCAAAAAGCAACAATATGAGTAATACAGTTTACAATACAGATGTTGTCTTGCAACATGACGGCATGTTGCTGTCGATGGATTATAATAAGGGATAATAATATCACATCTTATGAGGCAGCGGCAGAAAGGTAGGAAGCTGCATGCGTGACTTTATTCCATGTTGCCGTCTCGGCCGGTCTCAAAACTCAAAGAGGTGGGTAGACTAGCAGTATATTGTCATTTTCTGCTTGACTCGCAACAAAACAACCTAGTTTCTGCAAGAACGTTCAGCATGTGTTCTACAAACAACGTCTGACGTGTTTACTTTTTACGTGGTGAGAAAACGTGAAAAAGCTACACAAAATCCGATCTGAGCAGTCAGACTGAAACACATTTCCAGAAATTTTATTTGAACAGGATTTCAAACCACATATGAATGTAGCTCGAAAAAGATTTAAAAAAAATAAATAAACAAAAATCAGATTTCATGTAGCCAGTTGGCGTTCAGGCTATCTAAATATGATCAGATTTCAATCAGATTTGCACAAAAATCTGATTTGGGCTGACAGTCTGAACAAGGCTAAAGGGTTCCTATCAGGGTTCCTTATAGGCAAGCACCACTAATAACATTAATGTTTGAAGGACTAAATGAATGCTGAAAGTTCAGCAGTGCCATCACAAGAATACATTTCATTTTAAAATACAGTATATTAAAATGGAAGATGTTTATTTTAAATATTTTTTCTTTTAAATAAATGTAACCTTTGTGAGCTTAAGAGGCTTCTTTAAATAACATTCATTAATCTTACCAATCCCAAACGTATATATGTTGTTGGTATATACATGCTCTTGTAGTATATATGTATGGATGCGAGAAGAACATTGTTAACAGAGCAAACAGCCTGCGGTAGCTGCGTGAATGCAGGGTAAACATGCTTCTATCTGCCAGTGTCTGTATCAGCCTCCTCTGCATTAGAAGCATGTTTGTTTTCCTCCCCCCTCCTACTCTCTCTTTCCATCTTTCAGTCTCTCGTTTCGCTCGTAGCATCTCAGTTTTCCAATCTTGGCTGGTTGTTTTGGAAGAGAGCTGTGATGAATGTGGCTCGGGTCGGGTTGACCTCAGAGATAACCCCTGCTTTCTTGTGGTGAAAATTCATCAGCGCCTCATGCGGAGGCCCACGGGGCCCGTGATTCAGCACTCAAGGTGAGTGTTTGTCATGAGGCTTTGGAAAGGCAGGACAGGAAGAGAGGAGAAAACGAGAGCAGCTCATGCAGGTTTCATTCTGCAAAGTCCCCACTGAGACTTTCTGTCCCCTCCAGGGACAACAGAAATCTCCCATCTGGACTTTTTCTTCTCCACTTTTCTACTCTTCTACTTTGCTTCCTTTTCTTTTTTATTCGGTCTTTTATTTATTTCTGCCTGTTTTTTCCTTTTTCTCTTCAAGGCCACTGTGGTCTTAATGATGTCTTAAAACCCAGACTGTTGTGTAAAAGTTCTGCTGCTAACAGGGTCATCCAACATTTAACACACCTTCAGTTTTCACTGCACCATTTGTAATTAAATTCACTGTTAGCATGCTTGTCCAAAGGTGTGTGGACATCCCTTCTAAATAGCAGGTTTTCTATTAATTCTACACCATAAAATGACATTTTTAGCTCTATAATATATACAACACTCTTTAAAATAAATAAATAAAGTTTCCCAAAGTGGGGAGTCCATTTCTGGTGCTGTTCAGTCATTTTTTATTTCTTCAGAATGGTACAAAAATTAATAAAGTTTTTGGCTCTTGACAAAAAAAAAAAAAAAAAAAAAAAAAAAAAACTTGGACATGATTCTGAAAAATAAGGATTGACAATGCATTGAAAATGAATGGGAAGAACATTTTAATCTAGTGGAAATGGTTGGTACTGCGCCCAAACAAAATCTTACTGAAAGCTGGTTTTGAGTATTGTTAAGTATATTTCCTGCTTAAGAGTCAAAGGACGGATATAAATGGTTATGAAAAATATGATTCACACTGGGGTCACCCACGCAAGTGTCACCGCACAAGGTCACATCGTATGTACTACCACCAGACATCTCTTTCTCGCTGGCAGAAATGAAATTGTCCTTGCTAAATCAGATTGGGAGGTTTGGATAAAGGTTGCTCAATTGCAGCAAAAACCAAAGCCGGAAGAGAGGAGCAATATATCCTGATTGAAGTGCATTGTTGCATCAGCCCTGGCGGTTTGCAGCGGAAATGGTATTATTCGGCTGCTCATCATATAGCAACACAGTCTCACTCCCTACTCGTCAAATGTCTGACGCATGGTCAAGGGACCCTGGCGTCACTTTTTAACGCACTGGGTATACCTTTGGCGTCATTTTTCAACGTGCAGGGTAGTCCGATAGACTTCTATAGAACTCAACAGTGTTGAAATTTGACGTCTTTGGTCAGCACACCGCAACCCGTTGTCTGCCTTGTATGGGTGGAGACTACAATAAATAAAAATAAAAAGGAATAGGCTACAAAAAAAGGATCTATGCCAGGGCGAGCAAATGGCGGCCCCCAGATCATTTTTATCTGGCCCTCCAACTGGTTTTTGATGTTTAAAAACCCTCTCAATCTGATATCAAAGTGCCCTCTGCGCAAAGGTTTAGCGCGTTCATCAGCGGTGAGTTTAACAACACTCAACTGCAGGTAAAACGGCATTCAGAGGTGAGTTTGACCAAAGCAACGCTCAACTGCAGGTAAAAGCATTAAAATGTGAGTTTAACAACGCTCCAAGGCGCGTGCAAGTAAGCAGTTTAAGCGTTTTATTACAACCCATTCTCACTCCTAAAGCGCCAAAAACTGACGCCTCTAGCGTCACTATGAAGACGCCAAAGGCGCCCCTCGGCGTCGCTATATCGACGCACTAGGACCTACATTGCTTTAAGTGGGAAACTTTTGGCGTCAGTACTCAGACGCGAAGGGCATGAGATGTTTATCGCTATGAAATCACATTCAAGAAGTCTCATTCAGCGCACATCGCGATATTTGCCATCAGTTTACATGTGCCACAGGTTGGGTGAGTAGTCGTAAATACGCTGATTTAATGCCTGTTATAAAATGTATTCCGTCTTCTTTATTAATCAGAATAGCGCTGTATGTTTCCTCGCTGTATTATATCGGTCATCCGAGGCTGTCTTTGAGTTTCATTGCGTTTAACTAAATGAAGACAGCTGCTAACTAGAGTGATTAAACTCTATCTGTCACGTGACGTGCCATAGACCTTCGATCCGTTTTATATTCATATCAGGTTCAAAGATGTAAGTTGTATTTGTAGTAAAATCATGGTAACCACGACACGTACAATAGTAACAAATGAAATTTGAAGTTAAAACCCAGGAACGGGACATTTACCATGTTTTTACCACAGTAACTGTAGTTTTACTATGGTATAGTAATAGCACAATAATCACCAAACTAACTATGGTTGTACAACTGTAATGGTAGTGTTTTGATGTGCTTTTATATGACAGATATCACAGTAATCACATTTACTGCACCATGTTTTAATACCTTTTTATGTAAATAAAAAAAAGTAAATAAATAAAGGACACATATTTTTTCCCATCTTGCAGTTCATTCATATCAGTTTATATCTTAAATATTTATATTTAAAATTCTGTCCCCCCCCCCCCCCTTTTTTTATTCTTTTTATTTATTTTTTTTTTAGCTGAAAAGACATGAAGGAAGCAGTCAGCCCAGTCGTGTTTGTGGAGAGGTATTCCTTCAGAAATGGAGAAGATAGAAAGCTGCGGAGGCAGACATTTGCATCAGTAAGTCTGTGTTAGTTTTACCCTTTTTATCAAACTGCTGTTATAATTTGCACAGCATTTGTTGTTTCTTAAACTTTTGCACTGTCCAAATACCCACACTTGCCATCTTTGCACTTGACCACTTGATTACTTATCTGACATATTTCCTGTATTTGGCCCAAGTGTTCGAGTGAGCATGAAGACCACAAGTGTGTGTCGAACTTTTCATGACCTGATGGCAGTGTTTCCCAATCCTGGTCCTGGAGAACCCCAACACTGCATGGTTTTGGTGTCTCTCTTGTCTGACACACACTTTTGAGGTCTTGGAGTCTTCACTGATGAGCTGATGAGTTGAATCAGGTGTGTTTGAATAGGGAGACATCTCAAATGTGCAGTGTTGGGGTTCTCCAGGACCAGGATTGGGAACCACTGCCTTATGGGGACACATTTAAGTGTTTACAGAGATTTTTTTTATTTATTTTTTTAGTTTCAACTTTGCATTTTAAAATAAACTTCTAAATGTCTTTTCAATAGTTCCTATTAAAGATGACAATTTAATTTGTGGTGCTTCTAATTAAGTGATAAAAAAGCAATTGCAAATGATGTACAAAATAAAATATACTTTTCTGTGCACCAAGAAACCGTGCAACACTTTGTTTTACTACCAAATTATTTTCAATATCTAATTATTATTATTATTATTAATATTTCACATACATTGGAAAGGTTTCCGTGACCCCTCGTGAGATCTCTGCAAAAAGTCTCACAATTTATTCCAAAGCATGATGGGATACACTAAGCCTGGTATAGCGTTTCGGAGCAGTATTGGAGATAGTGTGGGTTAAGTGCACTGCGCTTTGGCATTATTAAGACTTGTGCACACACTGTCACGTACACACGCTCTCAAGTGGCCAAGACCGCAAGTGTGGGTATTTGGACAGGGTAAAAGTATTAAAAATGCCCCATTAGTAAGAACTCTAAACATAGTCACACATCAAAGTCTTAATAATTCAGTAATTCAGGTTTAACACTTGTATGATATTGTACAAGCCCCAGGACAATCTCATCTGACACTATCACAATATTGCTAAATCAGTTGCGCTCTTCTTGGAAAGCAGTCAAATGCCCCAAACAGTCAGAAAGTTTTTATTGTCCATTGGCTTCTTAATAAATTACCGGTACTTCAAATAAGCCCCATCAGTTTATGTTCCAACTATACATGATATCTCTCTGCACCTCGTCATTTATGTTTCCACAAGTGGAAATGCTAGTTTGATGTGTCACGTGATATATCAAATCTTTGATTAATTTGTCAGAACCAGATCAATTACACTACTGATAACAGTCCTGAAAGCATGTAATCATTTTTAAAAGAATTCATATGAACTTGCTTTTAATAATGGATGCATTTAACATTTAATTATACAGCATCTTTGCAGAGGCTGCTTTCATGGTCTAAACCCCCCCCCCCCCACTGTAATGTATATAAGTTGCATGTAATGTAATAATATTTCCTTCCTTTCTGTCTTACAGGATTGCTTGCAGATAATGCTGTTCTTCTTTTTCAGGTCTACAACATCGAGCTCAACAGATCTTTTAAGAGCCAACCCTCACAAACCTTGCTCTCAGCGAATCTTGCCATGATCAGCCCTTTCCAGGTACATTTGTTTCGAATATTTTTGAATCAACATTTACTCATCAAATGCTCTAGTCTGAATCTTATTTTAAATGAATTTAATGATATGTTTAATGAGCAACATTAATTGCACACAGAGTAAGTAGAGATTATCTTGTTTTACAGAAGAGAAGATCAAGGAAATTATTTGTTCAGGATGAGGAATGAAGACGGCCATCTTGTGCCCAAACGAAGACAGAAAGCTGTCCACTGGTATGTGTGTATTGAAGCAATGCTGTGTTATGTGTTACAGCACCTTATGATGATCTCTCACATGACTGTTCATGTCAGCCTTGATTATTCTTTCTAATAGGTTTTTTTTTTTTTTTTTTTTTTTTGATACAACTATTACAATTATAGCATGTTAGCAAAGTGTGACTGGAACATTTTTAATCTTAAGTTTTTTAAAAAACACCACCTGTTTTTCTTAAATAAAAGCATACAAGTTTTATAAAAGTGGTTTACATTATTTCATTGTTTTGTAAATGTTGTGTTATAAATTGTGGATTGATAGTTGATTGGTTTGAAGCCAGGCCTTACACTGCACAGACTAAAACACATTTGTGAGAGAAGTCATGAACTTTGGAGAAAGATTCTAGAGGAAAAAGACACATTTACTGCAACAAAAGATGAATTCTAGAGGCAAAAACTTCAGTCACATGCTAAGGGGTGTCTCAAGAGCAAGTCCTTTGCCTCTGTAACTTTTTCTTAATTCTTGAATAATGAAATTGTTTATTGCAGTATTTTAACAATTTTACTTTGTACAGATGATCTCATCAGCCAAATGAGGGGTTTTGACCAAGTGATGGTCTTGAAAGGAATGAAAGAAGAGGATGTGGTAAATTGTCTTCAAAGAAAAAGCTTCTCAAAAGGTCTTAAAACAGCTTTAAGAATGGTATGTGTCCAGTACTTCAAGGGTCATAGTTGTTCACACTGCTAAAATCACACAGAACATTAAACTGTCTGACTGTCCATTAAACAACTTCATCTGAATTGTTTGTGTTTTTTGTTTTACTTTTGACCAGGTCTGGGAACTGTCTGAAAATGGGATGTTAGGACTGAGAGATCCTCTGGCTGAGAAAAAGCTACACCAGATCAGTGCTGGATATCAACCACAAACTGTTTCCAGACACGAGAGAAGAAGATCATGATGGGGAAATGAAACCAGTTTAGATGTGATGATAAGGAATCATTATTTTCTGAAACAGTATCACATGTCTTATATGTATCACATGATCTGTATCACAGTTGCCTGGATGGGATTGTGTGACTTTTAAGGACATTTCATTACTCATCTGTGTGAACTGATTAATTTATGATATTAATGAATTTTTGATGATCCATTATTATTTTCCTTGAATCTTATTTGTCTTGATGCTACTTTATCAACTTTATAGTCTATGCTTCAATAAAATTAATATGATGAATATTGTGTATTGAAAATTCTTGGTAAATACATAATTTTACTAGGTGGTCTCATATGTGTTTATTTTATACTTGGAAAAACTACGTTATTAATTACCGGAATTATTTTTTACTTAAGACATAAACATTTTTGATCAGATTAATGACATCTGGAACAAACAATACACCAGAAAGTTATTATTGTATATATTTAGTAACAAATATGCCATTTTTTGGTGAAATAAAGGGAGTTACAAGATGAATTATTTTGCATTAAAAGATGGTGCCATTTGCTTTATTGTTACAAACACTTGAGGGATAACTGAGAATGTAGCAGGAATAATCAACGTGGGACCTTGTACTGCATTAAAACCAAGAGCATTCACATTACTGATGTCCAGCACCTGAGGAGCAAGATAAGACATTTTATTTTTGCTAAGTTTATATATATATATATATATATATATATAGTATATATATATATAGTAGTACTGCATGAATTTGTCCTTGTGTAATAGTGAAGTAGCCTATCACAATGTGTATAAATTGTCCTTGATTACTGCTTAACAGCGGGGAATAGATAACGGCAAGTTGTTGCAGGTTCATCCATTATATTTATTGCTGTTTACTTCAAAAATAAAAAAAAAATAATCTATTATTTTTATTATTAAATAATTTCTTTCTAATTTTTCCATGTTTCATCAGATGGCCTCACAATGTCCTGTCAAAAGCTATACTAGCCATGATGTAAGAATAGAAAAGGGTGGACTATGAAAACTGTCAGATATAAATGTGACTCAGCTCAGTTTGTTGTCCATGATGAAGAGAATACATATATGTAGGTTTTACTGCCCTTCTACCCCCAGGGGCCCAGTAGCACCCCCCAGAAGAGCCAAAAACTGTACATTTCAAATGGCTGTAAATCAGAGTCCAATTAACGAATCAAAGAGAAAATAGGCAGGATTACTACTTATGCTATGCTGATAAAATAATGTTGGGCACAGTTTGCAGAAATAAATGGAAAGGGTGTCATTAAGGCGTTTTAAATATTGCTCACTGTAAAATACCAAATTTCACTCTGTCTTTCAATTATATCATAGAGGTTTACACAATGAAAATATTTAGATATCCAGTTTTCCATGAAATATATTATTTATTTCATTTCGTTAATAATAAGTTTTAAACTACATTACCCACAAGCCTCTGTCGTTCTATCTATGGAAAGGGAAAACTTGGCGCTTTTCTTTGTAGTTCATTGAAGTTATGCTTAGGGTTAGGGTTAGGATCTCGCTAAAGAGGTAATTTTTCTCAACATAGCAACCCTTAATTGTTGACTTGATCTATTACTAATGTGATAATAGCAGCAAAACATACTTTTGTAACATGATGCGCTGTTTAATATGGGTTAAAAGATAGTCCAACCACAGACAGTCGTGCGGTGACAAGAGAAATTCACAGCCAATGATATCAAAGCTGAACAGCGGCGGCTTCACACTTCCTTAACCATTTATGGTCATTTATAACAAATGTCTTCCGTTTTTTTTCGGCTGAAGTGATAGATTGGTTAACAATCAATCAAATTTGCTACCTATTAGATTGTGTTTTATTAACGTCTACACCTTCCTCCAACAATAATGCAAATGCTCTAATTATTGTTGTTCAGCTTGACAAAAATTGGCCAATATTGATGTGCACATGCCCAGCAGTCGCAGTTGGATCCCATCTAACCGATTCCTCTCGTTAATATATCTTTTTTTTTTTTTGTCCAAAGACAAGTGCATTAACTAATCAAATGATGAGCTTCTAACATTTACATTGTATGTTACGTTGTGTTTTAAAGTTATAAAATTATTCACTTTTGTGTTTCTGTGATTTGCCATGCTCTAACATTTGAACTCTAGCAATAAAAAACAGAAAGAAAAAAACTAATTCAAAGACAAAATGCCCAAATTACTGCACTGCATCCTCTGTCACCAAGCTCGTTTTTGCCACTATGAAGAATAAAAAGGCAGTTATGTTGTAAACGTTAACTATTTTCATTATGCAAATACTTTTATTAAAAAACAAAACAGTAAATACAGTATATACAGATACAGTCTTTCAGAGAACACTGGAAAAATCAATTTTATTAAAAGTTAAATTGACAAAAAAGTGATACAACACACTGTTTCAAACTCAGAAAATAACACCATGAAGACATGCATGTCAAGTGTGCAATATTATCTATAAAACTCTATCAGCACAGCATCAAATAAACATTGATTGTCCGAACAATGGAAGAAAAATAAAGTGTTCAGGAAAACAAACACCTGCTACATAAAAATGCAGAAATATAAATCTGACAATAACATCATTCGCTTCATGACTGGAACTAGGGGATGGCTGTGCATGAATATGTCCTTTACTAAAACTCCTGATGAGAACTGATGCTTTTTTATGATAAAAGCACCAGAAGTAAAGTTTACTGTATGAAGCTTGAAAAAGAGAACACAATGCTTTATCAATACGAAAATACTATTTTCAACTATTGTTTTCATCACTGGTTCTGTATACAGTATATGGGCTGCTGGAAGGTCAAAATGTATTCATTATAAGCTTATAATTTAAAACAAAGTTGCATTTTCTGCAAAAATCAAACCACTGCAAAGTCTAAACACTGATCCAGGGACCATTTCTGTGTGTGTGGGGGATAAAGAGTTAAAGAGGTGAGTCCTTGTGCATGATGGAGTACAGCGTTATCTGCAAACAATCCTGTAAGACAGAAAGGAAGGAAATATTATTACATTACATGCAACTTTTTCTTTTAGACCATAAAAGCAGCCTCTGTAAAGATGCTGTATAATTAAATGTTAAATGCATCTATTATTAAAAGCAAGTCAGTAATAGCAAGCTATATTCATACGAATTATTTTAAAAATGATTACATGCTTAAAGGACTGTTATCAGTAGTGTAATTGATCTGGTCACGGAAACCTTTCCAATGTATGTGAAATATTAATAATAATAATAATAATTAGATATTGAAAATAATTTGGTAGTAAAACAAAGTGTTGCACGGTTTCTTGGTGAACAGAAAAGTATATTTATTTTGTACATCATTTGCAATTGCTTTTTTATCACTTAATTAGAAGCACCACAAATTAAATTGTCATCTTTAATAGGAACTATTGAAAAGACATTTAGAAGTTTATTTTAAAATGCAAAGTTGAAACTAAAAAAATAAATAAAAAAAAATCTCTGTAAACACTTAAATGTGTCCCATAAGGCAGTGGTTCCCAATCCTGGTCCTGGAGAACCCCAACACTGCACATTTGAGATGTCTCCCTATTCAAACACACCTGATTCAACTCATCAGCTCATCAGTGAAGACTCCAAGACCTCAAAAGTGTGTGGTCAGACAAGAGAGACACCAAAACGTTGCAGTGTTGGGGTTCTCCAGGACCAGGATTGGGAAACACTGCCATCAGGTCATGAAAAGTTCGACACACACTTGTGGTCTTCATGCTCACTCGAACACTTGGGCCAAATACAGGAAATATGTCAGATAAGTAATCAAGTGGTCAAGTGCAAAGATGGCAAGTGTGGGTATTTGGACAGTGCAAAAGTTTAAGAAACAACAAATGCTGTGCAAATTATAACAGCAGTTTGATAAAAAGGTAAAACTAACACAGACTTACTGCTGCAAATGTCTGCCTCCGCAGCTTTCTATCTTCTCCATTTCTGAAGGAATACCTCTCCACAAACACGACTGGGCTGACTGCTTCCTTCATGTCTTTTCAGCTAAAAAAAAAATAAATAAAAAGAATAAAAAAAGGGGGGGGGGGGGGGGGGGGACAGAATTTTTAATTTAAATATTTTAGAGATAAACTGATATGAATGAACTGCAAGATGGGAAAAAATATGTGTCCTTTATTTATTTACTTTTTTTTATTTACATAAAAAGGTATTAAAACATGGTGCAGTAAATGTGATTACTGTGATATCTGTCATATAAAAGCACATCAAAACACTACCATTACAGTTGTACAACCATAGTTAGTTTGGTGATTATTGTGCTATTACTATACCATAGTAAAACTACAGTTACTGTGGTAAAAACATGGTAAATGTCCCGTTCCTGGGTTTTAACTTCAAATTTCATTTGTTACTATTGTACGTGTCGTGGTTACCATGATTTTACTACAAATACAACTTACATCTTTGAACCTGATATGAATATAAAACGGATCGAAGGTCTATGGCACGTCACGTGACAGATAGAGTTTAATCACTCTAGTTAGCAGCTGTCTTCATTTAGTTAAACGCAATGAAACTCAAAGACAGCCTCGGATGACCGATATAATACAGCGAGGAAACATACAGCGCTATTCTGATTAATAAAGAAGACGGAATACATTTTATAACAGGCATTAAATCAGCGTATTTACGACTACTCACACCCAACCTGTGGCACATGTAAACTGATGGCAAATATCGCGATGTGCGCTGAATGAGACTTCTTGAACGTGATTTCATAGCGATAAACATCTCATGCCCTTCGCGTCTGAGTACTGACGCCAAAAGTTTCCCACTTAAAGCAATGTAGGTCCTAGTGCGTCGATATAGCGACGCCGAGGGGCGCCTTTGGCGTCTTCATAGTGACGCTAGAGGCGTCAGTTTTTTGGCGCTTTAGGAGTGAGAATGGGTTGTAATAAAACGCTTAAACTGCTTACTTGCACGCGCCTTGGAGCGTTGTTAAACTCACATTTTAATGCTTTTACCTGCAGTTGAGCGTTGCTTTGGTCAAACTCACCTCTGAATGCCGTTTTACCTGCAGTTGAGTGTTGTTAAACTCACCGCTGATGAACGCGCTAAACCTTTGCGCAGAGGGCACTTTGATATCAGATTGAGAGGGTTTTTAAACATCAAAAACCAGTTGGAGGGCCAGATGAGATAAAAATGATCTGGGGGCCGCCATTTGCTCGCCCTGGCATAGATCCTTTTTTGTAGCCTATTCCTTTTTATTTTTATTTATTGTAGTCTCCACCCATACAAGGCAGACAACGGGTTGCGGTGTGCTGACCCAAGACGTCAAATTTCAACACTGTTGAGTTCTATAGAAGTCTATCGGACTACCCTGCACGTTGAAAAATGACGCCAAAGGTATACCCAGTGCGTTAAAAAGTGATAGGGTTAGAAAAAGATATTCAGGCTCAGATAGATAGATAGGGTTAGAAAGATAGGGTTGGGGTCTGTAGAGAGCCCCTCCATTTATTCAGTCCTAACTGTGGGGTGTCTTGGTATAAGCACGCTGAGTTGTTTGCAGTGTATTGTGGTTACTGCGAGCATCATGGAGTGACAGCAGGGACACAGTGTGGTATGGATCAGCAGCTCTGAGCACTGCTGCACACTCTAGCTTTGATAGCAGCTGCGCCCATGCTGTTTCTCCTCTCTTACCGAAGACATTCTGAAGAAAAAAAAAAAAAAAAAAAAAAAACGGGAAGCTGTCCACTGTATATCTCTTTGTTATTGTGCCACAAGAAGTTATGTTTACTCAGAGAATGTCACATACATGCGGGACATGCTGAACCTCTGGTAACCCGGCACTTCAGAACAACATCCTAGGAGTGAACAAATCAAAGACCCAAACAGAGACAATGGCTTCCAAACACATGTTTGATGATTGTCTTTGCTCAAATAAGTTGCCTGTTTGTATGTATATTCACCTCCTCAAATGGCAAGAATTTAAATGGAGATTTTTTTTTCCTCATTAGCTTTGCTTCATTGCATCTGAATAAATGTCATTCTACCTGGTTCAAACCACACTTTTGATGGATGGGCTTGTGCGATAAAGAATTCGTTTTAGGGCACCTTAGAGCATTTACACAAAGCCAGGATAAGAAAATATCATTTGTATCTCCTCGCAGGGGGAGGAGAGTCAGTAAATTTGACAGGTGAAGCATGTCGATTTACCTTGATTATACGCCCACTTCAATTCACAGGTGAACTTGAAATTTGTCTTTTTTTCACCGTTCATGTGAAGGAGGAGGAACCGTGGGGCTAAAAATTGTGTTTTTGAGTGACTATGACAATAAAACGTTAAAAAAGCTATCCTGCTGTCATGAGGGAGAATACATGACAGCTAGGCCTTAATACGTTTAGCTGATATTAAATTATTCAAGAAGCACTGTCAACACTCCCAACCTGCTTTTCACCCACTATCCACAGATTCATGCAGGGGTAAGGTGGAACCTCCTCGTTTTCCAGTCTTGGGTGCCTTGTCCCTTTATGAAGGGCTTTGTATTGGGAGCTTTGAATTCTTTTCTAACTGACTTTTCCAATCTCAATAATTATTATTCGAGTTGTGGTTCTGTTTTAATGTCATCACTCAATTTGTCAAATTGTAAAGACATGGTTTGGGGTTTTCAGATAATTGTCTTCATTATAAAAAGGAAACATGCAATTCTACATTTATAGTGCTAGTCCTAGATAACAGTAACTGTATTTGATTAATTAGAATGAAAATTATACTGTTATTATTATTATTATTATTATTTTTTTTATTTTTATTATTATTATTGTTTTTGTATTTTTTTTATATATATATATTTTAATGTCATTTATTAAAAAAAAAAAAAAAAAAAAACATTTATCATCTGATTGATTTATTCCATGATTCAGGCCATCAAGGCATCATACATCCACCAGACTTCTGAAATTCATTGTAGAAGGTAATTATTGCTTTTATCCGAGATAAAATAAAATCTATTGAATCCTCAGGGCTACTGAAGTTCTGCGAGGTTGAGGTCTGGACGTGAGGTGTTCACATGTCTTCTGAAGCGTTAAAATGTGCATTAGGGCACTTTGCTATCACTCGACCTTGTCACCTCCAGGAAAATGACTCTCATATGGCTTTCTAATGATGCTGTGTGTTAGCCATAAAATGGAAATAACTAATGCATTATTCAGGCTGAAATTACGTCTAGGTAATCATTTGAACTTAGCAATTACCGAGAGAGTGTGTCAGCTCCTCTGTGGTGATTACTGCAAAAATCACTTCATGAGTGAATCCAAGACTTCATCATTCAAATAGTTCTGCGAGTTCAACTCTTTCAGTCACAGGAAAAGGCTTATGAGACACTATCAACAAATAGTTATGCACTGTAGGATATGCTCTCCTTACATTAGTGTAAATGATTGGCACTTCTGTTCTGTGAAATAACAGGATCTTCCCATTAAGCTACTAGGTTCAGAAACATATAACTTCTGTCTGATTCTTAAGATGTGCGGCAAAAATATCCCATATAGGTCTTTTTTTTTTTTATAGATTTTAAATCCTATGTAACATTTGTATTTGCATTCATTTACTCTTTTATTCAAAGTGACTTGAGGAATTATGATGTTGTAAATTGTGCAGTTTGTCAGGATAGTCAACAACATTTGCAGTATTCAATGTCAACATAGGCTAGATTAGTACAAACTACAGATGAAGAAGAAAAAGAAAAGATGAGAAAGAGGAAACAATTTTTTAAACAGGAGCTATATAAAACATTGGAAACAAATCAGCATATTAGAATGATTTCTGAAGGATCGTGTGACACTGGAGTAATGATGTTGAAAATTTCAGCTTTGCATCACAGGAATAAATTACATTTTGAAATATATTTAAATAGAAAACAGTTATTTTTAATTGTAATACTACAAACCCGATTCCAAAAAAGTTGGGACACTGTACAAATTGTGAGTAAAAAAGGAATGGAATAATTTACAAATCTCATAAACTTATATTTTATTCACAATAGTATATAGATAACATATCAAATGTTGAAAGTGAGACATTTTGAAATGTCATGCCAAATATTGGCTCATTTTGGATTTCATGAGAGCTACACATTCCAAAAAAGTTGGGACAGGTAGCGATAAGTGGCCGGAAAAGTTAAATGTACATATAAGAAACAGCTGGAGGACCAATTTGCAAATTATTAGGTCAATTGGCAACATGATTGGGTATAAAAAGAGCCTCTCAGAGTGGCAGTGTCTCTCAGAAGTCAAGATGGGCAGAGGATCACCAATTCCCCCAATGCTGGGGCAAAAAATAGTGGAGCAATATCAGAAAGGAGTTTCTCAGAGAAAAATTGCAGAGTTTGAAGTTATCATCATCTACAGTGCATAATATCATCCAAAGATTCAGAGAATCTGGAACAATCTCTGTGTGTAAGGGTCAAGACCGGAAAACCATACAGGTCTTCTTTCAGGGAAGACCTTGCATTTTCCAACATGACAATGCCAGACCACATACTGCATCAATTACAACATCATGGCTGCGTAGAAGAAGGATCCGGCTACTGAAATGGCCAGCCTGCATTCCAGATCTTTCACCCATAGAAAACATTTGGCACATCATAAAGAGGAAGATGCGACAAAGAAGACCTAAGACAGTTGAGCAACTATAAGCATGTATTAGACAAGAATGGGACAATTCCTTTTCCTAAACTTGAGCAACTTGTCTCCTCAGTCCCCAGACGTTTGCAGACTGTTATAAAAAGAAGAGGGGATGCCACACAGTGGTAAACATGGCCTTGTCCCAACTTTTTTTGAGATGTGTTGATGCCATGAAATTTAAAATCAACTTATTTTTCCCTTAAAATTTTACATTTTCTCAGTTTAAACATTTGATATGTCATCTATGTTGTATTCTGAATTAAATATTGACATTTGAAACTTCCACATCATTGCATTCTGTTTTTATTCACAATTTGTACAGTGTCCCAGCTTTTTTGGAATCGTGTTTGTATTTCACAATATACGACCATCATTTATTCAAGATTCAAGATTTTTATTCATCACATACGCAATTATATAGAGCATATATAACCAGCAGTGAAATGTGAGTGATTTATATTCATATACTAAGTTTAAGAAGGCCACACAACATCTGGAGAGTTTTATATTTTAACAAATTATTCTTGTATTTTTCTGATCACAATGTTAACTCAAATTTTCTCAATTGAAGTAAATACTAGATATTTCAATATGTAACATTCTTCACATTGTTATTATTTGTGTGTGTGTTTTTGACATTATTATTTTACTTTTGAATGGTGATACCTTGCATTCTTGAGTTACATAAATAAAAGCAAATTTTTTGAGAACCTGAAGGAAGCCAGAGGTTGCACAAGAACACACATTTTGCAGCATACTCCAATTATTTATTAAGTTTGATTAAAAGCTTTTATTTTGTCAGTCTTGTATCCTGTTTTGTCTCATGTCTCAAGAATCAGTGTGCTCTCAGTGATACACTGCGGTTTGTAAACTGATCTGTGCGTTCGCCCCTCTGGGTATCTGTCTGCAGAGCTCTAAAGACAACACTTCATGAAAGCTCATTTGAGCCTGTCTCTCTCTTTTCCCACGTACCGCTGTCAGAAGACATCACGTCAACACCATTGTGACTGCGCTATCACTGATGGTTGAGGTAATTAACCCTGGAATTAAAACTGTCAGATCAAACAAGAGACAACTGCCTCCCTTTGCAATCCCACTCTCTTCATTTCTATTTTCGCAACATAACTTCTCTTGAGTTGATTTGATGCAAAAACATTGATGCATTTTTTTTGTTCTTTTTTTCATGGAACAAATTTTGTAGACACAGGGAAAATTCAACTGGCATCAGCTCATCCAGCAGTGACAAATAATATGCCATATTATCATAACTACATTGCAGTGATAAAGCAAACATACCATTATTCTACAGCTTGGGTTGAGAATATGTAAATTCCCCAATTTCAGGCCAAAATAAAGCCTTTAAGCAACATCATCCAAACTAGGCACAGATCTGACTTGGTGCACTATATCTTTTCTAACTGGTCAGAAATAATGTACAGCTATTACATTCATCTTAATGCCATTTGAAGTCCATTTAACACTATTAAGAGCATTCAAAAAGGGAATTGGACACAGATCCGTGTCCAGTTCCTTGTATGTATATGTATGTATATGTATGTAATATATATATATATATATATATATATATATATATATATATATATATATATATATATATATATATATATAGATATATATATATATATATATATATATATATACACACAAACACAAACAAACATGCCTACATGAACATAATCATTTGTTACACTTTATTTCAATAATAGTCTACTTCTTTGGGTAATACTTTAGATTCGGGAACACATATTGACTATTAACTAGTTTTCCCTTACTAAAATTGCTGCTTATTGATAATAAGTAAGGTAGTTGTTGTAGTAGTTATGTTTAGGTATTGGGTAGGGTTAAGGGATCTAGAATATGGTCATGCAGATAAATGTGTGCTTTATAAGCACTAATAAACAACCAACATGCTAGTAATATGCATGCTAATAAGCAACTACGTAATAATGAATATTATTCCTTAATCTAAATCTGTTACCTAACTTTACAACTACATGTCAGCTAAGTAGACTGTTAGGTTAGGGTTAGGTTGCAAAGTTACTAGTTGGTAGAATATGTGTTGAACCAAATAGTTTACACCTATGCTAATGACTGCTAGTTGACATGCTACTGCAAAGTTACTAATAAGAATAAGAATGTCTAAAGTGGATTATCAAAATAACGGGTTACCAGATCTTAACTGCTACTTTTGAAATTATACTAATAGAGAAAAAGGCTTTCTATCTGAATACTGCATCTGGCAGTGGCGGATCCTGGCATGTGCAGCTGCCTAGGGCCGCTTTCTTCTCCTATTTATACTTAATTTAAGACAGTTTCTATAGCGTGATATGACAAATATCGAGAGCGCATAATGTTACGTGATCATAATGCGCGAGGATGAATCTCTCCACTTGCAAGCGGATTTCCTTCACTCACACAAAACTGGACGTGTGCTTTTAAATATACATTGTTCTTTTATGAATTGGCTCTGCTCTCGCTCAGATATTACGTGTACACGCTCAAACGTTGTCTTCACATCACTGGCCATCATTCAGTTGAGAAGTATGCTTATCTCACTAAATGACAGCAAGCTGATTATAGTCAGCCTTCTCTAGTTATTTATTTTATTAATAGCCTACTTATTTTAGTTAAGTGCTTAAATTGTAAATATGCATGTATTCAATTATTTTATTTAGTGCATTTGTAGGCTATTTTGTTGTTTTTGTATAAAGTTTTGCAATAAAAGCGTCAACCAGGTTCCAGAAATAATCACTGAGGGTGCTTCTGAAATTAGTGAAGGTGCTCTAGGCTTAATGCACATTTTCACATATTTTGTGCCACGTATTGCTATATTTATCACTATGTCAATCACTGATACTTCGAGAGCGAATTGTGCATAAATATGCAGATGTCATTCCCGAAACTTTGCAACGTGTATGGCCAAAAAAAAAACAAAGTTCTACATTTTAAATGGATTATAGACTAAAATGCTTGCAAAGCGTGCTCATAACCTTTTAAAAAACTGTCACTCTTTATTTAGTGAATGTATTCACACCCCTGGTTACAGTAGGGCACACTGACAGGGCAAAACATGACCACTTGCATCTGTCTCACCCAAATCTTACCATGGTATAGATTTAAAAGTTTGGTAACACTTCAGAATAGGGAACACTTATTCACTATTTACTACAACTTTTCCTTCAATAAATTCCTAATTTGCTGCTCATTAATAGTTAGTAAGGTAGTTGTAAAGTTTAGGTACTGGGTAGGATTAGAGATGTAGAATAAGACCATGTAGAATAAGGCATTAATATGTGCTTAATTAGTACTAATAAATGGCTAATATTCTAGTAATATGCATGCTAATAAGAAAGTGTTATCAAGTTTTAGATGCACACAATGCCTATACAGTACAGCCCTCAAACTTGGGTTTATTTTTGAATTTTTTTTATTCTTACTTTCAGACAAGACATTTTCAACATAAAAGGTTGACTTTACAAGATGCCACATAATAGTAATTAAGACTTTCTGTTCAAGGCGAATCAAATGTCACCAACAAAAAACTTTTGTTCCATAGGATTATCAAATGACTCTTGGCAACCACTGAAAGTTTTCTTGACTTCTGAGAAGCAAATTACCAGGTTCAGCCTGATCTCTGGTCATCAGGTGTGATTCCAACATTTTGGAACACCAATTAGTGTGACTCAGTCACAAAGCCTTGGTTTCTTTATGAAGCAGTGGGTTTCTTTTCTCTGAACCTCTCTGGCTCATAATTAAGCTTCTAGAAGAAGTGAGCTGCTCTCTCAGCAACATCATCTGTCATTACCAAATGTGTGGCTTCAGCAGGGAGAGCCCAGTTATAGGTCAAGTGCTGCCGACCCACACAAATGGCTGTCTTCCATATTGTATTATCATAGGAGCTTGAGAGGACACAGGCTATTTTAGTTGAGAATGCCACTGAATGCAGTCCTGAGTGGATAGAAAAGCAAATAAACAAGGTCAGGAGTCAGCGCCATTGTGCCAGAGGACATTTTTGGAAGCCAGATGTCATATTTTGGCCTGTAAGTATTGCAAATTTGAACTCTTATCCCCTACTATGTGTTGTGACATCATATGATAGGCACATTTATATAAATATAACACGCTTTCGTTTCATGTAAAATCTTCATCACCACAAAACCAGGGTTGGTTGAATTCATTTTTATGACTTTCATGCAGCGTCGCCACAATCTTTTTGAATGGTTAAGCCCTTTTGATGGGTGGAATTGCCTTGCTCAAGGCCACAGTTGTGATGACTTCATGGTGCCTGAACTATCAACTCTTAGCCACTTCGGCCTTAAGCATAACACCCAACCACCTACTAAAGAGTTTTCAGTGTTAAAATGTATTGATTCCAGTTTTTAGAGCATTATAAAATAAATAAATAAATAAATATTATAATAAATTAATATTAAAATTTGTGATATTGTGGTGTACTGTGCTATTATAGTAGATTTTTTATCATTGATACTTAGTGTTGTTTTTGGCGGGCTATTTTAATTTTAGTCTTAGTCTAGTCTTTGTGTGAAGCTGTCATTTTAGTTTTTATTAGTTTTAGTCACGTTCATACTCTTTTTAGTCTAGTCTAGTAATAGTCGACAAAAAATGATGACATTTTAGTCTAGATTTAGTCAATGAAAATGGTATTTTAGTCTCTTTTTAGTAATGCAATTCTATTTAACCCAGTCAATATAGTACAAGTACCTAGAAGTATAGACGAAACCAAATTTTTCTTTTAGCCAAATCCATTTCAAACAAGGTTATCTTATTATATAATTGTAACCTTATAGACTCAAGAATACATCCATTCCAGACACGTAAGACTCTCTGATTTGAATTTACATTTATTTTACCAACCAAACATGTTAGAAGTACACACATAAATTTAAATAAAATAAACAAAAACAATAATAAAGTAATAATAATAATAATAATAATAATAATAATAATCTGCTTATTTTTCTCCCAAAGACAAACCCTGGCCGGCCGGCCATCGGTCCCTTTCTCTGTGTCAGGGCTGATTTATACTCGACACGTCCGCAAGTTCGCTTGGGTGAGCGTGGAAAATATGATGTCATCGCGGTGTTGCTGGAAGTACATTTTGAGTGCGCGTGAACTATTCGTGTGGCGGAGTGCATGGCATTTTTTGTAACTTTCCTCATAGCTCCGCATCCGAACATGCACGAGTTCAGGGCGATTCTAGCCGAACTTGCAGGTCTTTGTATTTTTTTTTGTTTTAATAGTAGCTGTTTATTGTGAAGTTCAAACTCCATCAGGTACTTTTTGACGGAAAACGCCTTTTTTTTTTTTTGAAAAAAAAATAAAAATAATATGTTTGCATAGTTTGTGCAAGGCTTCTTATCTGAAGTACGTTTTATTTTTATAGTATAAAATTTAATTAGAATTCATATAGATATTAATTATACACTATTTGCTTAAGGTTGTCTTGTGTTTGATGCGCAATACAGCCAATAGTTTAAGATTGTTTTAAGTTTGTACATAAAGAAATTATTAATTCATCAACTCATTCATCACAAGACTTTTACTGGCAAATGACTTCTCACCGGTGATTCCTGATGGTTTTAGAGGACAATTACCCCTCGTCGCTCCCCTGTCGTTTCAAAGAATAGTACAACAGTGAATGTGGCAAGTATAAAAGCCTTGTCCGTTTGGGAAGGAGCGCTCGCAGTCAGCGGAGCCAGGCGAAAGTATAAATCCTGCTTAACTTTGTTTGTTGTCATCTTCTAAATAAATAATGCCGCGAGTGGGACTTGAGGAAGTGACGTCGGTCACGTCTGCGCAGTGAGACACAGGAAACAGAAATACTGCAAAATAATAATAATAATACCGACTAAACGAGACGAAATAACATTAAAACATTTCGTTTCGTCTCATTTTGGTCAACGAAAATGAAGAGACATTTTAGCAAAGTTTTTATTTTGTAAACCACATTTAGTCTCGTTTTTATTCGTCAACGATATTGCATTATACATTTAAGGCGCTCCTCAATGTCAAGGATACTTCCTTGGCAGGACCATAGACAGTAAAAGAAATGGACACAGCGACCCCATTGGAACTCAATTGAGACAAGTGAAGCCCGTTTTTTAGCGATTTTTAGAACTTCCGTTTCTGACGCGCAGACTCAGACTAAGCTTGATGACGTCAGCAACCTGTCTGACAGATGTAAATCTTCTAGTAGCTGTGCGTGCAAACTGCCATCGTTAATCTTGCAGATACGGAGAGTTTGAACGGGGAGTTCTTTGGTGTGAGTGAGCAGGAGTAAGTATTCTGATTAATTATTTTGTATAGTATTTTAAAATGTAACGCCAGTACGCCATATCTCTTGACGTCTCCCCGATTGCCTGCGAGCTTCTCCTCCTGTCTGTACGGTAATTTCTCTACTGTGCGACAGAGAGTCGAGTGGTTATGACGCAATCGTTAGCCTATTTTTACAAAAACTGTTTCTACGGGGCCATAATGTAACATAGAAGGTAATGGAGCCCTTTATATACAGTGTGTCGTGTATCTTTAGAAATAAATAATGGACAAATGGAGTCTTTAAACGCCTCAGATGTAAAGTTATTCGCTGTCAAAGTGACGCAAAAATGAATGGGAGTCAATGGGATGCTAACGCAAGTGAAGTTCTGCTACAAGATGGCGGCACCCGGCCGACTTCAACTTCCGGTCGACTTCCTTGCCCCCTGGGCAGGACTGGTCCTTCCAAGTCACTTCCTTCAGAGGCTAGGGGAGGCTCCTCTTTAGCATTCGGAGAACACGTAAATGGAACAGGCTAGCAAGTGCACGTCATTGCGTCATTACGTCAGTGAAAAGGTCCGCTTTCGGCGCTGAAAAATGGAAGTGCAAACGTTGTTTTCGACACGGAGACGTATGAACGCCTCCGTTTGTTCCTTGGTCCCTGTTAAAAAAGACGAGAATGCTCTGAATAACGCTGTGAATGGTATAATGGTATAATATTAGATTAGATTAGATTAGATTCAACTTTATTGTCACTGCACATGTAAGGTACAAGGCAGCGAAATGCAGTTAGCATCTAACCAGAAGTGCAATAAGCAGTAAGTACAGAATATACAAGGTCTACAATATGTACAATAACTATACAGATAAGTATTATGGACAAAATTTACAGATTTTAAATACTATCAGCATGATATACAGATAGGTGTACTATGAACATATTATACAGATGAATATGTGAAGTGTATGTACACTATAGGCAGAACTATGAACATATGAACAATTTAAACTATTGCAATGGAAAGTAAAGTGCATAGAAAATATTCAGTGTGCAATGGATTATTCAGTGTTCCTGGATGAACAGACAGTAGTGCAAGTAATAGCAAGTTTGTTGTTTTTGCTTGTTGTAAATAAATAAATAAATAAATCAGTCAGATGTAGTGATGAAGTGGGGGAGGAGGAGTCTGTGTGTATGGTGTGGGGGGTGTCAGAGGGCAGAGTTCAGCAAGGAGACAGCTGTAGGGAAAAACGCTGTTCCTGGATCTGCTGGTCCTTGTCCGGAGGCTCCTGAAGCGCCTCCCGGAGGGCAGGAGGTTAAACAGTCTATGGTCAGGGGTGAGAGGAGTCCTTAAGAATGCTGCGAGCTCGACGTACACAGCGTTTCCTCTGGATGTCCTCAATAGCAGGAAGTGGTGTCCCTGTGATGCGTTGGGCAGTTTTCACCACCCTCTGCAGTGCTTTGCGGTCAGCCACCGTGCAGTTCCCATACCAGACTGTGATGCAGCTGGTCAGGATGCTCTCGATCGCACACCGGGTAAAAGTTCACCACTATGGCTGAAGACAGCTGGTTCTTCTTCAGTGTTCTGAGGAAGAAGAGGCGTTGGTGAGCCTTCTTGACCAGGCTGGAGGTGTTTGTGGTCCAGGACAGGTCCTCCGTGATGGTGGTTCCCAGGAACTTGAAGCTGGAGACACGTTCAACAACCATCCCGTTAATGTGGATGGGGTCATGCGTGCTTCCTTTCTTCTTCCTGAAGTCCACAATGAGCTCCTTTGTTTTACTGGTGTTAAGGAGCAGGTTATTGTCAGCGCACCATGTGGCCAGGTGCTGTACCTCTTCCCTGTAGGCAGTCTCATCGTTGTCACTGATGAGGCCAATCACCGTGGTGTCGTCTGCAAACTTAATGATGGAGTTGCATCCATGCACAGGCTTGCAGTCATGGGTGTAGAGGGAGTAGAGAAATGGGCTCAGCACACAGCCCTGTGGTACGCCAATGTTAAGTGTGATGGTGGAGGAGCAGGTGTGGCCAGACCTAACATGCTGAGGCCTGTTGGTCAGAAAGTCCATGATCCAGTTGCAGAGGGAGGTGTTAATGTCCAGGTCTCCAAGTTTTGTGGTCAGCTTGGAGGGAATGACGGTGTTAAATGCTGAACTGAAGTCAACAAACAACATCCGTACATATGTGTTGTTACTGTCCAGGTGTGTGAGTGCAGAGTGCAGCACTGTGCATACTGCATCCTCTGTGCTCCTGTTTCTGCGGTAGGCAAATTGATGTGGGTCCAGTGTGGGTGGGAGGCAGTCTTTGAGGGTGTGCTAGGACCAGTCGCTCAAAGCCCTTCATAATGATGGGTGTGAGTGCTACAGGGCGGTAGTCATTTAAGCACATCGGGGAGGAGTGTTTCGGTACTGGCACAATGGATGTGGACTTAAAAACATGGTTGGCACAGTTGCTTGGGTGAGGGACAGGTTGAAAATGTCTGTGAAGACCCCTGCAAGCTGCTCTGCACATGCTCTAAGCACACGTCCAGGAATGCCATCCGGGCCGGCAGCCTTGTGTGCATTGATCCGGCTCAATGCAGTGTGGACATCTGAGGAGGTGAGTTTTGAGAGGTTGGTGGTCTGCTGAGTGTGTGGTTTTTTGGTGGCCGTCTCCTTGCTGTCGCTGTTGAAGCGAGCATAAAAGTCATTTAGCTCGTTAAGGAAGGAGACGTCCGTGACCATTGGAGTGGAGTTGCTTGTTTTGTAGTCACTGATGGCCTGGATGCCCTGCCACATGCGTCGGGGGTCAGAGTTGGAGAAGTGTTCCTCTACCTTCAGCTTGTAGCAGTACTTGGCCTTTTTGATGCCCCTTTTCAGGTTAGCCCTGGATTTACTGTAGGCCTGCACGTCATCTGACCTGAAGGCAGTGTTGCGGGCTTTCAGCAGAATTCGCACCTCCTTGTTCATCCATGGCTTCTGATTAGGGTATGTTGTGATCTGTTTTTCTGATGTAACACTGTCAATGGTGGTGTTGATGTAAGTCAGTACAGAGGAGGTATAGGTATCAATGTCCGTGTGAGAGCCACAGGCAGCCTGAGAAGCAAACATACTCCAGTCCGTGTGTTGAAACCTGTCCTGAAGTAAAGAGTCTGCTCCAGCTGGCCACACTTTGATGGTCCTCATTGATGGCTTCACACGGTTGATGAGGGGTGAATACTTGGGGGTGAGAAACAAAGAAAGGTGATCAGACTGTCCGAGGTGGGGGAGGGGGGTCGCGGTGTACGCTCCATCAATGTTTGTGTAAACATGATCCAAAGTTTTGTCTCCTCTGGTGTGGCAGGAAACATGCTGGTGAAATTTGGGGAGCACTGTCTTTAATTTGCAGTGATTAAAATAACCCGCGACAATAAAAGCAGCCTCCGGGTGACCAGTCTGTTGTTTACTAATGGCTGCGTGAAGTTCGTTCAAAGCAAGCTTGGCATTAGCATCCGGTGGAATATAGACTGCAGTTATTATGGTGGAAGTGAACTCCCGCGGCAGATAAAAAGGTCTACATTTAACCATGAGAAACTCTAGGTTAGCTGAGCAGTGTCTCCCAACAATGACAGTGTTCGTACACCAAGCTTTGTTAACATAAATGCACAATCCACCACCTCTTGTCTTGCCGGAGTCATCTGCTGTTCTATCTGCCCGGAGCGTGTAGCGTCCGGCTAGCTCAATAGCATTATCGGGTACGTCGTTGTGTAGCCATGTTTCTGTGAAAACCATGACATTGCAGTCCAAAAGTCTCTTACTGTGGGTGATGCGAAGTCGTAACTCATCCATTTTGTTCACCAGTGACCGCACATTAGCGAGGAAAATGCTCGGTAAAGAGAGCCGGAGCGGTGTTAGCTTTAGCTTAGCTCTTAGACCTCCGCGCTCCCCCGCCTTTGTTTACGATCTCGACGCCGCCTGCGAGCACTTCCGCCCGGCCGGGTAGAGTGCGCAGCCTCGGGGTGTTCTGGCGATCTCAGGGATGAGTCGAAGATTGGTGATAAAACTGTTGGAAAAGTCCCTCACCGATATCCAAAATATCTCGTCGGGTGTATGATATTAAAGCAAAGCTGTTCAGTACGAACAGACCCGAGATGAGCAGGAAAAATACTGCAAAATTGCAAAAACTGGAGAGACGCTGAGCCTCGCGATGTGTACGCGCCGCCATCTTGGTCATCATAATATCAACGTTAAATTACTTTGGACAACTTAACTAGTTATTTATAAAAGAAATGCCGGTGACGGCAACCAAGCTAAAAATTGTTAAATGACAGGTCCGGTTCAGTTAGCCATCAATAACGTAATTTGTATTTGTATAATTTATAATATCAATAAGGTAGTAATTTGTACTGGCATTTAAACGTTAAACTTTACTTATATTTACTACAGTTATAACAAATGTTTGGTAACATAAATACATATTGAAAGCATATTGCCCCGTTAACGCTCCGACTCCACTAACATCTGACATTTTTGAATTTTTTGAACAAGATAGCAAAGCTGCGCGCATAGGATTGTGGGTGATTTGAGAGCGTGAAGAGCGCGAAGGCTACACATATGCATACTTTCCTGTATATGGGATATTTTTCGAACGAAGGACTCAGTCCTTGGTTGAAATTCTGAGGATCCTTGACATTGGAACAGTCCTTCGACGGATGTCGTTGACGTAGCATCCTCGAAATTCTGGCTTCCGAGGATCCTTCCTTGACATTGAGAAGCGTCACATGACCAGCATTTACGTTGCGTCTCATCTTGTTTTCGTCACATGATAAAGGTTCGTTCATGACGATATTTAGTCATAATTTTCGTTGACAAAAGCAACACTATTGATACTACTACTACTAATAATATAATTTGTATTATTTTTTTATTAATTTATGCATTATTTTTTTACATTTTATTAATTTGAATTAATGTAGTAATAATAATATTAACAGCTGTACAATTAAATTTAATGATATTAAAATACAATTTTTTTTAGTATATATACGTTTTGAGTATGAAAATGAAGTAAAATCTGAAGATCAAGGTTTGGCTGGTTAGCCAAGTTGGAAGCGCAATGTATCTTTCTCTTTTTACTGCCTTTAAAAAGCAGACAAATACTTCTAGTAAACTTCAGATACTTCATTATATTATAGTAGATCTCTGAACAGGTTCATTCGTCTGGTGCCTTTATCCAATCTGCAGTGTCATGACGTAATAGCTTCTTCTTGTTGCTATGAAAACATGCAGAAAAGCACACTCTTCAAGTAAAATGTCTCAGGCAAGAACATTGAGCTTTCCACACAAACTCTAGAAACAACACGTCACTCTATTCAAACTAGCAAGCTAGCAGAAAGCATGAGGGCCTGCCGCATTTCTCCCACAGGAGAGTCTCGGCTGTGGCTTCATTTTCTCTCATTTCAGCCCGAGGCCTCTGCATCCAGATCGATATTGTCCATTGCACCGTGGACCGGCTAAGGCATCCCCCTCTTCTCAGCAGCGCCTAAGCCGTGCACACTTCATCCCCTATCTGTCACCAGCTAATCATCTGGTTTTGTTTTTCTTGGGTCCGTCGAATAGCCATGCCGTGATCTGACGGCGTATCTCAGCCCTACGCTACTGAATCTATCAACCTTTAAAAGTTAACAAGTTGTCTAGGGATATGCCATTTGTTACCGGTCCAATAAGAAATGTCAGTGTCTAATAAAACGGTGATGGTTGATACACATGTCAATAGTGGCAGAGGCTGTCCGATATGCGCTCTCTTGGGTGCAGAGGAGGCAGCGAACTTAAAAAAGCAGCCACATGAAAAATAGGATCTACGTCAAAACATACGGTATATGAAAGTTGTAAGGGAATTGATCATTGTATTGAGGTAAATCCATCATATTAAGGAAAAGACTAAGACCATGTTGACGAGGCCCCTTACCGCAAATGGCGCAGACAATCAGACGCGTCTTTCCTCCCAGTGCTCTCGTGTGTGTGTGGATCGCTCTCACAAGTATTCATCAACGAGCATTTCAATTTCCCGAGAAGCTCGATGGCCAATCGTATATCCGCTGAGGCTGATGGTAATGAGTGCAATGCTTCTGCCTGTCTTTCGTATTCTCCCCTCTCTGTGCAACAACAATTACTACTTCAATCACATTCATTTGGGCCCCATAATTGACTAAAACTCTGGCAATGGATGTATCATTTCTAACATGCAGTATGCACTAGACCAATCACAACAGACTGGGCGTTGGAAAATGAGGTGATATGAAATGCATATTTTAAGAAAACAAAAGTGATCTTTGACCTTGTGTGCATGTAACCCTATTGTAGGAGACTCCCAAAACAATATAAGGAAGGTTTTCAGATGGTTTTCTGTTTTAACTCAGAAAATGATAATCAATTCCACAAATGACAAAGAAACAAGTAATGACACAGTGAATTAAACATGAAAATACATGAAAGACTGAAACAGTACTTTTGCAAAGCATACTCCAATAATCTTTTTTATTAATAATTAAATAAATATATATATATTTTTTTGTATTATTATTATTATTATTATTATTATTATTATTATTATTATTATTATTACTGTCTATAAAAAGGAAAGTAAAAACAATGTAGAATATTCTATGTCTTCTGATATTTTTCAGTGAATAACAACTCAAATTTTGGTGTGTGTCACACACAGAGTATATAGTAATAGTCATATCTGAACAGTCTTTAGTTTTATCAGATTTATAAAAGACAGGTACAGCTTTATGTTTCTCTCCGAAAACAGCTGAGCTCTTGGAGGCATATCGTGGGTGGAATTAAAGAGTCACGGGCACCTATGTGTCGATTGTCAACAAAACATAGAAAATCGATGAAGTTTTAATTACCATCTGCGATTCCAGCTCATTTTATCGCTGGGACAAAAACACCACCAAAACACACTACTTTGAAGACATTGTGCAGCACTGCCGACGACTCCCATAACCCAAATGAAGCATATTGATGGGCTGCTCTTGATCTCGCTCTGGTTGATTTGTGCGCACTCTTCCAGGTCATACAAGGAATACTGCCATGCTTGAGGGAGAGAGAGCGGAAAAAAATAAAATAAAATTCCGAAACTTATATGAACCCAGAAGGAGAACTTTAGGCACAGCAGTACTTTGTCATACTTCCAAATAGTTTTTTTTTTTTTTTTCCTTTTTTTTTCGCCATGCTTAGCATGAGAATCCAACTCTTTAACAGTGTAAATAAATCAGGATGCATGAAATGGCACTAGACCTCCCCTTTAATAGGCAACTATAAATCAATATTTTCAATTTGGGGTTTGTCTATTTGGCTGATTTGTTGGGAAACCTGTCTGAAAACAGTAAATTCGGCTTGCGTACACTAGAGGCTAACTATGCTCTTCTATCTGATTGACTTTTTACTTCGTATTTATCAAATACTCCTGGAAAATAATATTATTAATAATAATTGATTAATTAATAGGTTTCCAATAAAATATTAATCAGCAAAACAGAGTTTTATATATAAAACACACACACACACACACACACACACAAATATATGTATGTATACATATATATATATATATATATATATATATATATATATATATATATATATATATATATATATATTCATACAGACCCCAAAATCTGTCACCCTGCTCTCCAGAAAACCTATACCAAACCATTAGTTTTATATATAAAAAAATAAAATAAAAAATCAGACTGCATAACTCTACATAAGATTTACTGTATAGACATGAAAGTAACATTGTTCTGTCTTCTAGACTGCAATAGCCACAAAGTCATAGCTCATTGTGTCAGCTCAAGTGTCAGCAGACCAGTCCTGGAAAGAGCTGGTGGAAAGTTGATTTCCCTAAAGACACTAACGGCAGTATATTATGTAAAGAGTGCAGTGCTTTTCATTAAACATTGATTACCAGGACATTTCAACAACATGGAGGTTTGATATTATCAATTAGGTTTGATTTCACTTCATTTTTGTATTTTTATATTTAAATATGTTACTAGATTATCAGAACTTATCAAAAGCCGGTCACAATTTTCTTTTGAAACTTCAGCACAATCTGAAGTCAGGAAAATAAATAAATAAAAAAGTTCATCCATGGGAATTACTGTTCAGCCCGAGTAGTTAATTGATTTGATTCCACCCCCCTTGTTTTTTTCATCAGTTCTCCATTGTGGCTCCATCACTTTCTCTGTCCCCGCTTTCAGCCCATCTAGGCTCGTGGTTCTTTTCAGGAAAAGCTACTCTGTTTCTCTCGGTCGTGAGATCACTGTCTTCCTACTGGGACTTTGACTGAAACAGAATACACAGACATGGTCTTCCAGCACCATTGACCTCTGTACAGATATCTTGAGGTAACACACACACACGCACACATACTGTTTTCTATCTACCGGCCCTTACCGTGGCACCAGCTCAGCTCTCCCTGTTACTGTTTTTGGAAGATGAATATTGATTGGGCCGCTGTTACAGCACTAGTCGCTGTCTTCCTCTCTCTGCCTCAGTGTCACGGGAGACGTGAGACATTGGCCCCTAATAATAGGCCAGTATGAACACCTCTCTACTCTGGAGACATGGAGCAAGTTTCATTCTGTCCTCTCCTCCTCTGGAAGATTGGATCGTGGACCACTGAAGGGTTCTTTCAGCAGCTATCTCAGGATAGACATAAGATTCTCTGTGACAACAGAGCTCTCCGTCCATCACTCCTGTTTTGCTGTGATGAGCTGTAGTTATGCACCTAAAACCCAAAATGATGGAACTGTAGGAGGCTGTGTGCCACATTCAGGAAATTAAAGATGTTTTGCTTGTTTCCAATGACAATTTAAAGCAACAGCCCACTTGAGACATGCATTACAGTGATTTTAACATGGTAAATGGTCTTCTTAGGCACCATATGAAGATATTTTAGAACTTAATCATTAAAAAATCAGTGTAGCGTGTACTTCAGCAACAATTTTATGCTAAAAGATGCCAATATTTAATCAAAAGTCACATGTATTATTGATAATAATTGTAATGCAATTATTTTATTTATTCATCAGGCTACACTGTAAAAAGTGAATTTTTTTGTTATTTTTAGAAGCCAAAAAAAAAAAAAAAAAAAAATGCTGGTTAGTGTACTCTAATGCATTCAGGCCAATTCAGTCATATAAAATAATAGTTGTTATTATATATCTGGAAAATTTCAGCTAAATAAAAATGCCATTTTGATTGTTTCCTAATTATAAAGAAAATTTAGTACAGGTAAAAAAAAAAAAAACAAAAAAAAAAAACCTACATTAAATAAAAGTAAAAAAAAAAAAAAAAAAAATGAAGCACTTCAGAAGTACTGTATACTGCTATCGGAGAAGAAAGAGGAGAGAAAAAAATAAGTATAGTCTTACAGTTGTGCCCTGACATTTTTGTGCCTTTTCCTTAATACTAGGCTGATTTACCCGAGACCATCAAAATTGTTATATCACACACATTCACCAATGAAGGATTTCTCAAGAGCCCCTAGATAAGCCATTTAATTTCCATCTGTGGCTGAGAACACTGGAAGAATACAATTATTGTATCTAAGTTATTTTCTTATGACCAAATTTTTGAGCTGCTGCTATTTCAATGTATGAGCCAAATAAAAAAATAAAAATAAAATAATAATAATAATAATTTTGTAATTTTTTATTAGACAAAAAAAAAAAAAAAAAAAAAAAATCATCCACACTTTTAAAATGTTCATTTACATAAGCATATAAGGAGCTTATGTTTTTTGCCACTAAAGTCTTTATGTGATCCAAAAATAATTTCCCTGTTATTTGCATTTGCATTGAAATATGCATTTTTTTATGCATTAAAATCTATCCACATTCACACTAAGTGTGAGTTCAAATGATATCAAAATCTCACTTCTGATAGGTTTTGCGTTATTGTAGTTCATCTCTTTTGTCCTTTCATATTCTTCATTATGAATATTTTACTTCTCATTGGTGAAACTGCTCTTTGAAGAATATTTTACATTCTGTGCACCTTTAACAGAACCCATCACTCCACTCGGCTTACAGTAATTGGGGAGTTTTGCAAGTGCTTTGAAGATGCTTTGTTAAAATGTTGAATTAATAAAATCTTAAGCATGCAAGTGGCACCTTCTAAACAAATATTACACTTCATTTTCTCTCAGAAGTGTCACTCAGCAGGAAAGTGGTGAATGTATGATCTTAAGTGTGTTTTCTTTATTTAAAGCAGCACATATGAATCCTAACCTCTTTTACGTATGAGTCAAAGTTTAAAGGGGTCATTACTGTAGCTCTTTTCCTCTTCATTATTTCTGTATCTCTCTCGCCATGAAGCAAACTCAATTATCCAGCTACATTTTGGCCCTCTGATGAAGCTTTAAATTATGCTTTTTTGCCTGTTTAATTTTTTATGCAAGCATTATATCTGGAGTTTAACTGCAAGTACCATTTTATTGAATATATCATTAAGAACTATATTTAAATCCAAAGTGGACAGTCATGAAATAGATAGTAGATTATATTTAATTGACAAATTACATAGCCGTGATTAGTTTTTCTGCAGATTAGTCTTTGTAATGTGATCCTACATGCAAATGTACTGCCAACCGGCTATTTTCAGCTTGAATTTAGTTATCAAGCTTTAATTATTCATGATTTATAAAGTTAAAAGTCGAACCTGCAGGCGAAAGCATATAGTAACTCTGTGACACATCAGAAGTTAAAAACATAGTTCTATTGTATTATTTAGTAAATATATATCAGATGATAAGCTCAATTTGTCAGCACACATGAATATGAAGTTGAACAAACTGCATTATTGAATTGCACCAGTAATTATTGAGTAATTCTAATATATATATATATATATATATATATATATATATATATATATATATAGATAGATAGATAGATAGATAGATAGATAGATATAGATAGATAGATAGATATCATTTCTTTACTGCTTGTGATTTTTGAGAAACAAACTGCAATTTAACACTGTTAACAAGACAGTATGTAGTAAAAATAAAATAAAATGAATATATATATATATAATCTGAGATGTCTATAATACAGTTAAAATCAAGTACAAAACAGCTAAATGATTACATCAAAACGCTAACCAGTGTAGGCAGCGCTCGGCTCAGCAATGCAAGTATTATGAAAAGTCTTGTGCTGTGTGTGGGCACTGGAGCAAGGTTAGTTGGTTCTTTTGTCCCACAACACCTTGATGAAAAACAGAATGGATAAAAGGAAGTGCGAAGAAAATATTGGCAGGGCGAGGAGCCCGGTGCCCCGTGCAGCTGCAGGCAAACATATTTATGAAGCCATTCTAGTGCACATTGAGCCAACACGCAGCCCCAGTGGGGACACGTGTTGCCCTTCTGGCCTTCCCTGCCTGACTCGCGCACACACAGGATAATCCTCATCCTCACACAAAAACACTGAGCTCAGAGCTCCAGTTCGGTTGTGTGGAGGATGGACAGCCACTCCTCAATCCAATTACCATCTGATTACAGGCAGCTGCTAAAGCAGAGCGTTTTTCCTCATTAACGGGCAGACACCTAGGGCTCTTAAACCTGTGGATAGAGCAGATGAGCATGCTGAAACAAGCACATGGCATGCTACCTCAAACCAGCGTAGAAGTGGCTGACATCATGTTGAAACAGAATCAAGAGGTTTAGAGCTGATGAGCTGCAATGGTCCTATAGCGGTCAAAAAGGAATAAAGAATAAACACCCCTTCAATACTTAAAATAGATAAAAATATTTTATTTTGTTTTATTTTATTTTAGTTTATTTTATTGAACTGTTGCTACTTTATTGCTTTTGCACAATTTTTACTGTATGCAGTATATGTGACAGACAGACAGACAGACAGACAGACGGACGGATGGACAGATAATTCCTGTCCATCCTGTATAATCATAAGATTAAATGCAGGAGAACATATTTTATGTGGATCCGATAACTCAGATTGTCAGGCATGAAGGGGATGAAAGAGAGGAGACCTAATCTATATTGAGTTGGCTTGCAGGACAGCTAACACAAAATCAATTCTTTTCACTTGCTGCTGGTGCCAAACAAGCCCAGTTGGACCATGTGATACTCTCTCTCTCTGTCTCTCTCTCTCTCTCTCTCTCTCACACACACACACACACACACACACACACACACACACACACACACACACACACACACACACACACACACACACACACACACACACACACACACACACACACATACACACACAATCACACATACATGCAGGTGGGCAGAAACCAAGGATGTCCCATAGCTCATGGCATGATGCAGGTGCAAACACACACAGACACAAACACACATCAGAATAAATTATTAAGGCATCTCTTCATCTTTCAGGAAGCACCTGGGCCCTGATCCAAAAACAGCCAAACTCCCTCCAAGACTCGCTGACCAAAACAGAATCCCCGTGTAGTGTGCTGTACTGACTCTGTGGTCTCTATTTAAATCAATTTAAATGAATGAGCAGGACAAAAGCATCAATCTTGAAAGAAAAGTTCACCCAGAAATGTTGTGGTTATGTACTCGCCCTCATGACGTTCCAGCACAAAATGTCACAACTGTTTTCCACACAAAATAAGTGGATGGTGAATTAAAAGGCTCCAAAAAGCACACAAAATCATCCTACAATCAATTCATAATTAACACGCATGAACCAGTGGTGTTTGGTGGTGTAAATAACCATCAACTTTTGTTGTATAGAGCAGCTCAGACGTTTTGCTCAATTTGTATGTCTTTAAATAAAGAAAGTAATACAATGTCAGTAGAATGAGGGCAAGTGAATGAAGATAAAATGTTCATTTTTGGTCAGCCATTCCTTAAATGTGTTAATCATTAAATTAACAATTTCACTACAGAGTCTCTTTGTCTTTAATGTCAGAAAGACTGACCTCAGGTTAAATCAATTGTAAGTCACTCTAAATTACAATGTAAAGTTATACGGCCGAGTCTCCTTGGGAAAGAGCTGATTTTGAGCCTGTTATTAAATGATAACCATGTAATAGCTCTTACAATATTTGCATGAAATATTTTATAATTTGACCACAAAGCTCATTTTGCCTTAATTTATTATGTTTTACATTTGAGGGAAATTGGGCTTATTAGCCACCTTGTTTTATAATCTCCTGATAAAACCAGACCTCCGACACTATTAAATTTTTCACCTGTTATATCTTCTATTATAAATAGAGTGGAAATTAGGGCGTTTTTTTTTTTTTTTTTTCTTAAAATGGCTGTTCTTTATAATACACGTTCTGAGCACCATCGGAAATGAATTAAAGAGCAAAGCTATTTTTACTCACTGATATAGTGCAAAAGGCAGTGTTAACTCTGAAAAAAATAACCTTCAGAAAGTTTTATTCTGTTCGGTTAGGCCATAATATTCACTTAAAGTCTGTAAATGTCTGCTCTGAGTATGCTGGGATAGAAAGAGGTGTGTGTGAGTGTATGTGTGTCCTATATGAGGTTTGGCAGACGCAAAGGTTAAATACTAGCTAACTGAGCATAATGTGCAAAATATAGCCTACTAGATAGATAAATAAATACATACATACATACATAAAATACTAGGCATTATTCTCAATAAATATTAAATACTATCTTTTTTCATCTTAGTGACATCCAATAATGAACTAGGAAATAATAATAATAATAATAATAATAATAATTTGATTTGCAAATATATATATATTCTCTTGTACATCATATTGTATATTGTTTCTTATATCATCATATCATATCATATCATATCACATCATATCATATCATATCATATCATATATCATATCATATATAAGTAAGAGTAATAATATGGTATGCTAATTGGGTCATAGAGTAGACTTAACACCATAAGCTCAACATGTTAGCCATACATGATCTAGCTCCCTATGATTCATTCCCTGCCCTTATCATTCTTTCATTCTCCCAGTTGTCATATTTGATTGTGGGCAGGGGACCTTGGTGTTGTTCTGTGCCCAGCTCGGCTCTTTATTTGAGCAGGAGGTTTTTGTTGCATCCTGCCCAGTGGTGGTGGCACAGATAGGGCATATTTGCCAGGCCGATTGTAGCAGGCCCACAGACAGCAATATTTGAGTTGCAATCTCATGGTGCATGCCTTTGCAGATAACTCTGGAAGGTCACTGCCAGCTCGTGCTGATGTCTTGATTTACAACTGAGCTCTGGCCTGATGCACATACTGATAAGCTTTTTTTATTGTGCTCTCAGGGACATCTTTAGCATTTGAGAGCCCCTCTCCGTCTGAGTTCTTTTTTGCAATGTAATATTGTTACATACAATATTAAGGTTTGTTTCTTCATTCTAAGCTTTTGATGTGAACAATAAATTTGAGCACAACAATATTTATATGATAAAAGTCTCATATGAAAAACGTCACTCTAATGTTGTTTATCCAGCACCACCAAACGCCACTCTGGTGACATTCTCACCTCAGTCTGGAGGATCCAGTGTCAAGCCTGGGCAATTTTCGTGTATTATCATGAGTTTGAATGACAGAAAAACATAAAAGTGGGTTTACCTGCAATATGCAGAGTTATTTCTGAGCCCCTAACCCCAACCATAAATAAAGCAGCCTCTCAGGCACATAGAGTGGCCCGTTTATGTTGACAGTTTTGTACATACTGTACACACATGCACATTTCTATTGGTCATTCTAGGTTTGTAGAATGTTGTATAAATGGAAATAATGTGAATAATAAGATTTTATTGTATTTTATCTGTGAGGTCATATTGTCCAATGCCATTGCATATATAAAAAACATTTATCTAACATTTCACTAACATTTCATATATATATATATATATATATATATATATATATATATATATATATATACGTGTGGTTTTCATATTCTATGTTTCCAAGAATATATCCAAATATACAAAAATTTACGTGGAAATGTCATTAAAACTAAAATCAAGCTGAGATCAGTCTGAAAAAATCAGTGTCAATCAGCTTTCATTTTATGCAGTACGTAAAACAAATACATGAGGATAAGTAATTTTAAAAATGAAAATGAAGTTGACAATGGCACCAGAGTGATGTTTTGCACTTTTAAAAATCTGTTAAGTGACCTTTCTTTAAGCGATTCTGCTGTGCTGCTTTCAGACCAGCTTGTGAACATATGGCACAACCAGGCACAGCATGGTTCAGCTCTCTAAGAAAACCATGAAACTTTGATGGAAAATCATTTCACTTCGGCCTCTCCTCTGCCATCCCCCCTTCATCTTCCTAAAGGTTGCTTTGATCTTTATCTCTCCTCTCAAAAAACATTTCTGTTTATCTTTCGGCCTCCTTCTCCATCATCAGTCTCACAGCCTCTGAAAGAACAGCTCGACCAATTGATTCCCGTGTGACAGGAAATACCACTAATGGGACAAACATCCCTAAACACTGAGCGAGAACTCTCTCAAGAGAACCTAAAATACTCAATCTCTGGAGATTATTATGAGGACATCTGAGTAGAGCAGCTTTGTTTGCTATAGCTTTAATGAGCATCATGGTACATCAAGATCTCTCCTCTCCCCTGAAGTGTGATGAAACACTTTGTTCCCTATTATTTCTCCCGTTCTGCAAGTGCGTTGCTACTTAACCACTTAATTGTACTGTATTCCCCTTAGTTATAACATCAGCATCTCATCTTAAGTGTCATGTTCATGCTTATGTTAGTTTTTTGGCTTGTTAATTCACATTTAATGCTGTCTCCACTTGAGGATCAATGTAGTAACATGGAAAGTGGCAGTGAGCTTTATAATACTCAGATGACTCAGATAATACCAGCTAACCAAGCATAAAAATAAACAAGTGCAAAAGGACTAAAAGTGTTCAGCGATGACCTTGGGGAGAAGCACAAGAGAAACCAAGAAAAAAAAAAAAAACCTTAGCGCACTCATTAATTTAACCTACATTTACATATAATACCTGACACAAGCTGTCTTGACAAACGTTTGCGGTCGCAAATGTTCGGGACTGTAGCTGTACTTGGCAAGCTGCTACGTCTCTGTTACCATATGGCAGTTTGACAGTGTTTTCTCTGCTAATTAGTACCTTACACATAAGCCAGGGCAACAGACCAAATGTCAAAGCATTCCTCCTATTCTTGCATCAATAATACCACCTGAAAAACCTAGACAAACTCACATCTGCTTTTTTTTTTTTTTTTTTTAAAGAGAGCAAAAGAGGGATTGTGATCAAAGATTTCAACTGTAGAACATCTAGAGAAACACGTTCAGTGAACATTGCAATTACTTTGCAAGCATACGTGTTTATTTGGTTGTTAGATGCTCCCATTAGGAAAGCTTCAATAGGAGCTTTCGGAGTAATTCATTCCACCTCCTAAAGTTTTAGAAACGGCTTCATTCTCAGGTATTTCTCAGTGGGTTTGTCTGTCACATCATACCAAGAGAGAGAAAGTTGATGTTTGTCATTTTGTTCAGGATGCCTTGGATGAACTAGGTGCACTCAAAGAAAAAAAGGTACATATTAACACCTTAAGTGTACATATTAGTTCCTAAAAGGTACAAAAGTGTATCTTTTAAAAAGGTACCGCCCCAGTGACAGCTGTTGTACCTTTTTTTCTGAGATGAAGTTCTGTTTATGTGTTTCCATTATAATTACCATTGTGAAGATTGCTCCTTGTAAACAGTCGATTTCTAGGATCTTACCTGTATTATGGTTAATAATAAGTCTTCAGACAAGGAATCATGTCACCTACCAGTACATAGGGCCAGATTTACTAAGCTTGTCGCAGTGCAAACCATCTTTTGGTGTGTGTAAAAAAAAAAAAAAAAAACTACTGTAAAGATTTACTAAAGACAAGCAGTGAAAAAAATAAAAATAAAAATAAAAATGATAAGGCATGTACAGAGTTATTTTTGTTTTATTGCATATGGAAGCAACATTAATGAAGAGAATATTTAAAAGAATCGTGCAAGTTCATTTACTAAGGTTTGCAGTAGTCAGTCTTCTGGTATGTGTGCAATTATTTAACACCCCAAAAAAGCACATCTTAACTCAGTCTGCATCTCTGGTGCAACCCTATGCTAATTTGTGCTGCTCCTGGAAGATTGCATTGGTCATTATGGAAAAGTAAATGCCTTGTGGCTATAGTTTTTAAAGATTGTCTCCTGATGCTGTGTACTTCCATTGAATGTGCCTTACTGTAAACATCTGAGGGGTGAATCACAATTATTCTCAGCAGTTGAAATGCTGTCAGATGTTTAATTCAGTGGTAAGTCTTGCAGCATTATAGCAAAACATCTAAAATCACAGCAGCTTTATTGTTTAGTCAGACAGAAAATACTGCATCAGTACATGCTAAAGGACAGGTTAATCTGATTTTATTTTCTAAATAGGAAAATATTCTAAAAGCATTCACATTTAAAGTGTTCTTTGATGTTTTCTTACAAAAGTAAAACAATACAGTGCACAAATTACATTACAGACAAGTACAGAAAATATGTGGTCTGCTGCCAGCATTTTACAATGCTTAAGTCTGTTGTCAAATGATGAGATCATTTCATATTTCAACAGACCAGTGATTGCAATTCTAGAAAACAAGTTACCCTTTCACAATTATTGGAACTAGAAACTTGTTCTGTCTTGTAAACCCATATTTTGGGTTCATTTGAGGCATATGATTTGTGCTATGGCTGCAAAGTATAAAAAGTTACTGTATAAACATTTTAACAAGGAGTTGCATGCTCAGAAATTGTAACTGAAGCTAGTTGACATGCACTGGTATACAACATCACTTGTATGTTGATTGTCCTGACAGTGACTTTGATTCTTATATCGCATTTTAATTTATATATATATATATATATTTTAAATCACAATGCCATATTTAATACAAACATTCCAGAACTATTAAGTGAACCAAACATCATGACATTTTTGTACAAATAAAATGGTGTTTAATTTGCTACCCTTTGCTTATTGACTTTGAGGAAGCTTTGCCTTTCAGAATGTTTCTCAAGCATGCAAAGACTGATCCATTTTAATAAAGCAAAGCCGCCTGGTTAGCCATACTGTTATCATATGAGTGACTTTGTAATCTGTCCCCTCACACTTCTGCAAGGTTGTAGAGATGCAGTCAGGTGCTTAGGGCCAGACCCAGGGATGTTTGAGCCCTCCTCCCCCTGCTAAGGTGCCTGACATCAGGGTCAGTGATAATGGCCGTGGCCAGATGGTTCCTGTCCACTGGGGAGAAAGGATGCAGACAGCATGGTCACTCTCTCGCTTTAGAGGTTGCATATTTCACCACTATTTAATACTTATTACATGCATCATTTATCTTAATTATTTCTCTATGAAAGTTTGATTTGGAACACAACATATCTGACACAAGAGTAAGTACACTTTGCCCTTGTTTGCAGACGATGAGGTGGGAGGTATAAGGTCTTAAAGGTAACCTATCAAAAACAATTTTCAGTTATGCCACTTTATAGTTCATGGTATTTCAGGATCTTATTCACAAACCACCTGCTGGAATAGTGCTGTGCCTTATGTATTTAAAGCAAAGTATTGTCTTTTAATATAAATGTATATATATATTTTTAAAATAACGAATTTTAAGCCACTGACAATTTAAAGCCACAAATAGTGCATACAAAATCTAATGTTTTAACATCAACCATAAGACTTTTTCTTTAAATATCTGTGCCATATATAATTAGATTTATTTCATACTACATGTGTGAATATGATACATACAAACCAAATTGTTTATACTCACATGGTCAGAAAACTGGGGATTCAAATATAATAGGAAAATAAATAAGTAAAAACAGTCCCTTCAAACAAAACAAGACAAAATCCTCACAACACAATTTTACTTTTCTTATATATATACTACTGTTTGTACTGTGTGTGTGTGATAGATATATATAGATATATACACAGTACAAACAGTAGTAAAATAATGAGGACTAGAGGAATCCTGTTAATGCCAAAAACATAATGGTCTTCGATACAGCCAATTAAATGATTTTCTCGATCAGCTCGGCCATTTGTAAACAATGATATAGATGTACATCAAGCAGGGTTCAACATAGACCAATGTACAAATAAATGCTAGTTTCCTTCAAGAAGACTGGACATCTAAAGCGTGTCCTGGTGATATGCGGTTGCTAACGCAGTATAATGTGCTGTAATTGATAATAAGGCCCCCTTTCAACTTAATGCAGACCGGGGAGATAACGCCGCACCTCATATGTCACAGTGAGTCGGCTGTCTCGCCCTTCTGCGTGGCATTTGCTACCGTGGCTGAAGGATAATTGCCAAGCACTGCTGCAGAATGAAGGTGTCCAGCCAAAGCTGGGTCTCCACAGTGATAAAGCACACAGAGATAGAGGACTGAAACCATTACACACCAGCTAGAAGACAGGAAGAAGGAGGAAAAAAAGAGCTCTGCACTGTTCTGAGAGTTGTGCCAACGAGACCATATATATGATTTCTTAACATATAATTTCTGCAAAACAAACCATATGTTCAGGAAAAAAAATAAATAATAATAATAAGAAGAATTTGTTTTGTTATAGTATTGTGTGTGTGTGTTTGTGTGTGTGTGTGTGTGTGTGTGTGTGTGTGTGTGTGTGTGTGTGTGTGTGTGTGTGTGTGTGTGTGTGTGTTTGTGTTTGTGTTTGTGTGTTAAACACATTAACTAACAAAAGCCAATCTCTCAGTGACATTAACCTCCAGGAAGTGACATCATTCGGGAGGGAAAACAACAGCACAATCATTAGTATTAGTGATGGGTTTGATGAAAGGTCTGTTTTGTGGTTTGTCTCACTATAAAAATGTTTGTTATCCCATCACGTTTGTTAAAATGTACAATCTGTATGAAAATGTCAACAATTCAAAGATGATTCAAATATGTATATGATCTCCCCCTTAAACAAATTTCTGAAAGTCTGGTATACCTTTTTATACACACCTCAACGTTATTCATAACTGGAACAACAGTGCTTCTGAGAGGTGGGATAGAATGATACAAACAGATCTGAAAAAGAACTGTGATGATCCACAGAGGTAAACAATGCAACATGAAGATAATGCCTCGTACTCCTCTGATGTGGAAAATCACCACAGGCTGGATTGCTCATGCATTCGACTCAGCTGTAGGAGGACTACAAGAGTGCCCCCAAAGTCCAGTGCCACCAACAGCATGGCAACCCTGGCTCCAGTTTGGCTGTCATGAGGGGGCCAGAAACAGTATAAATAGCCTTTCCACTGAAAAGCTTGACAGGCAGTGTCAAACAGAGGCAGGAATTACTTCTGGAGTATGTGTCATATGGCACCATTGCATCTCAAAAAATCATGGCTGACTAGAGTGTGAAACGCACTATTACATCAGGCATCATTAAAATATGAAATTAGGACTATTTTACCATTTAGATGTTATTTAAACACTGAAATAGTGTGGGTTTCAGTCATCTAAAAACAGTTGTTTGCATTTTTAACAATGGAGAAAAAAGGGCTTTATTATTGTTATTATTATTATTATTATTATTATTATTATTATTATTATTAAATATAATTAATATTTTTATTGTTTTTTGTTGTTTTTTTAATTATAGAAAATTGTATTTGTTCCATTAGTCAGTTAAGTAATAAAGTGTTTTCTTGGAGTATTTGTAATTTGTTAATGTAATTTATTATATTACTGTAATGCAATTAAAGAGGATGTTTATGGGTTGTTGTCTAATGGCATTTAATCTTATTAAAACTTGTCAATTCCTCTGCAAGACTTTATTATTATTATTATTATTGTTGTTGTTGTTGTTGTTGTTGTTGTTGTTGTTGTTGTTGATGATGATGATGATGATGATGATGTTGTTGTTGTTGTTTGTTTGTTTTTCTTTGGAAAAAAAATCAATATTAAGCATTTTTCTTTACTTAAGCTGAACCCGGATGAAGTCGTAGGTGGCTCAGTGCAACACGGCATTACTGTCCTTGGAGATTCATTGAGTGGAATCGAATAAATAAGTCCAATGATTGAATTTAAAATTCATTTGGTTTTCAATCCATTGAGACCGTCACATGAAGAAAAAGTCATTTTGAATATTAATTTGCAATAATTTTACAATACCCCTAGGTGAAGGAAATCTTTATAGCTCACAATAAAACACATTTAAGAACTTGATTTGAATGGTGGGATAAATGCTAATTTTCCTACACCATTCTAATTGGTGGAAAGGAAACAGCCTCAGACGCAATGTTTTTTTTTTATTTGGTTTGTTTTTTGCGGGGTCACCGACAGTCATTTATGGACAGGACATATAGTTGGCTTTCTCATGCAAACTAAATTAGTCAGACCATCTCTGACTGAACAGCAAACGAAAGTAGTCTTTCCACCCTTTTTTTTCATTTTAGCCTGCAGATATTCTGGTTATAAAATGAGTACTAACCTACTTTAATAAGAAGTTTGAGTCTTGATACATGTGGCATTAACTCAAACAAGATGTTGATCTTACTGCCGTTTTACACAGCTTTACTCTTTCAAGCGTCAAAAACATTAATGGGGCAAGTGTGTTAATTATTATTTATTTATTTATTTACTTTTTGGGGGGGGGGTGTATGCTAAAATACTTTATTTTACCCCATATTTAGTCTGTTTTAACTAGTGGACATGTGACGACAAAGTATTTTATGAAACAAGCTGAAAACTTTTTTTTTTTTTTTTCAACATTGACTTTATATCTAACAATGTGAGTATACCCAACAACTGTGTATTTATTTTTCATAATTGTGAGTTTATATTATGCAACTGCAACTTTATTTTGCATAATTACAATATTATATCTCATTCATTAAATCTCCCTTTGTGAATTTATATTTCACAATTTGACTTTCCTATTTGAAACTTTATTATTACATTTTGTTGTGGAAACAGGCTTCCATAAATATTACTCAAGCATGATTAGTGTTGTGAACGTGATTTTCACCTCAATCAACCGAAAAACAGATACTTATACACATACGATTCACTGTATTCTAGTACAAAGATATAAACCTAATAATTGACATCAAATTGCCAGTCTTTTTGCACTCATATCCATTCATCACACAGAGCCCACTGTAGTGTGATTGTTTCCAAAGATGATGCTGTGGAATATCTTTAAGATATATAAGAAATGCCCTCACACAATATGTAAGAGCCACTGGTGAATGTTTCAACCCCAAGTACAGTTGAGTTGTTGTATGTATAACTGTAACGTATTTGTTCCCAGTTTATCTCTGTTCCTAGTTTATCTATTGGCTTGTAGTTTATGAGAGAGATATGTTTGGATCCTGAAGTGGCAGTGGGAATGTGAGAGATGTGATTCAGATGCACTGTGATTATTTCGAAGCGTACTCAACATAATGATGTGTTTGCATCATAACATTTCCTCCCAGCTCTCATGGCGCGTTAATTTCCTTTCTCTACAAGACCCGAAGCGCCTCGGAAACAAATAAATTGAGGTAGTTTTAGTGTATACAGTAGCTGGATGTGTTCTGGGATAGTTTAATTTGTTTCGGTTATTACAGTAAAGCACTGGTTTTGCTTTTAATGAGTGAGAGAAAGATATGAGAGAGTGAATGGCGAGCGTGTTCTCAGATAACGCCGCAGGTCAGTGAAGCAATCGGAGCGGGAAGCTCTGTCATCTTTTTTTATTTGTTTACTTTTTATGTGTTTCAACCTCCATGTTCTAATCAGCTATTTATAGAGTCAGCTTTGTCTTATTTGAGGTGGTTGTCCTGACATAAATCAGTAAACTCAGTTATATACAATCCTCTTATTTTACTTGTATGAACATTTATTATTACTGTATGAACTTTTTAATCTCTAAAGGTCCCCGCGCTGGGACTCGAACTTGATGCACAACCACATTATAGCTTAAAGCACGACAGTTAGAAGACATTTAAATAAATATTATAATGAAAAATATAATCGACTGTAAGACTATCGACATAACGGTTTTCAGTTTTCTCAAGTAATTGTACAAACTTCCGGGAAAAATTCCTGCCCTTTTCCAGTTTTATTTGAATATAGATATGGATACGAATAACTTTGTAATTGTTACAGATACAGAGAGTACACTGGTTTATTGCAGAAAAATAAGCTTTTGTGACCAAAAAAAACAAAAAAATATGATTGTTAAATGTTTTGTTTACCGTGATAATCCTCACAAATGAACACAACTTTAAGAATTTTGAAGCCTAAATGCATTTAGCATAATTAAAAACCTAGGCTGTAAATGAACTGCATGGTTGTGACAGCAGGCAGGGAGTAAAGCAAGGCAGTGGCTCGAAATGCAAGAGGTTTTAATAAATGACAAGAGCAAAAAAAAACAAAATAAACAAAAAAGAAAAAAAAAAAAAGAAAAATGCATGACATATAAACATAACAAGATTCAGTGGAACTCGGGATACATCTAAAACATATACACTGGGGATAACAGTTATACACTAGTAATAACTATTCAATTATTGCACCTCTCATGTGGAAAATGAATGACTCTGAGGTAAAGTAATCATTTATAGAATGTTCCTCATAAATTATCTTTGGTTGCATTATAATGATTTGCTAATTCAGAATAGGAACACAATTGCATAGGTGAATGTGTTTTTGAATGTCACTCAAAAGAAAGAACTAAGATTAGTTCACTTTGATGAACAAGACCAAACAAGAGAATCAGTAAAATATCTTACCATCACTCCATGACTCAGGGAACATGTAACAATTATCGCATGACTCTTTTAATCTTTATTTAAATAATATTTTCCCAGAAATTTTCAGTTAGAACAGTTTGGAGGAGCTTGATTATAAACACAAGAGGACTGTAAAGTGGACTGGAGAGTACAAAAAAAAAGTGTGTAAACCAGTTTTCACTCTGAAAACAACAACCTCTGACCCCCAACAACCTCTGTAGTCTCATTTAGCCACTTGTTAGCAAGCCAACCACCTTTTTCAAGTCAAGTAAAAGCTTAAAAAAAAAATCACAAGTAGTGATGGATCATTCATGGACGCTTCATTCATTGTGCCTGTCACGTGACAAATAAACGAAAGACTCTGGAGGTAATCAAATATGTTCCTCATAAATTCTGTTCGGCCGCATTATAATGATTTTCTTATTCAGATTACAATTGAGATTGCGCTGATGAATGCGTATATATATATATATATATATATATATATAAATTGTTGGAAATATAATATTTAATGGCTCTCAAATGAACAAACTGACTTGAATAAAGATTAGTTAATTTTGATGAAAGAGATGGAATGAAAGAATAAGTAAAACGATCACATCTTCCCATCTCTAATTACTGATTACTGATGTATTTTGTTGAAAAATAAAACGTTAAAATATCTTTAGCTTATGTTAACCACATACCTTAATTTACACATTCAAAAAATAAAAAATAAAAAATAAACATTCAGGATGACAGAACAGAAAATGCAAAATGCTAACACATTTCCAGGTTTTGACCTACCAAAACATGCCATCCCTGCAGCTCTCTACTGATGCTTCTGGACCAGAGTGGAAACTTGGACGCCTGTAGAACTGTTTCTGATTCTCTTGAGATGATGTCTGACTCTACAATGAGGTTAGCTGACAGTCATTCTTCATTACCGGCGCTGATATCCCGGTAAAGAGCTCGATATTATCAAGGAGGCCTGTCTCACTCTGTCTGATTGTAAGCACCTAAATCATCGACGTTGGCACTTTCCAGGAAATTATTTGTTGCATCCCTCTCTGCTTGACTGAGGGGTAAACAAAGCAGCAGAGAGCTATTGCTGATGAAAATCTGCTTCCTGATGCACATTGATCTGGCACACTTGCTCTCACAGACGTAAAGCATATTCAGCCCTAGTGTTAGAGGTTCTGATCTGGTCCAATTACTTTCACTGCCCTCCTGCTGCATGTTGTACACTTCATATAAAGGCTAAATGGAAGCACTCGCCATCTCAGCAGAGGCCACAATAGCAATCATTAAGTCCTTGCCGGTCCCCACTGGTCCTCTATCCCACTACTGGAGGCATGCTTATGACTGAACGATTTCTTATTAATTGCCAAATCATGAATGCCAGGTGGTCATCTACAGCTAACAGAGCTCTGAGTACTCTAAAATGTGACCATGGCGTCTCCGTTAATAACAACACTTCTTCCCACTGCTTAATGGCTATTAGATATGCATCTATGTGCCTAATATCAGTGCCTATTGAGCTTCTTTTTTCTGCAGAGGAGCGTTGTCTCTTTGCTTCCCTGCGGGATTCCTTTAACCTCGTCACTACAAGACGTGCATGTCCAGAGCATGGGGCTTCAATCAATCTCTCTGTCCCGTTTTCATTGCAGGAACCCAGTGGCGTTTCTCCCCACACTGTGGCTACTTCTTTATGTCCTGCCGCTGGAGCCTGGCTCTTACAGTCATGCACAGTGGGATGGTGAGTGGAGTTATTAACCCCCCCACCCCCCAAGGGGAAAGTAGCACAAGAACCACACTGTCCCTTGAAGAAATCATTAGTCGAGCGGACAGAGCCGTTTAAAGCTATGCTGCTGTGAAAGAGGAGGGAAGAACCAGAACTGCTGGGTTTAGAGCCTGTGGCTCATGTTGACCCCCACTAACAGTACTCTGGAAACAGACTCAGGTCCCTGCTCTAGGAACTGCTGGAATTAAAGCAGTTACTGTTAATCATGAGGAATCACATTTTTATGATCTTTTGAGATTAAAGAGTTCATTGTGCTATACTGTACCTTTTACTAAAACTTCCTTCCCAGTGCAAAGTTCTGCACTTCTACAATCTTTACATCACACAATGACATTGTACATCAGAAGATGTTTAAATACTGTATGGCATTTCAATATATATATATTATATGAAATGTTTTTTGAGTAATTAGCTTCACTTTACCCAGTTATACTTTCTTTTGCTGATCTTACCATCTACACTTCTTTTTTTTAAAGTTGGGGCCAGCAAATTTTTAAATAGATTTTTTTTTTTTAAGTCTCTTATATATATATATATATATATATATATATATATATATATATATATATATATATATATATATATATATATATATATATATACATAAAATAATAATAATAATAATAATAATAATTATTATTATTATTATTATTATTATTATTATTATTATTATTATTATTATATATAAACTTATTATTATTAATGATTAAAGCAGAAAAAAGCAGTCCCCCCCCCCCACACACACACATGGGTAATCCTACATTTTTCTGTAATGCTTGGCTAGATAAAACAAGTGAGCATTTGGCTCTGGTTTCCTTAAGTGATAGAAGTAATGACACTGATTAAAGTTCCTCACACAAAGTGCAGGGATCACAGGTGAGGATCTGTGGCTGGTTTAATTACTTAGCAGACTTGTGTGAAAAGTGAGTTTACGGTGTAAGAGTGTTTTCAGGCCAGGAGATCACTAGTTTTATATCCAATTATCTGGATCCATCTGTGGGACAAAGTGTCTTGGCGTGGGAGTACTCGTATTATTTCATTAGAGGAATCTATGTCAATATAAATGGAGCCGAGCGCAAAATTAGTGTGGAAGCCTTCTGAGAATTTGATTTGTGCAGTAATTAGAACAGATTTCATCATCTGAATACTCACCTCTCCAAAGTTTTGACCTTGGACTAAAAGAAAAAAAAAAAAGCTTTGCATTTAAAACAGACAAGGGAGCACTCCCAAACTTCAGCAACTTTTTCCTTCTGAGTGTGCATTACCGCAAAATTACTCTCTCCCTATTTCTGCTGGATTTCATTTAATGTGAGGAGCGCAAAACTTCTTAGTTACTGTTATTTGCCAGAATAATTAAAGGTTGGTATTCAGTGCCACAGCATTCAGGTGACAGCTTGATTATCACTTTTCGGGTTGCTTTTGTTGGAGTCAGAATAAGCCCAGGGCGGGGGGCACCAGGGGGCCCATGCCTGTCTTCATCTCCCTGCTCGTAGGAGGCCCACAGATGCCGCAGTTTCAATCCTGTGCTTGGCTGTCAGTGTGCATCACTCCAGAGCAGCTCCCTATTGAACTGATGTGGATGTGAGTGAAAACTCCACAATGTCACTCGGGAACCAGAAAACTTTGCACTGTCAGGACTGTGTTTGTTTTGATTTACAGCATTAGTGGAGCGGGCCATACTTGAGGGAAGGAAGGAAGCAAATCACCATGGTGACTACATTGCTTACAAAAACGTGCTACTTGGCTACCTTTACCAAACTATAAAATACTGCGTTGTTCCCCTGAAGTAAAAAGGTGAAGAGTATAATTTATGTGCCACTAACACACACTGAGTTTATATTAAGACACTAGAGGTGAGTAGGGAAAAAATGTTAACTAAGTCTATGTTCAAACTCGCAGGCTTTGGAACTGGAAACCATGTGTACTTACGGGTGTGAGTCTCAAATTATCCTGTTCACACAGCTTACAATAGTTTCTGGAATGTTAGGGACTTTAAACAATAGCTGTTAATGGAACTGCAATGGCGTTCTATTGCACATGTGCGACTTTAATTATTAAAATAAAATAAAATAAAATAAAATAAAATAAAATAAACATGGTTTTGCTACACTAACCATAGTTTAACCATGTAGTTATGCAAATGGTAATCAATCCGCCAAGAAACATGGCTACTACACTTTTACTATAATAAAACCATGGTTTTCTGTCTTTACCTAAATACCACTTTATTATAAATTTATTAGTATTTTTTTTTATTTTTTTATTTTTTTATTTTTTTTTTGTGTACTAAAACATGGTCAACTCAGGTGTGACCTCACTGCCAGCTTCAACATCCAACTTTTGAGATAAATGCAACACAACATAAATAAATATGCACACATTTGGATACATTTTTTGAACACAACTGGATAAAGCCAGGTTAAATTTTTTATTTTGTTGACATATTAGAGTTAAATGATTTTGCAGAGCGGATTTTATCTTATGCCTCCAAAAATCAGAAAATGCTGTCAATAGCTGTAAAAAAATTATAATAATAAAATAAAATAAAATAAAATAAATAAAAAAAGTGTTTTGATTAAAATCCACAGATGCAAATTAATAAAGCATAATAAAATAAATTCTTAAATGTGTATTGTGGATGTTTTCTGGATGATGTCTGAGAGAAGACGTGTTATGGAAACAAGGTAGTCCAAAATAGTTTGCACAACAATGGTTACCTTTAATCACTTTGCAGACTTAAAAAAAAATTGCTTTACCTAATTTTTAGCACTTTAATAAACATTAAATGCTTTGGACAATAAGATTCAAACTCACATCATCTACTGCGGCTCAACTTGATGTGACTTTGCATGCTGGCAAAAGTTTAGTATTTTGTACATTAACTTTGAAAAGGGTTTATTCAGCTAAATCTGAAAATGCATTTCCCTCTTCCCTCCATCCTATTACTTGTGACTGCTCAAATTGTCCGAGCCCCATCTAAACCACAAGATTGGAGCAGCTTGCAAGTTTTTTTCTCATTGACATTTGAATGAGAGTTTTGGAAAAGAATCAATTTCAGATTGTTTCTCCTGTGTTTTATACCAAAGGAGAAGGAAAAGGAAACGTGGATGCATTTTTTTTTTTAAAGCTCTGTTATTAAAGCTCGTTCACACATCAGAAATTCTGCAATGTGCTGTTAAAAATCTTTCTTCACACTTTGTGGGAGGAGGTCAGAGCAGATCCTCAAAAAGAAGGCAATATTTCTTTGCGTTGCATCACACGTAGGCAAATAACTTTGGCATGTTCCCGATGAACATATTGATTTGTGTCAAAACAACTGAACGGGCTTCAGCTTTATGATGAAGGAAACGTAAAAGGAAGGAACAGGATCATCCGCGCTGTGATTCAAAGAACTTCTGGAGTTGGCGAGCTGTGGGCGTCTGAAGTGGGAACCGTTGAAGGGTATCTGCGATGACAGAGAAAAGTAATTTTGGTTGGAGACCGAAGTGACAGGAAGGACAGCCCGACTTTGCTTCCCTTCTACACCTTTGAGACCGGTTGCGAGGTAGAGAACACATATTATCAAATGCCTCCTCCTCTCCTTCACCAAACCCTGCATCACAACACCTCGCCTCCACAGGGGTGGGGGGGTGTTGGGTTTACGTCACGTCAAGGACACGCCACGCTTGACTCGGCAACAAGCAGCTCATTTATATCCTTCTCCTGGACAAACATGAACACAGCGGCAGTCATGTCACCCAGGAGTCGGTATAAATATGCAAACACAGATTCCGAGGAGCAAGGGCTCTGTCCATTTGCCATCTTTTTTCATCTCGTTTTACCTCCTCTGTGGTTTGTCCTCTGCTGACTTTCCCATTTGTTGGTGGTCATTAAAAGTAGTGCAGTTGTAGGTACTGCTATGTAGTGAAAAGTATGGTGCTACAAAGGCTCAGTTGATAAACAGAAATACATAATTGCCTCTGTTATGGCTTATCACAAGGATGTTTCGCGTTACGTTTGAAGTTTGGAAAATTCTACCGGTCCAAATAACAAAGAATTCATGAGTTAATCTACTCATCCAGTCTTTAAGTGAACTCAGTTTGCTCTTCTCTATGGAGGCTCGAACGTGAGGCTTGGCTTGAGCTCCGAGATCATGGGGAGGTGGAGGGATTGGCCCAATGACTGCTGGTTATTTAGGCTCGTATGATTGACAGGACTGAATGATTAGGCTCTTCCTGAACCTACTTCACATATGGCGCTTTTCCACTGTGTGGTATGACTCGACTCAGCACGGCTCAGTACGGTACGGCACAGCACAGCTTGCCTCGATTTGTGTTTCCACTGCAGTTCAGTACCTTTTTCAGAGTGGGCGGGATTATAGACATGTCTTTATAGTTGCACCGCCTCTACTGCCGTGACTCCTGAAAAACTTTTTCATTCCGGGTCGCCCCATCAATCTCTTGCTGGATCTGCTCCTATGCTATCAACGAGAGAAACGTCTGTACTTCCTCTACAGACAACGAAACAGCCACTTTCTGGTTGTTAAAAAAAGGTGTGCTCGTTCATAACAGTCGAGTTCGATCCTTCGCTGGCTGTGCTGATTTAAATCTAGCAGTTCTGTTTTCTTTGTGTCGCAAGTTCAGTGAAGCAGGTAGTGATGTTTTTCTCCGGCCAATCTGTGAACAGCAGAGTTTACATGTCACATTTTGGTAATGGTATGGTTCACCTGGAACCTCAACCGAGGTGGTACTAAAAAAAAGTACCAGGTCCAGGTACTGTTCCCAGTGGAAACTCCCCCAAAAGTGAACCTTACTGAGCCATACCGTGCTGTACCATGCAGTGGAAAAGAGCCAATAGTGTACCTATGTTATATATCTTAGAGTACCTAAATGCAAATGTGGATGGAATAGGCTATTTTTTTTTTTTTTTGGAACATTATAATGTATATGTTCCTTTACATGTTATGTGTTCACATCTGCTATAGAATATAACATTTTGTAAATATATTTTACAACATTTTAGCAAAAATATTTCTTGCCATATATATGGGAAAATTTAGAGAGATTTTGTCTACAACAGGTCTGAGCAAAATTATAAAGTGGTTTCAGGAATTGACTGAATTACAATTCAAACTATTTCAACAAAGTTAGTACATTTTTTTTTCACCCTAGAAGATTTGATCCATGCAGCTAAGATTAAAGGTTTGACTGACTTTTCTTTTGTTGTTAAAATTATAGTTCTATAAATTTATTTCAATTTTTTTTTCCTCCAAAACAATTTACATTAAATTAAAGGTAGACACTTGATCAGTTATTGCATTCCCTTGGGATTGAACCCATGACCTTGGCATTTCTAGCAATAGTTTCTACTGTTTGAGCTACAGGAAAGCACTCCTTACATTCACATTCAAATTGCACTTCAGTTCAAAGTTCCGATAATACACTCCAAATCCTGTTTGCTACCTGAATTCATGGCACAGAAGGGTAACAGTGGTGGCAACACCAAAATGCACCAATTTAGATGATGCATACTGTATAAAATATACTTGCTGAACCAATAGTAACATCAACAGTCAAAACAAAAGGCCATCTAAAAGCACACATGCTGGCTGACTCAAATGGTTTATTTGAGTCACTATGGCCATTACCCAACACTGCTATCATGCTCCACAGCAGATGCCCAGGTCCCCTTTGAAGTCAAGAGGAAAAAGTCAATTCAACACACTGGGGGTGCTAATGAATTTGTTTGGAGCTTAATTCTAAATGGTGAGGGCCTGTGGACAATAATTCATGGCAGCAGGTATAGACTCTGTGGAAAACCAAATGGTGGATGAATTGTAATGACTGAACTCTTCTGAGAATACATCTTTTAGAGAAGACATGAGAATTGTAGTGGAGAAAAGTATAATTATATGGCTTAAATTAGATCTGGGAGAGGCAGAATGGACTTTTTCAGTTCAAATCCCCTTGTGCTGATGAGTTTATGTATTTACAGAAGCTGTAAGAGTGTTAGTGTAAGTTGTCTGTGTAAATGGTTTCACTCGTAGTACAGCTTGCTTTATATACCTAACAATACATGTTTCCAACAAATTAAATCTCTGTCCCCTAATGAAACTTGCTTGACAGTTCATCTGTATAAGATCAGGACAGTCTAATAGGGGAAACATCACTACCACTATGTTCTTGTGTTATTTCAAATTATTATTTTCAAAGTTATGTAGTCCTTTGAAAGACAGATTTATATATATATATATATATATATATATATATATATATATATATATAGATAGATAGATAGATAGATAGATAGATAGATAGATAGATAGATAGATTTTACTTTAAAAACATAAACAAAATAAAAAAAAACATAAAAAAATATATTGGCAGAAGATATATTCACTATATATTTAATCCATTAATATATATTGAAACATATTTTAGCAAAATTATTTTCTTGGTCTTTTTTTTTTTTTTTTTTGTATAATTTGAAATATAATTAAATATTTTTGAAATATATATTGTCTTTGTCATATGGGAGAAATTGTTAAACATAGCAATAGAGTTGCATTTAAAAGTTTACTATACAATACAAAAGTGATGTTTTGTTGGTGCAGAATAAAAGTCACTAGACTGATGTTTCCATAAGAGAGTCTGTTGATTAGATACATGCCTGCCAACTATTTTTTTTTATCTTTGTCAACAGAAAAAAAACAGTCATAAACTGCTGAGGACAAAATCATCCATAGCAAAATTTTCGAGGGGAAGTCCCTGCTGTAAATGATGCATGATTAAACATTTTGCTATGATGCTCCTCACATCCTAAAGTTTGCATTTTGAAATAAATATGAGAAGTGCAATCCAGCAGTTCATATCAGTGCGTCTGTCTTTCATAACGACACCCCAGTGCTTGTAAACTCAGACTTTGAGAACTCAGTGTGAGATGGGACTGTGGAGACACGAACGTGAGGAAAAAATGAACTTGATTAAGCGAAAAGGGGGACGCATTAAGAACGAAGAAAGCATAAGCTCTTTAACTCCTCTGCTTTGCATATAAATGAGAGATTACAGAGAGACTATATCTTATCAGCCCCTTGGAATACATATGCCTAATTACAATGTATTCAGAAAATGTATGCAAGTGTAATTTGCACAAAGAAGATTAGGTGCACAGAAAAAGGTCAGGCCACACTGGCTCATACTGGTGTGTTTGAGCTGTGATGCTCTGGAGAAATAATGGTCTGCGGCAGAGTTAGTCTAAACTAGTTCTTTTTTAAACTAAAACCAAATGATTTTCATGGTGCTCCATTCTGTCCCTGATGTGGACAGAACACTGTATTACTCTCATATAAACATTCTTGTGTCATTATAAATCTAATTTTGATCTCTATTAGACTATCGTATCCTATCCAAATTTGCATTTAACCTAAATATATTTTCTTGCCCTAAAATGTTTTTTTGAAATATATTTGGGTATATGGTTAAAAATAAATGAATTAAATAAATAAATAAATAAATAAAATTCCATTTAAAATATATATATTTAACTGAGCTTTACAGCTTACAACATATATTTAGCATTTATTTAAAATATATTTTGATCAGTGTTTTTTTTTTTTTTTTTTTTTTTGATCAATGTAGCTAAGGACACACTTGTTGGAAAACAAACAGAGTTTTGTTGTAATATATTATTCTAAAGAAAATATGGGATGCTACAGGAAATAGCATTGGTTTTTGATGAGTATGTTTGTTTATATGTATACAAAATATAGTATATGGTTTAATATACAATATCAATCTAATTTAATAATCTAAAAACTGATACAAATTGTTAACTCCCATCTCTAGTCTGTAGTTCTGCTATGCAGGACGTGTCTTGCATTTATTCACACATACACACACACACACACACACACACACACACACACACACACACAGTGACAGTTTTTTAAAGGGATGGGAGGTGCTGGAGACAGTATGCTGTGGAGTGTGTCAGTCAGTGAAGAGGTCATCCTGGTTGCTGAGCTTTCAGCTTTGCCTTTTATTTTGTCCTGTCTCCCATGAGGCTGAGAGCTCAAGGACAGGCCTCGGTGAGTGTATATTACAAATGCAAACGCTACACAAACAGACATGATTGAGCCCCGGGAACTTCACTTTAGAAATATATAGTTCTGCCACTCAGTTTCACCTGTAAGATTACCCATTCTAACTCACATAGATATGATGCTGTTAGTTCATATATTTAACACTAAAGGGTTTTTACCTGTGCATGCATAATGTAACACATATAGACATTAACCCTTTATAAAAAACTGTAGAAATCTCTGAGGTTCACAAAATACTGAATCACATTCATGGATTTCAAAGGTTGATTTTAATTTCCTTATATGATATATTAAATTTAGCTAAATGCTCAGTGCCATTACAGTTGTTTGCATTGGTTTGGGGTATTTTTTTTGTTTGTTTTGTTATTTAAATCTTCCTGAAAAGCTTAATCTATATACTGTATATCCGGCTGATGTTAGATTCAATTTGTGACAATGTGACAATGTGCCCCTCAAATGTATCAAATGTCACAAAAATACCAGCATGTACTAGAACTGTTTATATATGTATGTAATTAACTGTTAACTAATAATCCTTATTGTAAAGTGTTACCAGTAAATTCAACCATAATGACTGAAACTTGCTTTTATCAGTCAATTTAATTTCTAAATAAATTCACCATTAAAAAGGCTCCTTTCCCCCATCTATTACTACAACATGAGAGGATTCATAAAGATTTGTAACAACTCTAAAGTTGTACATACATAATAGGATAAGTGTTTTAGACGCTGGCAATATGTTGATATTGTATTTTTCAGTGTCTCTGTCTATCAGTGTGCATTTTATGTGCAAATGCGATGAAATCACCCTGGTTAAATACAGCTGTTTGCAATGTCTGAGACTGAGAGAGAGAGTGCAACTGTTCAATTTTACACTTGATCTCACAGCAAAAATCTGTCTCTTAGAACTAGGCTGGAATGAAAATACATCTGCTCATTTTCTCCCCAACTAAGGTGCAGAGAAACATAACTGCCCATGTTACACATATTAGAAGCAAATGCATTACTCATCACTGTTAGCTACACATGTAATGTAAAGTGTATGTAACTAACCTATCATCGTAGGGTGTTTTTAAAGATTGTTTAAAATGTTCTTATTTTGAGAGCAGATATGTCACTTAAAGTTGTCTTACTGTCATCATAAATCCATTGGATACATGACAACATATGCAACAGACAAAGCAAATCTGTACTGCACATTATTTTAGAAATGAATTCATGTCAGTAACTTGGGTGTTCTCGGACCATGAGTAGACTAAGTTCTAAGTAATAAGTAGCAAGTAATAAACTAAGTAAGTAGTAAGCAAGTAATTAGCAAGTAATAAAATACAGTAGTAAGAAAGCTAAGTGGGCAACAATATCTAATTAAATAAATAAATAAATAAATAAATGTGACCCCGGACCACAAAACCAGTCTTAAGTGTCAATTTTTCGAAATTGAGATAAATAAATAAGCTTTCCATTTATGTATGTATGCTTATTAGGATCGGACAATATTTGGCCGAGATAAAGCTATTTGAAAATCTGGAAACTGACGGTGTTAAAAAAATAAATAAAAAAATAAATAAAAATCTAAATACTGAGAAAATCGCCACTGAAGTTCTCCAAATGATTCCTTAACAATGCATATTACTAATCCAAAAAAAAAAAAAAAAAAAAAAAAAAAAAAGGTTTTGATATATTTTTTCCATAGGAAATTTACAAAATATTTTCAATATTATCCCAATGATTTTTGGCATAAAAGAAAAATCAATAATTTTGACCCACACAATGTTTTTTTTTTTTTTGGCTATGGCTAAAAATATACCTCAACGACTTATTTCCAGGGAAATAAATAAATTAATAGCAAGTAAATAAGGTAAGTAGCAAGTAAGGACTGTAAGTAGTATGTATAGTAAGTAAGCAAGTACATAGCAAGTAATAAACTAAGTAATTAATAAAGTAGTAAGAACGTTAGGTCACACTTCATTTTAAGGTCCAGTTCTCACTATTAACTAACTATTAACTATGAGTTTTGCCTTAATAAACACCTAATTACTGCTTATTAATAATTAAGATGTTAAGTTTAGGTTTTGGGTAGGATGTCATGCAGATTTGTGCTTTATAAGTACTCATTAACAGCCACTATTCTATTAATATGCATGCTAATAAGAAACTAGTTAATAGTGAGAACTGATCCCTATAGCCTACTAAAGTGTTACGGAATGTTACATAGGTAGGCAGGTAAATACATACATATATACATGCATGCATATGGTGGCCAAGAGAGCTCAACGCACTGCAACTTTAGAAATACATGCAAACAGAAAAAGCACAAGCAAACGAAAACATCTTCATCAGTTTGACAACACACTCACTGCAAATACTCACAACACAACCAACTACAGAAATGTGTTGCACATAGCAGAGACGACAACGGAACCCTTACAAAAATTAACCATGGTTTTACTACAAAAAAAAAAATAAAAAAAAAAACACTTACCATAGTTTAACCATGATATTTGTAGTAAAACTGTGGTTATACAAATGGTAGTAAAATATGCCAAACAGCAGCATGGTTACTACACTTTTACTATAACAAAACCATGGTTAATTTTCATAAGGGAAATGTTTTAAGGGGACCCCAACAATGCTTCTGAAACTTAACCATGTATTTATTTTAGTAAAAGTGTAGTAACCATGTTTTTTTTTTTTTTTTTTTTGGTGTAATGATCACCATCTGTACCATAACCACAGTTTTACAAATACCAACTGTTAGTGTAGCAAAATCATGGTAACCAGAAGTTAACCATGGTTTTGCTACAGGTTTTTTTTTTTTATTTTTTTTTTTTTTTAATAGTAAGTGTGTAGCCTATATCATCAGCTTATTTAGGCTAATAATTTTCAAAAATGCTAATGAATCATATGATCTGGATGTAAAAAAAAAAAAAAAAAAAAAAAAAAAAAATTGAAAAATGGCACCTTCCAGAGTAGATATTGATAAGTATGTCCCAGCCAGACTCATCACCTCTTGCTGTTCCTTTTACATTTGCGATTTGGTCGGTGCATATTTGCAGTGCGTTTCTTTATTAGCAGAATGTTTCTGTATTTTGTTTGTGTTGCAATTAAGTAGCAAGTAATAAAGTAGTAATTAAGTAAATGAATAAATAAATAATCATTCTAGCAGCAGAAAAGATTTTGCATTTATATATTGAACAAGTCAAATGTTAAAAAAAAAAAATGAAAGTTATAACTTACAAGTAAATATTACTTGGGGTTGTTTGTGATATTTATACCAAGTTCTGTACTTCATTTTTAAAGTGTTATATTACATAGTTTTTCAAGTATTGATTGCAATCAGGTTTCATGCATCCTTTGTTGATTGGATTTTGAGTGTTGCACTCAAAAAAATGAGCATTTGTAAAACTTAATTTTATGCCATTGAAATCTAGTGAAAACTCCCAAAAGAAATCTGAAGAAAACTTTTTTTTTTTCAGTGTATATTTACTTTTTGCCACTTGTCAACAGACACCATCAAGTTCAGTCTGTTACTTCAGTTAAAAATACCACAATTTCTTTACAGCACATTTGATGCTGTTTGCATGCTGTTTGTTTTAATGGATCACTAGACCTTCTGTCTCCCTCCATAATGAGAGACGTGAAACCCAACCGTGTCAAACGCCCGAAAATCTGTTAAAGGAAAGGTGCCCGTGAGGTGCTTGGAGACAGAGATGTATGTGTGTGACAATAACAGGCTTGTGGTGAGTAACTGAAGAGGAAGTAAACACAAATAAATGTATTAAACCGAGGACGAGCTTTGTCCTCTTCAGGCACAGAGTCTCTGACTGAGAGTGAATGAGAGTGAATTATAGGCCATTATTATTCAAATTCAGAGGGTGTTTCTGTGCAAATGGCCACCTTGACTTTCAATTGCTGTTGGGCTTCACCAGGGACAGTGAGGGCTAGAATCTTTGTTTTGCACGTTATGTTATTGAGTTTTTACAGGATTCTACTGTATATTTTTTTTAAATCTGTACTTTTCAGATTGTCAGTATAACATCTGTAAAGTTCATTTGTAATGTTTCTCTGCATGTACTATATATATATATATAATTATATTATATATATATATATATATATATATATATATATATATATATATATATATATATAAATTTTTGCAATAACTTTTAATAAAACTATTTAACTTGTCCTACTAACTATTGAAAACCAGACAACATCGAATGCTATTTGTCTTCACTTGAACAGTATATCTATTTCGTTTTTTTTTTTTTTTTTTTTTTAGCATTTCAAAATAAACCTTGCTTAATACTAATTATTTATTAATTACTACATGTTCAAAAGTATTGATTATTGATTATTTCAAATTTCTCAACTATATTTACAATCAAATGTTCGGTGACTCTCCCCCCCCCCCCCTTGGTTTGCACACTGTGTGTCAATCTCTGGCTTATGGATGAATCAGGAAATCCAATTAGGGCGTCATCAATCCATCCCCTTCGCCACTGTCACACGAGGGATACAGCTCCATCCATCAGCGCTGTTTTAAAATGTTTTAAAGACTCTTTCCTCTATTTCTCACCTCTCAGCTCTTTCATCATTGGACACACAATTGACTGCTCACTCGCTTTTCTCCTCTATCCCTCTTGCTACATTGTGTGTAAAGAGCCACGGTCTGCATGAAGAAGCCTGTCTGCATTCATAAACAATCTTTTAGGACAGCCCAAGACTGTCTCATAAGGGAACTGTCACTGTATATATATATATGGATGTTCTTAGGCACATACACATATGAACAGCTAATTATTTATTTATCTTGTACTGTTGTATATATATGCAACATTGTCTTTTTAAAAATTGTCTTTTTAATTGTCTAAATTACAGTGGTGCAATTTGCTGCATGCGGTTTCTTCATGACTGACTTCATATATCCACATATCATGGTTCACTGCTCAAGCTTGTGAAAGCAACTTTTTGTTTGCTGCTTGCTGGCAATTTAACAAAATTTTAACAACATGGTTTGTCTTTCAGAAATTTCTGCTGATTTGATGGACTTTTATTATAGTCCACTGAAGAGAGAACATTATGTATTGCTTATTGCGAATAAAAATCTTCATAGTGCGAGCTTCGCATTTTTTAGTAAATTATAAATATACATTCTGCCTGTACGAAAATAGACCTTATCAAAAAGTGAAAGTGCATTTTTGTTTAATAAAACTGCAACCATGATGTAAGTAATGACTAAACACATAAAATAGCAAAACAACATTTGGTGAATATTTTATTTTAGGGTGCTATGTTGAGAAGTGAAAATAGTATACTTTTCAGCTAACTTTAATTATTTAAATGCATTTTTCACATATTGTTTGAATGTGAGGTGTTAGATTGTTAGATTGCAACTTATTAAAAAAACAACAACAACAGATGGTTAAGATCAATAATTAGCAGTTTCCAAGAAATACATCTCATATCTTAGTCTAAAATGTTTGATTATGCATTGGGGGTCTAAAACTCCACAAGGGTTTGTTTAAATGCAGAACATTATAATAAAGAATAAAGAACAACATGTAATTAAAGTTTTTTTTTTATTTCATCCAATTTTACTTTTATTATGTATAGTGTAATTATATTATTGTGTAGTGTACTGTATGTAACACGTGCATACATTTATTATTATTATTATTATTATTATTATTATTAATAATGCTGTCTTTATCAAGAGCTAGCAATCAAACCAAGACATAAAAAACCCTTATCAAAGTGAAGCGTCTTTCATTCATGTGCCACGGCAAACGGGCTGCACTTTGATTTCATTTGATATACAAATCCACCTGTGCAATTGAATTCGTTACACAGAAGACCTTGTGCATGTCCTTTATATAAATCGGATTTATCAGCATGATGCCATTAGCGTCTCTCCATAATGTAAGATATTATAGGTTTCCTCTCTGATCCTCACATCAGTATGCATGACCGGCCTCTTGTCTTTCTAACACGGCCGGCAAGACTGTGTTAGAAGAATAAATTCATCTACTAAGTGCAATTCATTTCACAAACTTCTGTTCTATATAACCACCTCTGGAGATTCTAGGTTTTTACATATCAGTCACCGGCCTCATAATTTCCATCTTCACACTGCTTTTAGAAAGTGAACACATAAGTACTGAGCATGCAGAAGTGTTTTTCCAGCGTCCTCAAAGGGACACACAGTATCTTCGTTCTGATGCTGTGTTTGTCACCGCTGATTATGTAATTATATGCTTGAGTTTTAAAAATGGCAAAACATTTTGTTTAGTTTAAGGCTTTCTTCCTTACCTCGTCATGGTTTTCATTTCGAGAGCTGTTTTCCATTCTCATGTGACTTTCTTTCTTTATGGAATACAAAATAAAATATTAATAATATTATGCTTGTAGCACTTTTTCATGCATTTATAATGATTCAAGACTGAAGCTTATAGGTTTTGAACAGGATGCGAGTTTCGTAAAAGTCATTTAAGTTGTATAAAATTACATACAACTGCATTTCTAGTCTTCTAAAGGCACCTATTTATAGTAATTGCATGGAACTGAGATGTTGTCATGTTCAAAATAATATTTTGTTTTCCACAGAAGAACGAAAGTCATTGGAATGACAGTGTCAGTAAATGATGACTTATTATTATTATTATTATTATTATTATTATTATTATTATTATTATTATTATTATTATTATTATTATTACTATTATCACTACAACTATTATTAATAATAATCATAAATTAAAAATGAATACAAATAATAATAACAATAATGATAATAATAATTATTATTTTTTATTTACATTATGCATGTTTTTTAACAATATTATAAATATAATACTTTAAATACTATTAAAAACAGCATTAAAAACATTAACATTGTAAACGGACCAACACACACACACACACACACACACACACACACACACACACACACACACACACACACACACATACACACACACACACACACACACACACACACACACACACACAGGAGATGCATTTGGCTTTTGTGGTTGTGGAATGATTATGATTCTGTTCATTTCTCTAAAGGCATTCAAGTCATTCTTAAACCCATCTTTAAATTATCTCAAATGAGCAGAGTTTAGTCATTTCCATTAATGTTATTAAAAGAAGCTAGATTCATACTGAAAATAAGCCGATTCATTACAGCGAATGGAACATAATTTCCAATGCTAATGATTAATTTGAAGACACAGAGGGATGCTGGGTAAACAATAAGGCAGCCTGATTATGCATTGTCATCTTAGGTAGCAGCGCTGTTCGCTGTCTAGACAGTGACAGAATATGAATATAAAGACACTGGCAATTAAACACTGATGATACAGAACATTCCACTTTCAATATTGTATTACAAAAGTAGATGTAATCTTCCATCGCAGCAAAGGATAAAGAAATGTGAAATGAATCAGTCGTCTGCAGCAGTATGAGAGAAGGTTTGTTCTCGCATCAAAGGCCACTTCCCCATCCCATCAAAGAACATGATTTCAGCAAGCTTTTGAAGTTTGTGTAGGACATTAGTAGCAGGTACATGACGTTTAAAGTATCGTTGCATCACAATATACCAGCACAGTACAGTAATTAAATAAGACTCTCTTTTTGCATGCAGTTCATTGGTAAAGTGAAGTTATTAACACATTGGCTGGTTATTGGTACTTATAAAGCACATATTCTGCTTAACCCTATTCTACATCCCTAATCATACCCAATACCTAAACTTTACAACTACCTCACTAACTATTAATAAGCAGCAAATTAGGATTTTTTTTCTATTAATTAGTAGGAAGTTATTATTGTTTTTTTTTGATAAAAGTAACTTATATTATGTTGTGTTTAAGGATATGTTTTATGTATATATTTTTTTTTTTCCAAAAAATTTATCAACATCATATACATCATAGGGGCATTTCACCCTGCTTTAGTTCCAGAACTAAATGTACAGTACTAAAGTACTGTGAAGATTTTCCGTGAACTATTTCCCAGTACCATTTAAAGGGTCGCATTCGTACCGACAGTAGACTTGTTTGAGATGCGCCTTGCCTCGCCTGAAATGTAGCCGAGTGTAGGCGGCTGCAGTAAGGGGAGGGGTCAAAAAAGACCTTTGAAGTCGGACACTTCCTGAATCTCACTGTTTTGTCGCCTGTAAATGTCAGCAATGGAGGAGATCACGTTCACGTTTTTTATCGCAGACGAAGTGGATGTAATCAAAATACTACTGTTTTGCCATCATGTGCATCAATTCCTTTGTTCTGCTGAACACAAAGGAGGAAATTTAGAAGAATGTTTGCAGACAAGCAGGTTTCTGCCACCATTTCACATCCATAGTATTTTTCCATATGCAAGTCAAAGCTGTTTTGTAGCAAACATTCTTCAGAATTTTTTTCCTTGTTTTAAGCCAGACTCTGACACTTCTCAGATGAAACCACACAAAGATGAGGCATAATGCCTAAACATCCATTTAGATATGTATGTGTGCATGTATATTTTTAATGGATTGATTTATTAATTCACACAAACATACAATAGAATAAAGTGAAAATTACAACAAGGAAGAATTCTAATTAAGAGAAAAAATAAATAAAATAAACCCATGTCCTAATTCTTAACTTCACTAGGCGTGTTTTGTTTTTGTTTAGTTCGCATGTAAATATAAATAAATAAATGGGTAATCTAATTCTTAGAATAAAGAGAAAATGTATCAGTTGACATTCTCAGCCAATGAGCATGAAGCTGTGTCGTTTCCCATCATGCTTTTGAATAGCGCAGTCGGTGGAGAGCAACTGCGCTCAACTGCTCAGTCCGACACAGTCGCCTCGCTGTCACGAGAGTTTTCTGGCACACGTCAGCATGACATCAGAGCAAGGCGGATGTAACTCGGACACTTTTCTAACCGGCATGCATCTCGCGGTGATCACAGGGGGGCAGGGTTTCATATTTTACTGAAGCATCCCTGGGCGCCGCCATTGGCTAGCGGACCCCTACCTGCTGTTAGCATTCCATTGACTTCCATTCATTTTGGCGTCACTTTGACAGCGAATAACTTTACATCTGAGGTGTTAAAAGACTCCATTTGTCCATTCATTATTTCTAAAGAAACACGAAAATGTATAAAAGGCCCCATTACCTTGTATCTTACGTTATGGCCCCGTAGAAGCAGTTTTTGTAAAAATAGGCTAACGATTGCATCATAACCTGCGACTCTCTGTCGCACAGTAGAGAAATTACCGTATGGACAGGAGGAGATGCTCGCAGACAATTTTTTACTGTCTATGAGGCTATCGGGGGGACGTGGAGGCATGAAGTCAAGGGAGAAGCCCATAGAGAGTCCATAAAAGCAACGGGACAAAATTATTCAACAACGTCTGCAAGATTTGGTGGGTGATTCAGATTTCTCTTGGCACAGCGATTAGAAGACTTACAATTGTCAGACAGGTTGCTCACGTGACATTTACGTCATCAAGCTCAGTTAGATTCTGCTCACTACGCTCGACCCCCAGGAAGTGCGTGCTTCTAATTGACTTCACTTGTCGCTGTGTCCATTTCTTTTACTGTCTATGGGTGATCACCGGTGATCGGTTCTGTGCAGATTTTGCTCATCTCAAACAAGACTAATGTGTACAAGGAAGTGACGTAAGCCGGTCGACAGCGACGTCATTTGTGCCTGGCGTTCAACAACGGAAACAAAGAAGAATGACGTTAACAACAGGAGGATGGAGGACGCTGTGATCAGAGCTGTGTTTTTGTTGTGTCTCGTGGGTTTCACAAAAATGACATGGAATGTCAACGTGTACGAAAGCAACTGAAAGAACGGAAAGGAGGACTAAGAATCTCCAACGACAATTGGCAGTGCTACATTTGCTACAAGTTCAGCGTCTGTCCATCCATCGCTGTTCATCATACTTGCAAAATAAGATGACACAATGTTAACAGTATGTTTACACAGCTTTTTAAATCATGGCGGGTGAGGGCATTTTCGAACGCGTCGGGTCAATCAGTGTATACTTACGTCATAGGTAGTACCAGTTGTGCTGGTTAGACCCTGCTCCGGAGTAGGAGCTAATTTGGTTCTCGAAAAAGGATGTCCGGTACTAAAATCTCACCCAGTTCCGGTGGTCCGAAAATGCAAAAAAGTGGGAGGTTCCACAATTAGTTCTGGTACTATGTGAAAGGCCCTAAATGTAGGCATTAAATAAAAACTAGGTTTTGTTGTTGTTGTTTTAGCATTATTATTATTATTATTATTATTATTATTATTATTATTATTATTATTATTATTATTATTATTGTTTTTATTATTATTATTATATTCATTTTGTGTTATTATTTGTCACAGACCCATTAATTTAAATAAATAATAATAATAATAATAATAATAATAATAATAATAATAATAATAATAATAATAATCATAATTTGACTACCTTTTAAACTGATTCCATCCTAAAACTAAGTTAGGATTAAGTTAGGAAACTAAGTTTTCCTGGACGACAGCAAACATTAACTTGAATTTAAAGTATGTACATGATGTTAATTTGCATCTGGCCAGTGGAAGGTTTAAAATGAGATCATTAAAAGTCATATTTCCCACTGTTTTATCTTTAAAAATAATCCTTTTTTCAGCACTTTTGGTTTTCATGCATGTCAGGAATCACAATTGCTCAATTCAAACGTTTTACTGTTCTCCTGCTGTCAGTTTATTAATGATCATTATGTGTCCTGCAGCCTTCAAAAAAAAATTGTGCTTTAATAAATCAATCATCTGATCGATTTTCAGATAGAAAGAACTATATGTCCCTGTCTAATTCTTAGCATATGAAGGTGTAAAAGGCTCTTTATTTTGCGGTGCTCCTTTGGTGTCTTGTCTAGGGGGATTTTAATGGAAATCTCTTATCTCCAGAAAGTCTTTCAGGTGTTCAAAAGGCTTCCTGTTAAATAATATAATCCCTAAAGCTCTGACAATTACCACTAATTCCATTTTAATTCAGTGGAAAGGTGAAGTGACAGGGAACATTTTATAGCTTTGGAGCTGAAAATGTAATTTGGATTTCAATTGCTCTTCAGAGAGTTAGGGCTGAATCTCCAAAAGACAGTTAAGATACCGGGCTGGAAACAACAGTTTTGGCAACTACTATATGATTTCAATAATAAATGATGCTGTAAAAATGGAAAAGCTTCGAACAGCTGACCCAAAACTGAAGATTTTGCCAATATTTACTCATCCTCAAGTTGTTCTGACCCTGTGTTATTTTCTTTCTTCTGTAAAACAATGGAGGAACGTCTGTTATCTATCAAATTTACACATTGTATGACTTTAAAAGTCTTGAAATATCATGCACAAGTCATAAGGAGTACCTTTTTTTTTTTTTTTTTTTTTGACAAATTTTTCATTTTGTGGGTTAAATATTCCTTTAAATCTTCAGTCTCCAGTTCTTAATGTTATTTTTATTTATTTATTTATTTATTGGAAAGAAAATGCATCAAACCTTCATTATTGATTATATATATCTTTTGATCACTGGATTGCATGGTGTAATAATCTTTGAACTACCCATCAGAACTTTTTTTCCACAGGTTTTTAATCAGATGCAGTTTTCACAGCCTCTCCTGATGAGTGAAAGAACATCTCATGCTGCTGATGCTAAAGCCAGAAAAAAAAAAAAAATACATCACATGTAATCCACACCACTCCAGTCCATCAGTTAACATCTTATGAAGTGAAAAGCGGCGTGAAAAGCCTCTTCTGACCAATATACCTATCTATAATTCATAATAACGCTTTCTCCAGTGAAAAAAAAAAAAAAAAAAAAAAATCATCCCTTATCCTCTCACATCAAAATCCACGCACATATTTGTTCAGAACTGTTTTGGCTTGTAAATGGTGCTTGATCTGTTCATATTTCTCTCCTGATTCAGACAAGACTTGATTCTGGAACAAGTTAAAACACCTGATGGATTTGTTACTTACAAACACGCAGCGTTTCACTTAACAATGATTTTATTAATAAGGATTACTTGTGTAGCATTGTTTTTTTTGTTTTTTTTAATGAGCTTTTTGGACTCTCATTCTGATGGCACCCATTCACTGCAGAGGATCCACTGGTGAGCAAGTTTTTGCAAGTGTTTTTCTCCAAATCTATCCTGATGAAGAGACAAATTCAAAATCTCAGATAGCCTGAGGGTGAGTAAGATTTCAGCAAATTTTAATTTTTGGGTGAACTGTTCCTTCAAAGCAAACCTTCTTTACAAATATGTGATTTAAGGACAGGTTAGTCATTCATAACTGGTCATTTACATTTTGAAATCTTAAGAAATTAGCAAGTCTATAGAGTTATATAAACACTGGTTTAAAGCTTCATTTTATTATTATTTTAATAGGCCTATACTGAAAGAAATGGTCTCATTTGCCTTCTTGATCTAAATTAATTATGTATAATGATGACCGATCTTCACAGCAACTTAACATTTTAAGTTCAGTCAATACATTTACTTGACATAATTACTAAACAACTGAAAAAACAAACAAACAAAAAAAAAAACAGTTGGCTTTTTTTTTTTTTTTCTGTAAATGCCTTTTTACACTGATGTTATTACTAATGGCCTTGCATTGAATATTCATCATGCTAGCACAACCTTCACTGACTCGCTTTTTTGAGTATTGTGTAGATGCTTTTTGACATCTGAAAATGAAAGATAGACCTCCATTCTCCTGTGGGGTTGATTTGCTTTTTATTTGTTACATTTTCATCTGTGAAAACAGACAGAAATAAGAAAAAGAACAAGCTAACAGAAAGAGAGAGATGTCCAGTGGCAATTTGAAGATGTTTCAGGCCATTATTGACCCCGCTGATCAGTTGACCTCCAGAGATCTGATGGGTTAACCTGTCCCAGCTGCCTCCATCTGTCTGGTAATGGGAAGTCTCTGCGCCCTAAAACAAGTTTCTTCCTGCCAACGTCCTCACATAAACACTCTGAGGTGTGTCAATGCAATGAAACGTATCTGTGATTGTGTTTGAGTGGAATCTGCGTCTATACAATATCCTCGAAAGTGCCTATGGTACCCAGAAATGCTGTTTTTAGCTTGATATCCCACTAGGTTTTCAGACACAGTGAAAGAAAGTTTGCTTTTTTTTGAGGCACAATTATACTCAAAATTTTATTTAACCTGAAACTGGAGCTGACACTTTGCACTAGATTTTGGTTGTAACACATCTGGATTACAACTCGCTGTGGACCTTTAGAGACAGTGTGAAAAAGAGAGAAGATGTGAAAAATAACTAATGAGAGCAGCTGTTTTAGGGTGAGAGTCACTTTAGCGTGTATTTGCACGTAGCTCAGAGGCTTTGCAGGATGAACTGCAGCTGCTCAAGAAAATCAAACACGCTCCCCTGTGGAAACAAAAAAGACTAGTGTCTGTAATGCTTTATTTCATGCTCACATCCCTCTTTTTTCACAAATTGGTGTTGTATTAATGTTTTGCGTATGCATTTGTGTGTGAAAGAGAGAGAAGGAAACAGGTAAAACCGAAATGTCCTTACACAACAGTGTAGGCCTAATGCTCAAAAGAGCAGCAGGGATTAAAGGACTTGCTTTGTAAGAAATACAATTTTCCTTGTTCTTTTGAAAAAAAAAAAAAAAAAAAAAAAGACTTACTATTAAAACATACTGTAACATTTAAAACTTCCAATGCTGTAACTTTCAAAACTTAGTAGCTAAAACTTACATTAGATACTGAAAATTACTGAAACTGCAGCTATGTGTGTGTGTGTGTGTGTGTGTGTGTGTGTGTGTGTGTGTGTGTGTGTGTGTGTGTGTGTGTGTGTGTGTGTGTGTGTGTGTGTGTGTAAATACATACATGCATGCAAGAATGAGAGTTGAAAACAGTTGTGAATAACTAGACTAAAAGTTTGTCTGTACGTTTTTACTAAGTGATCAAATCTTTTATTCCCCAAGAATGCGTTAAATTGATTAAATGTAACAATAAGACACTTATAAAGTAACAAAGATTGCAATTAAATGCTGTCCTTTTGAACTTTCAATTCATCACAAATATATTAAGCAGCACAACTGTTTTCAGCACTGATCACTGATAATAATAAGAGTATCTCGAGCAGCAAATCAGCATATTAGAAGGATTTCTGAAGGATGATGTGACATTGAAGACTGCGGTAAGATGCAGATTTTTTTTTTTTTTTTTGCATCACAGTAATATATTAAATTGTTACATGTGGGCATAAGATGCTTCTTTTAAAACACACACAGACACACACACAAATACAATTATCACATTTTTGTTGTACTGTAATTCAACTTTACTTTCTGTTTAAAAAACAAACTGTAAAAATAATGTATGCCTTGTTTTACTATGGATTTTCACAGTTGAGATGTCTTGAGATTTTCTTTTTCAGGGTCATGGTGTTGAAGCTTCCTGAATGTTAATAAACTGATCTCTTACTCTCTCTCTTACTTTCTCTGCCTTTGTGAAACACACACACACACACACACACACACACACACACACACACACACACACACACACACGATGCAAAAGCTCTTGCTAATGATGGTTCCTCTCAGCTCTGGTTGTACATGTTGTCTGATGGATTTGATGGGCTGGGTGTGTTCCAGGTGATTTTACCCTGTGCTGTTAATTACCTCCCTTGACAAGCTCGGCATCTAGCCACTGTTTAACACACTCATGCATAAAACACTAAACAAGAGACTTTTCAGCTCAGACAGAAAAAAGTATATGATTTGACATCTCTTATGAGAATGTCCTGAAATATCCTCACCACATAGCATCATACAGTGATCGATGGACATTTAAAACTTTTCTTGAAAATATTGTCTGAAAATTAAAGATTTGTGTAGTATAGCAAGGGTTCCTCAAACAATTGTATTGCCAACTAAGTGTTAAAATGGATAGTTGCGGCTCTAAATTGTGACAAAATGAGTCACATTCTGACCTCAACCAGAAGCATTACCATTACCATCATTATTATTATTATTATTATTATTATTATTATTATTATTATTATTATTATTATTATTATTATAGCATTAATATTGTTGATTGTTGAATAATATTATTGACAATCTGTAATATTGCTTTTGACATTATTTTATAAAAGCTGATGAAAAAAATGATCATGTCTTTTTGTAAAAATATTTGATTATTTATCTGTAAAACTGTATTTGTTTACTAAATTTTGTTTTATTTGTAACTATATTATGTTTGTATATATATTATATTTAATTTGATATGAATTCAATTTGGATTTTACTTGTTGTTTTGCTAGATTAAAGATGTGAGACAAAGCGTTGTTGCTATACAGCTTCAGTAACTGCTGATAGACTGTCTAATAGCATATCTCAGACAACAAATTTATATATATATCTCAAGTTAAATGAGTAAATTAAGCATATTTTGTAACTGGGGGTCTAGTGGTCCTATGAACGCATCTTCTCTTTTTTTTTTTTCTTTTTTTTTCATCCTAGTCTGAATCTGTTTATCAGATCTGTAAACATGCACATCCCAGAAGGCCGTTTGTGCAGAAATCCTCTGTTCAGGCTACACTACATACTGTGTTAATTAGACCCATTAGTTACACTCCGATTTAATTTCGTGCACTGGTGTAGATTAAATATTAAGATTAAGGATTTTATTTATGCCTACCATAAGGCTGAATAATCATTTCATTAAACTTGTAAAGGAATAAGTGGCCTTAAGTGGGAAACAGGTAAATAGGCAATTAAGAATGTGTGAATGAGAGTAAATACATCTATGCTCTTGTACACAAACAACACAAAAGCCCCTGGAATGCATGAATAAAGATCACAGATGAGGAACGTGAACTTATACTGTAAATCACTAAGCAAATGCATGTCATTGACATGAATCATTGACTCTTCTGGAGTACAAACATCTGTGAGCTCAGTCTACACTTCAGCAAAGTGCAACCCACTGCTTAATTTATCAATGCATTTATTTGTGGCATGTTACTTAACATGAATGTCTGAAAGAATGGTGTATTGAAACACACACACACACAGACACACACACACACACACACAAACACACACACACACAGACACACACACACACAGGCCAAATTGATCAGCTCATTGCTGAATGCTGTTAGCCGGGTCTACCAAGAGCCTGCATGGTCTTTGAGAGAATTGGATTCAATCAGTAGATGTAATCAGTGGTATCTAGATCACATCACACATTAATTAATGTCTTTACCCTGTCTAAAATGTTGCCAGTACTGAATGTCTGCTGAAGTTACAAAATAACACTAAGTATGCAAATGCAGAAACTAGAACTTGGTCTGCCATTACAAGATGTTATAAACATATACTGATTTTAACTAACTTGCATGATTTTCTTCAAACCTATGAGAGTAGATGACCTGAAAGAGAAGAAGATGCATCGCTACAGGTTTGATGTCAATTACAATTGCACTGGAAAGTGTAGCATGTACTGCATCTATGGACGCTTGATTCTGCCACTGAATAAGCATAAAAATGGTAATTGTGACTTTTTGTCTCACAATTCTGTCCCTCCATCCCTACATCGTTGTCTTCAGTTGCTCCAGCTCCGCCATGGTCTTCCGGGTCCCCTTGCTTGAAAGAGCCGTCATCTCCGCCTTGGCCCTCAGGACCTCGGGTGTCACCCTGGCTCTCCATCTGCTCGGCTCCACCTGGGTATCCACCTCCAGCAGCTCCGTCTCCATCGCTCATATATATGTGTGTTCCTGTGTCTCAGTGGTAAAGCATTGTGTTAATAGCGCAAAAGGTTGTGGGTTCAATTCCCAGGGAAAAAAAAATTTATAGCCTGAATACACTGTAAGTCAACAGTCTGTTAAATGCATAAATGTAAATATATATATATATATATATATATATATATATATATATATATATATATATATATATATATATATATATATATATATATGCATATTTTAAAGTGTCGTTTTAATTATATGATAGCAAAAGCTTTCTTTCATGAATATTCAAACAGAACTTACCTTTGTCACCAGTTTAATGCCTTCTCACTAATGAATGAATGAATGAATGAATGACTGTAGACTTTTGAAGGGTAGTGTACTGTATATGTCAGGCAGGAAGAAACAAAATAGTGAAAGACTTTGGTTTGTTTCTGACACAAAGCTATGACATCAGAAGACTTGGAATACATGATATTTGACTGCTTTACAGTAGCTTTTGTCCTTTTATGAGCTTGAAAGCCCCTGGTCACAATATTCTTCCAATCTATGGAAAAGAGTAGCATGAACCTTCTGTGTAAATCCAGTGGAATAAAGAAAGTCATATGGGGTTCGTAACCGTATGAGGAATTTCAAAACGACAGATTTTTCATTTTACGCTGAACTACTCTTATTGCTATCGGATCTTTGTCCACAGTATGAATCCCCACAAACCAATGATCACATCTCTCGTTCCTGTTCCACACAAAGACCTGAACCTGCTCATTATTTTCTGCCCTATTGATATTACACACAATTTCAAGACAGATTTGTTCCATTTCTCTGCCTCGTCCAATGAGCACTCAGGAAAATTTGGCAACTTTCAGACTTTCTTCGACCAAATCTCAGTTGGGCTGCTCATCTGCCACTCACCGGCCCAGCAGAGGCCTAGTGCGCATCGGAAATTGTTCTCAGAAAGCCATGCGAATAGGAAATGGGAACGTTTCTTTTACTTCTTGTGGTGTGACACTAATTTGCTTCCCCTTGCACTTCCAAGGCAATTAGCTTTGAAGCTTTTCAGAAGGTATTCTTGCCCAAGTAGATAGCTAGCGTGGAGAATACGAATTTAAGCAGGTCCACTGGGGGAGGCTAGATAAACATATCAACAGAAGGAGGAGAAACCAGAGAGAGCAAAAATGTGGAGGGGGGAGAGCAAAAGAAATATAATTACTCCAACTGCTCGCCTGTATGCTTGGCCTTCATTACTGGGCATCAGTTTCATGCTAAATTCACTTCCTAGCAATTTGCCTCGGAGCCAAAGCACAAGCACCAGACAGTGTAAACAAAAACTCTATTGACGGCTTGGGCAAAATGCCACCTCCGAAAAACACGGTGAAAGAGTGAACGAGGAGAGAAAGCTAAATGAGAACTCCACAATGTGCTCGGCCCACACCAACTTGTGATCTGTCTTCTGAATAATAGTCACTGGAAACCAAGGTCACAAAGTGTTTTGACATTATTTTGTTTGTAATGACCAGAAGCACATGGAATCTGTGTATGAAGAAACAGCCGCAGATATCTCACATTCTACATATCCCTCCCATGGAAAACATTGGTAACACTTTACAATATGGTTCAGTTCATTAGTATTAGTTAATGCATTAGAGCAGCAAATTCTGAGTTTATTTCGGCGAAAGCCATAGTCAATAGTTAGTTAATAGTGAGAATTGTACGTTAAAAGAAAATGTGACTAAATTACCAAATTATAACAAAAAGTTGTTAATCCACTCAAATCAATCTAAATTAATAAATGCTGTACAAAATTTAATCGTTCTTGATACCTAATGCATTCAAACTAATGTTAACAAATGGAGACTTCTTGTAAAGTATTAACAAATACATTGTCTAAATTGATTAAGCTTATATCTGCCAATAAGAGTGTGGTACTATCAGCACATTTTACCACGTTTTTAATGTATTTCTATAGAAGTTTCTTCTAAAATAAGTGCAGAAAACTCTATCTGTGCTGATGAAGACTGATTGTGCTTTAGTATTTGTGAGATTGTTAAGAAGCTATGTTGTGATGTACCAAGATGAATAAAGATACAATTATGCAATAGTTGTTATGAATATGACAATTTGTACTAGATATATCATAAAATGTAACATATTATGACATACATAATACAGTAAATCAATGATTATTAGGTATTACTGGCTCATAAAAGTTTACAATGTACTTTGCAACTGGATATTACAATCACCTGAAGAGTTAATGTGACTGAAAAAAGAAGAGAGAGAATGTCGGAAGGAAAAATCAGCGGGTCTCATCTTAATTGTTTTGCTCAGAGAGAAATGAGATTAAATGGAGACTTGCTTATGTTTCCCTTTTTCCAGATATTTCACATGAGAGAGAGAGAGAGAGAGAGAGGAGAGAGAGAGAACCTGCTAAAGAATATACTCAAAAGTTTAATAATTGAATATAAACACAAACATTTTAATTCTCATCAAAATCTTTATATGTTCTGACTGTATGTCAACATGTTTTTCTCTTTTCTGTCCATTTATATTTTTCCTACAGAAGCATCTGAGACACATGTTGATACTGTTAATGGGACTTCAATTAAATCTCCTGAGCTCTAAAAGATCAACCACTGTGCAATAATATTGCTTGATGACCATAAATACATGGTGGATTAAGCTATTGTTAAATATTTATATCAAAATAATGTAGCGTTTGAAGATGAGGCAGTCCAGAGAGGAACAAAAGAAGGCACAAACATGCATGAATTTAAAACATTTATTGCAGTAGCGGTATACCTGTAGAGCAGTAACAAGGAGTAACTGTTTAAATATTTATGATGGCAAACGTCCCCACAACCAATAAACATACTGCTGAAAGCAACTTACACCACTCTTGTCTCTTTTCATTTTTTTATACCTTTTTTGTACTTTAAATACTGTGATCCAACATAAAAGTGCAATACAAAATGAATGACCTCACTGCGTAACAAACCAATAAAAGAAGTTGAAACTAAGTGATTTTAAAGCTATTTCATCTTGTTAAGCATGCAGTTTCATCATCTGAATTGGCTGCCATGCCATGTGACAAAAAAGGCAAAAAGAGCGGCCCAAACATTTAAAGGAAAAACAGAAATCAAACCAAAATCTCAGTCCTTGAATTATGCACATGCTTTTTTGATCATGTTCGGTTATTGTTTCTGTCTTTTAATACCCCCTACATTTTGAAGAGTGTATTTTTATTTATTTATTTTTTACTCAGGAATCACTGGCACCTGACATACAATTACTGTGTTTGGAATTCAGAAATAAGGGGCTGCTGCGATGGTTTTCGTAAAACCTGTAGATCGGTACGATATGTAGCATATGTCATGAATTCACAGACATGAAAACTACACACTTCTCTTGCATGTCAAAAATTGTGGGCATACACAATATATTATGAAAGAAAAAAGTTCTCAAAGTTTGCAAATATTACTCTCAATTAAAGCACGAGTTCAATTAAAAATGTACAAGAATGACATTTGAAATTAGATGTCGAGAATTTACAAATATATTGCTGTTGAATCGTAACATTGTTCTTCTTTTTTGAGAAAAAGACATCAAGCTTTCCGTTTCAGTAAGTAGAAATTGAGCATTTACATCAATAATACAAAATAGCTTTGAAAAAAATAAGTTTGCCAGGTTCATCGACTCGAGTAAATGCAAAAAAATGGGGCAGTTGTGCAATGTCATGACCGACTGACATTATCATCCGGAATTCGTTAGTTAAATCTCCGCCAGAGGGGGTGTGGGTGCATATTTACGTGAGTGTGTGTGTGTGTGTTTGCTTTACAGATCCAAAATGTGGTTTTCTGTTCCAGAAGACAATGACGTTAATGACAAAAGGCCAATAAAAATAATGTGCCTGTACGATGAATGATAAAAGACAGCTGTCATGTTCATTGATCTATTCCATGAGATTATTACAAGTACATAAAATCGGTTAGTATTAAGTCCTATTTACAAACACTTCAACGATGACAGACTAAACGGTTTCCACTAACAGTGTTATTAGCACAATGCTTTCTCGATTTGTAAAATCCATTTTCTCAGATGGTGTAGATTAACATAGTCCCAAAACAGCTCAAAAACAACCACGTCACAATATTTGTATATATTGGTCAGCCGTTACATCTTTTTTATAACCGTGATACATAGAGCACAGCCCTGTTTTGTTTTGTTCATCTTGAACATTTGTTGGCAGTCTCTGTTCAAGATGAAGTATACAATGATTCCTTTTAATGTGAATTTGCAGCAAACCAAGGGAGTTTAAGGGCAGCTATGGATTTGCATGAGAAGATCTACGCAGACAGGATGTCGATGAGCCGGATTCGCATAGTATACTGTCCTGCATAAGCGATAAAGTCTAAGGTCTACTCCATACATGTAACTATCACACCACATTAGCATCGATCTAAGAAAAGAAGGGAAAAAAGAGGAATGGACTAAAGCTCTCAAAAGTTGCTGGGATGATCCAAGAGAGAAGACGGACACAAAATAACACCCCACCCCACCCCACCCCCAAAAAATAAACCATTAAACTCTTAAAGCTGCTGTTCTTTAGGACTGTCAGGGCCGGAGACGGGCTGGTAAGATTTCAGGCTGGCCAATGGGATGTCGGCCAAGTGACCGCTGCCGCCGCTGCCAAAATGTCCGTCCGAGCTCCCGAAGGTCTTCCTATCTCCAAACTGCTCCTGGCTTCCGCGTTCACCTTTCCAGCTGCGGGTCAGGGTGTGCCCATTCAGCAGTCTCTCTTTAGCCCACTCCTTTTGGTTGTTGAAAGAGGAAACAGGGGACTTGGGTGAAGGGTACGAGCTCAGGCTCGGTGGCATCCAACAGTTGTCGGAGTGGCCCAACACCAGACACTCTTGGGTGCACATCTCTGTGGCCTCTACTAAGCCTCTTGGTCCTAGAGGTCCATCTGGGGACACAAAGAGAGCAACATAACTTAGAATTGTCTGTCAAGTTCATAACCAAAGCATAGATCTGTGACCTGTGACATATCTCACACAAGTCATTTTTTGAATAAAGTCCATAATATGCCAATAAATCTTGAAGAATATTATATGAATAAAGCTCACATTGAAAGCATTGATAAGGAGTGCCAAAGCAATTTGATGTCATTCATTTTAAATTTTAAAATGATTTTACATTTTCAATCTCTTCCCAACCAACCCAGAACAGACTGCATTAGAGGAAATTAATTGGTTATAATCATTAAAAATAAATACTAAAATAATGTGTGACTTTGAGACTTCAGATGAAGCTTGTAGTTGTATAAGACCCTGAATAAAAACAGAACCTTTACAGCTTATGCTTCAGATACTCCAGTAACATAAAAAACTGGAGAATGTCACACAGCGAATAGAATTCTCAAAAACAGATACAAAACCAAATGGTCCTGATCCAACTTGATATCCAGAACACATATGTACTGATCCAAGGGGTGGAGATCGGTAGGTTTAGGGGTGGAAATGGGATCCAAGGGGTGGAGATCGGTAGGTTTAGGGGTGGAAATGGGATCCAGGGGTGGAGATGGGTAGGTTTAGGGGTGGAAATGGGATCCAAGGTGTGGAGATGGGTAGGTTTAGGGGTGGAAATGGGATCCAGGGGGTGGAGATGGGTAGATATAGGGATATGTAAAGTGGAAGGAGTTTGATCTCGAGTTGGAGTTGGTGCACCACTGTAATACCAGTGTACTTACATGGTAACTCCTCAGGAACTGTCCACTTAATATAAAGTGTATCATTCTAGACACCAACCACAATTTATATGTAAAGCCTAACTTACTGGCCGCTGCTGTGTAACATGAGTAATTACATGACAAATCTAATATAAAGTGTAACACTTTCTTTACCAAAAAGTGCTGTTAGTCCTGTTACACATTTGTACCTTAATTACCAAAAAGTGTTGTTATCAATGTCCAGTTACACATTTGTACTTACACATACCATTCAGTGGGTTGTTACATATGTGTAGTTACACAAACATTAGAGCTGTAGATACTATGTATCACTGAGTACTTACACTGTGGTTACATACTTCATACACATCTAGTTACTATGTAAGTACACAGGTATTAGGGACACAATATAAAGTGGAACCTAATTATTATTATTATTATTATTATTATTATTATTATTATTATTATTATTATTATTATTATTATTATTATTATTATTATTATTATTATTCAGGGTTCTTTGGGGTTGGTTAAGGTGCTATATACAGTATATATATTTATTTTTGGGGGTGTTTTTGGTTGTTTGTTTTGTTTTTTTTTTGTTCTCTAACTATCTCTTAGTCTCTTACCCTCGGTTTCACAGACACGCTTAAACCTAGTCCCAGACTAAAGTGTAAATCTGAGGTGTTTTAACTGAAAGAAATTGGCACTGACTGCTCTTAAAATATATTAGTGCCTTTGTTTTGTCTCAAGATGTACACCAGTAATGTTTTTGTTTGTTTGTTTGTTTGTTTTCTAAGGCATGTTAATAAAAATGACTTAAATGTCCTAATTGAACTATGACCTAATCCTGGTTTAGTCTAAGCCCTGTCTGTGAAACCAGACCTTAGTTTAGTTTAGAGAAAGGATTCAAAAAGGACAATACTACTGGACACTACTGAGAAAAGTCCCCAAATTAAGATGTTAATAATGTTATATTATTATGACAGATGATAAAAATTATAGACAAAATGTTTTATTATAATTTAAAATATTGTTTGTTTTATTTCTATATGCCCTTGGTTTTTATAGCGTTTGACTAGACTGTGTCTTGGGCTGTTATCACAGACCACTGGCTGCACTGTTCTCAGTCCAGCTTAAAAGCTTCACTCTCCCACCAGCTGCTGAGTGATAAAAACTTGATTTGAAAGCAGCTTGAATTGCTAAATATAAAGTGGTGTGAGATTAACACAAGCACCTCATCTCTACACAGAAGAGCTCTGATTCAGCAACACACTGAATATCCCTTCATTTCCTTATTTCACTCACATCTGTCACACCAACAATCAAACAAAAAGCTTCCCGAATACACACCAACATTAAACATGTCATTACCACCTGTATTCAGGCAAAACACTTTCATAATGCTGTAATATAATACGATTCTGTTGAAAACACACTTTCATTTTAACAGCACTCTGCGAATCCCGGACACAAGGCATCTATTATTCATACACTCCATGTAATACAATACTGTTTGGAGCGCTAGGGTTTCAATCATGCCTCTAATTTTCACCATAACAACTAACATTTCTAGCATTTCCTACAATGAACAAAGGCTTTTGAAAAATGCATCGTAGAGGAAGATCAGAGAATGATGTTTTGTGCTTGCGAGAAAAGTATGATCTGTATATGAAAGACAGCCACATGCCGTAGCCGGACGGAGCCAATGAATAAATAAACAGGGAAAAGATGAGGGGAAAAAAGCCAAAGCGCCATGTCTCTACATAATCGGTGTGATAAGGCATAAGCGACTGCCAGAGTTACTGCAGGGAATGGAAGAATCACTGAAGCAAGAGATAGTTATGGCATCACTTTAAAATGCATTGAGACAAAAGACTGATGACTAATAGCATGATCAACATAATTAGAACACAGCGAGACGCAATACAAAACAACGCTTTTCTCTTGGTTCGTTCTTTTTTCTAACCTAAGAAGATATGCCAACATTCTCAATGTTTGTTGCTGTGTAATTTCATTTAGTTAGATTCTCTTGAGTGTACAGTAGATGGGAATCAAAAGGAATTAAGCTGAACTCTGATTCATTCAGTGGTGGACAGTAACAAAGTATTTCTTTTTGTTACTGTACTTAAATATATTTTCCAAGTATCTGTACTTTATCAGAATATATATATATATATATATATATATATATATATATATATATATATATATATATATATATATATATATATATATATATATATATATATTTATATATATATATATTAATTTGATGAAATTTGTTTGGATGAAAATCATCTTTTATTACATTCCAAAGCGTAATATTTTTGTTTTTACTCCACTACTTTTCATGTCATTTCTTTTTCATTTTGAACTGGATAAATTGTCACCCAGTCCAAGACACGATACAGTTGAATGAGCTGATTATTTTCCATTAACTGGTTAAATCAATTTACAAATCACACAAATTGGACTGAAAAGATTGCAGCTGTTCCCAAGTCAGCGACTCTGATTTAGATGATTTGTTTAGAGCGAGTCTCCAATTAACAATTCAGTAAATTCACAAATCTGAAATTAGCGTGTGAGATCCTCAGAGGTTGAGCATGACTGATGGCATGAGAGGTAAGTTATTAAATATATATATATATATATATATATATATATATATATATATATATACTATATATATATATATATATTATATATATATATATATATTAAATAAAATGATTAAATATAAAAGTTATTATAAAGATTCATCGATCAGTGGTTTTTATTTGTAATACTTAACTACTTAAGTAAATAAAAAAAAAATAAAAAAAATACATTTGTACTTCAACTAGAGTAATATTTTATTTGGGTATCTGTACTTCTGCTCAAGTGCTTGGTTTGTGTACTTCATCCACAGCTGATTTCTATAGGTGCCAAAAAGAGAGCATCTTTCGTATTATTTATGAGTCTTGGAGCACCGAATTATTTACAAATAAAATGCCACTAGTCAGAATGGTTTTGTGAAGTGCTAAGTGAATATTTGAATGATTTGCTCTTGAACTTCTCACATGAACTCTCACAAACACACCAAGGAGAGCTAAAGAGAATGTCAGTACTCAGGTAAATGCCTATTAATATACTTTAGCACACTATTGAGTTGATAATGAACTATTTCTTTTATAACAGTGGCTCCTGTCTGAATATTGATCCATCTACAGTACATCTACAGAAGAATACAGACATTGATGAATACATCCAAACATCATGAAAAGTACTCAGTGTCTTGTAAAGGAAATATTTCTAAAGAAGCAATTCTCCATGACAAACCCTCCTCTGGAGTTAATCTATTCCTAACAAGGCAGCTCCATTGCTCTCGACATCAGACTAATAAGATGGGCCATTTGGTGTTTCTGCATCCCATAAAGCAGTGTTAGATTCAGCCCTCATCCCTCATCATGACTAAAGCTTGATACCTGCTCCAGAATCAATGTTTCCATCACTCTGACATGTTTGTGTGAGTGCACGCAATGCAAATAATGGCACACGGTCTGATTTACATTCATAATGTGTGATGAAAATGTGGAACAATGCAGCAATGATCACATCAGCAACAAATAATAATGAATCCACTATGCACGCTACTGTTCAGAGATTTTTGTCACTTTTTTTTTTATTATTTTTTTTTCCACAAGGTATGCTCGTGCCATTTATAGAAGCCAGCTTTATTTCCATGTTAATTTAAATATTTATCCCCAGAGGGAGTCCTGTCACTCTGTCTGTTATCAAGGGAACTAAAGAAAAGAGCAGCCTCCTTGCATTGAGACATATGTGTTTATTACAACATGATGGTGATGTTGAAAGAGTTTGTTATTTTTTGCCACTCTGTAATTCTCAGGCTCCTGTAGGCATTCAGCATTTCTGTCTTCCAGATGGAGTCAAAATGGTTTAATTACTGCTACCTCCTCAGAACAAACTAAATAAACAGTATTATGACCTGGTTGTGGTGCTAGTATCAAATTTCTGTTTGTACAGTGCCACAAGAGCTCTTGTCTCTATGAGAAATGGAATATACAGGTGTGATCACTGAATATTTTATATAAATAATTATAATATTTAATATTTAATTCAACTGCTTAATGCCATCTCAGCATCTCAAGCTGGAACAATCAGTCAATAAATTAGTAAACATATAGATATTATAAGAAAGTCTCTTATGCTTACCAAGTTTGCATGCATCAAAATCAAAAATAGAGTAAAACCCGTAATTGTGTGAAATATCATCAAAATCTAAAATAAATGTTTTCAATATTTATATACTTAAAAATGTAATTTATTCCTATGATTAAAGATGAATTTTCAGCATCATTACTCCAGTCTTCAGTGTTGCACGATCCTTCAGAAAACATTCTAATTTGCTGATTTGCTACTCAATAAAATTTCAAAAATAAATTTATTTGAAACAGGAATCCTCTGGCACATTATTAATATCTTTATTGTCATTTTTGATCATTTTTTCATCAATGCATACTTGCTAAATAAAAGTATTTACTTCTTGCAAAATACCAAAAAAAAAAAAAAAAAGATTATTCAGAAATCATTCTAATAGTCTTTGTTCATTTTAACCACCTGGGAAGATACAAACACAATTTTGTTTTCTTGGCAGAATACTAAAACCTCTGCACCCTGACTCCCGGTAACTGCATCGAGCCAGCCAATCAGATTGAAGTTTACCAATTTGGAAAAGGCAATTTTGTGTACAATATTCATTAGACAGTACACTGATGATCTGTGAGTCCTTGCTTTCCCCTTCCCCACAAATCGCCTGCACGTCGCTGAGCTAGACGTAGTCCATCCCTATCACTCCTCTAATGGTCTCTGAGGAGGCATAGGAGCATGGCATTATGGGACTGACATGAGGAATCATGAGGGATGAATTAGAGACTGAGTCACGGTGACAGGAAAATGAATTTCACAAATGAGATTGGAAAGAGAGAGGGCGCTGAGAACGAGAGCAGAGAGAGAGAGAGAGAGAGAGAGAGAGAGAGAGAGAGAGAGAGAGAGAGAGAGAGAGAGAGAGAGAGAGAGAGAGAGAAAGCATGTCTCTGTTTGAACTTGCCCCACATTTCCCCCTCTAACAGTGTATTATGAGTGTGAGAGCTTTCAAACCACAGTAACTTTATGGTGAATTTGAGAGAATTTTCTGATTTTTGACAGACGACCCTTGTGCACCACAGGAAATGGAGAAAGATAGAGAAAGGGAGGAAGCACACACTTCACAGAAGAAAACAATTTCACCCTCAAACTCCACCGATGAAATGCATTTCCTTTATTTAAAAACACTCCGCTTTTGAATGAGTTACCTGTTCAAAAGGCTGTACATCAAACACCCGAGGTTACTCAAATGGTCTGCATATAAAGTGCTGTGCTCAGTGACCATAATTGTACAAAGAAAGATAGAGAAACCATTTTTTACATCATTTGCTGAAGGAAATGTGATTGGTGCTTGCCACTGCAAAAATCACTGGCAGGATGCTACTGAATGCTGTGTGTGGTTGCTAAGGTGATCTGAATGGTTTTATTTATTTATTGTTTATTTAACTTTATTTTTATTATTATTTATATTTATATTATTTATATTTTATTATTATTATTATTATTATTATTATTATTATTTTATTTATTTATTTGTGGGTGGTTGCTAGGATGCTGGTAGTTGGTTGCTAGGGTCTTCTGTGTGAATGCCTGATATGCATGTCGAGATATAGCATCAACATTTTGCTAAGTGGTTGCAAGGGTGTTTTAGTATTTAGCTGCGATGCTGTGGATGGTTGCTAGGCTGCTGGTAGTTCATTGCTAGGGTCTTCTCAATGAATACTTAATATTTATGTCAAGATATGGATTGTACATGTTTCACTATGGTTGCTAGGACATTGCTAGGGCTTTGCTACAGTGTTGCTAGGTGGTTTCATACTGGTTCCGCCTAGTAACCACCCACAACATCAGAGTAACATACTAAAACACTTATCCAAATTTCATAGATACTTTTGATTTGGATTAGTTTAAATGCCTAACACTAAGTGAGAGAAAGAGAAAGAGTAAGAGTAAGAGTAAAAGAATAATGGAACTACAAAAATGACCTTTACCAGGAAGTGTGCTACATATTCAGTTCAACCAGGGAAATGTTAGGTCACCACGGTGATACCAATTCTCCCAAAGCCTCTTCGATCAATGTATTTCAAACCTATTTCCCAGCTTCCTCTGTCTTAATGATATAATTTCAAATGCAGAGTGAGATCGATCATGTCGAATGACCCTCTGCTCCAGCCATGTTAACTAAATTACTCTTGCTCTGTTCTCTTCTCATTTTGTCCCTTGATTTGTGATTTCCATTCCGCTGACAGAGTTGCATCTTCCATTAACATGCAAATTGGTGCTCCACAAGACCTGTCTCAAACATATGTCCTGTCAACTGTGCATCGACCTGCCATTAGGACCTGTTGTGTTGAGCTGGATGCAACAAATCCAAGATTGTGCAGATGAGATGAATCCAAGACAATGTGGATATTGGGAATAACTGGCAATTATCAATGTAAAGGCATCTAAGTCAACAAGAAATCAGAATTGACCTCATTGAGTCACCTATACTTGTGTGGAAAAAGTAATAATAATAATAACAATTTTTAATCAAAACAATCTCTGCAATCTTTTTTTTCTTCTGATATTAGAGTGAATGAGCTGAGCCAACAATATTAATCAATATCAATGCCTAATTTTAACAATCCAGTCATATCTTGTTGATTAACATTCTGTTTTAGCTTATTTTCTATATTAAGTTCCATTCACTTCTATTGCTGTAAATTCAAATGTCATCCATGGTTGTACAGCTGATCAACAAAGGATCTAAATGGCATTTTATATACTACTGCACTACTGCACACTACTAAATGTTTTTGTGAAGGCACCATCACCAATAAATCACATTACGGAAGTTCAGGATAAGTTCAGGTTCATGTCAACTTCCAAAAAAAAAAAAAAAAAAAAAACACCAACACCTCACAAATTCAAATGATCATAACAAAACAACTGACATTTTTCAGAGAAAATACCAACAGCACCCATGTTCATGTGCCATGCTGATTTCTCCATGCATATGAAAATAATTAGGCACTTTTGCTGATTTACCAACTGATTTATGATCTGTGAAATCTGAACGGTTGCCTTGACTTCTATTTGAGAAGTGGCAAATGTGAAAAGTCTTTGTTTTTGCAAGAACCCATGGACATGGATTAAACATTCTAACAATCAAAGGATCCTGGTGTGATACTCTTTTACCACAGTATTATTATGTTGACGTCAAGGTTATGGCATCCAAGGTGAATACAATCAGAAGCCAGAGGAAGCAATGTGCCAGCTACACTTTGATTAAAAAGGAAATATGGAAGCAGAGCTGTGTCATTAGGAAGCATAATCTTTCCTTTGTTCTGGCCATCCTTTCTTTCTCCCCTCCAAAATATCATGTTTACAAATAAGTGGCGTAACTGATGCATTGTTTCATGAATAACGATCGCTCTCAGATCCAACGACTTACCGAAAGTCAACTCTATCGCCCTTGTGAAAAACAAGAGGTATAAAAACCTTGAAATGCTTGCTGTTGTTCAGTATTTCAGCTTGGCTCATTCTTCCAATTACATGACTTTTTCAGTTGATTTCCTAGAAAATTAGCAGTGCTGCTTAGTCTTTGTGTCAAACATGGCAGGCAACTCAGACTACGATACAATAGTGCACAAAGGAAGCTTAGGGAATATCAGGCCACCTGTTTTTCATTGCGTTTGACATCTCCCTATTCATAAAGATGTGTTCGTTCATGCACATCTCTCATAATGAAAAGAGAAGCCAAATAACAGCAATTAACGTTGCAGGCTCGTTTTGTCAATAAGTTATTGTTGGTAAATTAACAGTTAATTTGATGATTCTCTAGAAGTATTATCCTGACTTTGGAGATAGTAATGCAGTAAAATAAGCCTGTGTTGCCATGGCTACCATCAACTGTTCGGTTACCAACATTCTTCGAACCACAAATGTTGGTTATCAAACAGTTGCTGGTACCCATTGTCTTCCATAGAATTTTTGTTCCATACCATGGAAGTCAATGGCTACCATCAACTGACTGGTTACCAACATTCTTCAACTAAGAATGTTGGTAAATAAACAAACAGTTGTTGGTAGCCATTGACTTCCATAGTATTTTTGTACCATTTCTTGGAAGTCAGTGGCTAGTGTCAACTGTTTGGCTACCAGCATTCCTTTTGTGTGTGTGTGTGTGTGTGTGTGTGTGTGTGTGTGTGTGTGTGTGTGTGTGTGTGTGTGTTCAATAGAAGAAAGAAACTCATACAGGTCTGGAACATACAAAGCCATAGGTTATCATAGAGACTTTTGGGATGTTTTCTTGGCTTTGGCTAGTAACCACCCAGAACACCCTAGCAACTTCACAGAAACAGGATAAACAAAACAAAAAAAAAAAAGGCCATCACTTCATCACTTCTACACAAATCGAGTTCCATTGTGCTGTTCTCTTTGTTATTTGTTGAAACTGTTTTGTTCTCTTATCCTTGACGGGCTCCGTCACAGTCTCCGGCCTCCATCGCCATGACACCCTGTCGTCTAGGTGCTTGGTTGCCATGACGCCCTGCCCTAGTTTGGGTTACTTTGGCTTTCTGTTTGGCCTCTCTGTTTGACCTCCAGTCAGTCTGATGACTGCACCTGTCACACCAGCATCAGCATGGCACCCCTCAACCGGCACATGTCACCTTGTGCGGTAATCAAAGGCTGGACTGCAGGATGCTGGAAAGAAATCAAAGCGTGTTTGTGTGTGTACGGCCAACTTTGTAACGAGAGGGAGTGAGAGGGAGTGTTCTGTTTCAGAAACACAACGCATTTTTATAAAAACACACACACAGGTCAATGATGTGACAGCAGTTAAAAAAAAAAAAAAAAACAGTAAAATGCATGAAAACGTTATTCAACAAATATTTTAAGATGACCATGTTTTCAATTTCTGAATCAAATTAAATTTTGATTTTTTTTTTTTAGGGGTGTATGTCAAAAATGTCAAGGTGGAGTAACTCTCTAGAAATTGTAATTAATTAAATAAAAACTCAAATCAAATAGGCAAAATTATTTAAAATACTTTATAAAGTAATTTGACATTAAATTATTATTATTATTATTTTTAATTAATGCTTTAAAAAAGTTTTAATTATTAAATTATTTTGTCAAAGTCATTTACTCACCCTCAGGTATTGTTTTTGTTTTTTTGTTAAACACACACACACACACACACACACACACACACACACACACACACACACACACACACACACACACACACACACACACACACACACACACACACAGAGAGACAATAATAATAATGTTTTGAAGAATTCAGGTAACCAAACAGTTGACACTGAGACTTGACACTGAGCAACTGTTTGGTTACCAACATTTTTCAAAATATCTTAATTTGCGTTAAACAGCTGAAATAAATTCATACAGGTTTGAAATGACATGAGAGTGAGTAAATATGGCAGAATTTGCATTTTGTGGGTGAACTATCCCTTTCACCAACATGAAGGCAGCTGTTTTGTTGTCACATGACAATAAAATCATAAAATTAAATCACCACAAGGAGCCCGATGACTGTGTCTTAATGTCAGTATGTCTCGTAATAAAATATTTTGTTGACATTACAGTAGTTCTGGCTGTTGTTAAACGGTAAATGGTATGACCCTTCAAAACTTACTATAAATATATATATAAGATTTTTTCTTTCCATCTCAGACTTCCTTGTTTGCAACTGATCCATTCATAATGTCTTCATTGAGCAGCCACAAAGTCAATGAAACCTCTCTCCACAAGTCTACAGGCATGCAATCCACTGACTTCATCCAGCACCTGAGTCTCTTATTGTCTCGTTTGATAATTATAGAGATGTCACTGACATTGTTGCAGTAATTGCTTGTGTGTGAACTGATTATTGCTGTAGTAGATGAACGTTTAGATGGATCATTTTAGCTGATGATTCCAGATGGATTATTGCATGAATAACTCACTAACAAAAGAATTTCACAAGGCTAGGAAAATATTAATGTGGGAGTTCATGCTGTTTTTTGCTTGTTTTCGAGACCTTGTCCTATATATATATATTTTTTTTGCTGTGTGAAAAGGAAGAATAGCGCCAATAAATAAACTAAAACCAAATAAAACAGATGGAATAAACTGTTTTATCCAGCTTTAAGGGTTGTTTTTTTGTTTAAGCCTATTTTATTGGTGTTGTTTTTGTTTGGATTTGGATTTAAAAATTTATTGCTTTTTTGTTTAAGGGCTATTTATTTTTGGTTTAGCTAGCAAAGTCGATGTTGATGATAGATATCTGTTAGACTTCTCATAAGTGAGGCCTATAGAGTGCAAACTATAATAACATCTGAAATGCATATCCACACAGTCTCACATACGGCAGCAGATGTACACTTCACAGTTAACAGAATGTGTTGGAGTGCTGTACAGACAGTGTAGTGATCAGATGGTCCCTCGCTCAAGTACAACAACAATAGAACAGTCAAGCCAAGGGCAAGGTTCATTAAGTTTACTCCGATAAACAGCTAATAAAGAACATGCAGCAACACAGCCCTTAGTCTGGAGTAACACACTGACATGCGTACGTGCACGAGCACTGCATTAGCGACATGCTGATCTCGGTTTGTTGACTCTCATCGTAAAGTAGTGAATAATGAGTCATTGTGCACTGCTCGTTTACAGCACACATTCCCAAACTGATGAATCACACTAACGCTGCGACAGAAAGCACTAATGAAGAATCAACTCAATTCTCTGTGGTTTGGAGAGAGCAGTATTGAGGAAGATAATTGAGACTCTAGTTTGCCAAACCACATGCAACACATTACTTAAAATAGTTAAACTACAATCAAGCTGTCCATTTGAAATATATTACAATTTGGTATGGATATTCATTCATTCATTCATTCATTCATTCATTTCCCAAATCCATCATTATAATTATTTAACAAAATCCCTCTGCTTTGTCCCAGTGTTTTATTCACACTCCTTGCCCTGACCCATAAAAAAATATTTGGACACATTTTTTTTTTTTTTTAAGGTCAAATTCTTGCCATTAACTATGACTTTTGCCTCAATAAAGTCCTAATTTGCTGCTTATTAATAGTTAGTAAGTAGTTGTTAAGTTTAGGTATGGGGTAGGATTTGGGATGTAGAATATGTTTTTGCAGAATATATGCTTTATAAGTAGTAATAAATAGCCAATATGTTAATAATAGGCATGTTAATAAGCAACTAGTTAATAATGAGAATTGGTCCCTATACTAAAGTTTTACCAAATAATTGTGTTAGCATAACAATTAACTACTGTATTCAAGATTATTTATTTAGTCACATGGAATAACATTTGAATAATATTTTAAAATATCTTTAATTAATTAATTAATTTCTGGGGAGAATATATATATACAGGTCCTTCTCAAAAAATTAGCATATTGTGAAAAAGTTCATTATTTTCCATAATGTAATGATAAAAATTAAACTTTCATATATTTTAGATTCATTGCACACCAACTGAAATATTTCAGGTATTTTATTGTTTTAATACTGATGATTTTGGCATACAGCTCATGAAAAACCCAAAATTCCTATCTCAAAAAATTAGCATATCATGAAAAGGTTCTCTAAACGAGCTATAAACCTAATCATCTGAATCAACTAATTAAACTCTAAACACCTGCAAAAGATTCCTGAGGCTTTTTAAAAAACTCCCAGCCTGGTTCATTACTCAAAACTGCAATCATGGGTGTAAGACTGCCGACCTGACTGCTGTCCGAAGGCCATCATTGACACCCTCAAGCGAGAGGGTAAGACACAGGAAGAAATTTCTGAACGAATAGGCTGTTTCCCAGAGTGCTGTATCAAGGCACCTCAGTGGGAAGTCTGTGGGAAGGAAAAAGTGTGGCAAAAAAATGCTGCACAATGAGAAGAGGTGACCGGACCCCTGAGGAAGATTGTGGAGAAAGGACCGATTCCAGACCTTGGGGGACCTGCGGAAGCAGTGGACTGAGTCTGGAGTAGAAACATCCAGAGCCACCGTTGCACAGGCGTGTGCTTTTTAACCAGAAACAGCGGCAGAATCACCTGACCTGGGCTACAGAGAAGCAGCACTGGACTGTTGCTCAGTGGTCCAAAGTACTTTTTTCGGATGAAAGCAATTTTGCATGTCATTCAGAAATCAAGGTGCCAGAGTCTGGAGGAAGGGACTGGGGAGAAGGAAATGCCAAAATGCCTGAAGTCCAGTGTCAAGTACCCACAGTCAGTGATGGTCTGGGTGGTGCCATGTCAGCTGCTGGTGTTGGTCCACTGTGTTTTATCAAGGGCAGGGTCAATGCAGCTAGCTCATCACTGAGATTCTGGAGCACTTCATGCTTCCATCTGCTGAAAAAGCTTTATGGAGATGCAGATTTAGTTTTTCAACACGACCCTGGCACCTGCTCACAGTGCCAAAACCACTGGTAAATGGTTTACTGACCATGGTAATTACTGTGCCTCAAATTGGCCTGCCAACTCTCCTGACCTTGAACCCCATAGAGAATCTGTGGGATAATTGTGAAGAGAAAGTTGAGAGACGCAAGACCCAACACTATGGATGAGCTTTAAGGCCGCTATCGAAGCATCCTGGGCCTCCATAACACCTCAGCAGTGCCGCAGGCTGATTGCCTCCATGCCACGCCGCATTGAAGCAGTCATTTCTGCAAAAGGATTCCCAACCAAGTATTGAGTGCATAACTGAACATAATTATTTGAAGGTTGACTTTTTTTGTATTAAAAAACACTTTTCTTTTATTTGTCGGATGAAATATGCTAATTTTTTGAGATAGGAATTTTGGGTTTTCATGAGCTGTATGCCAAATCATCAGTATTAAAACAATAAAAGACCTGAAATATTTCAGTTGGTGTGCAATGAATCTAAAATATATGAAAGTTAAATTTTTATCATTACATTATGGAAAATAATGAACTTTTTTTCACAAATAGTGCTAATTTTTTGAGAAGGACCTGTATATATAATATATATATATATATATATTTTTTTTTTTTTTTATATAATATGTATAAACTAATATACTAATCTGCTAATATGTCAGAGTCCTGATCACTCTATTTTAATTAAAACAATTATGTTGGCACAACAGCTAACTACTGTGTTCAATATTATTTATTTTCATTTTAAATAAAACATATTAAAAATGAATGGTGCACTCAAAACCTTTATGTACATTAAATTAAACTAAATTAAATTACCCTACATCCTAATTTATAGTAATAAACAGCTGTATTTAACAGCATTTAGTAACCATTTTACTTCAATCAATCAATCAATCAATCAATCAATCAATCAATCAATCAATCAATCAATCAAATCTGAAAACATTCTGGAGTGACTCAAGTGAATCATTTAACTGAAATGAACAGGCCAAATGAACCATTTCACTAAAATGATACTTGAGAGAGAAACACATTCTAGTGTGATCATTGCCTCAGTTCACTTTAGCGCTAAACAATGTGACACAAACAGCAAAGTAATGCTTTGTCATGCAACACCTTATAACCAGAGAAGCCATACTGTTTTTTTAAAAACCGCTGAGCTAATGTCATTCTACTGAAAAAATGTAAAGTTAGCAGTATAGATTAGTTACGGTCAGTCATTCCTCAACATCTGGGTACACACAAGGGTAAACCAGTGTCAAACTGATACAGAGATCACGTCATTGCTGTAAATGGACTGAAATGAATTCTGTGAAAGGAGATATTTACGGCAGCACTGCTGGTCCACCTCCAGCTTTTGTTTGGAGACACAATCATTGCTTTAGTCTGAATGGAAAAATGCTCAAGTACTCATGCACCCAGCGTCTCCGTCTGCCACCCAGCCCATTACCAGAGCTCCGGCTGGCACACACCCATCCACAGAGAACAAATGGTCCCAGAGCTTGTGCCAACATTACGTCAGGCTCTATAAATGTGATGCTCAGGGTGACCCCGCAAGGACTCAGTATCTCAAGGCCACTGGCATCAGACATGGAGATCCAAATGTCTTTGATTAAAACATTGGCAACAGGCAAAAACACTTACAGACAACAAGAAATAACATTAAACATTACAAATAACATATAATGTGCAGTCAGCCACCCTGAAGGGTTTCATTTGGAGATAATGACTGAATGAATGTTCATTATACTGGTTATTATACAGCCACTTGGAGATGAAATATTGATTTAAGTTGAAGTTATTATGTCAGAAGAAATAAACTGTAGAGTAATACATGATAAATAAAAACAGTATATACTGTACAAACATCTCTACCATAATTTGCCATGTGTGGATCTTCACAGGGAATGGCAAGTACATATATTTATGTGTGTGTGTGTGTGTGTGTGTGTAATGAAGTGCTGACTTTTAGCCTTTATAGAAGCTTTATCGCTAAACTTCCCAGAGCTCATTGTAGTTCTGTCGTCAAAGTTTTATAGGTTATTGTTAAATATCAATTTCTCTATGGAGGAAGTGAATGGAATTTTTACTTTCAGTGCCAAATGTTGCACTCAGTACATAAGACTGAGAGAAAAAGAGACTTATGACTTGGCCACGAGGACTCATGGCAGTTTGATGTGTCTGGGATGTGTTTTGGGTGATGATGTGATGTAAAGGTCTAGCCAGAGCTCCTGTATTACTGAGCACAGGGTCTCTAAATTTTCCTTCTGTCTGATGGGTCTCTTCTGGGTGTTCGGGTCTAGCTAGTGCTGCATGGCTAGAATAGCAATATAGGGCTGCATTTGTTCCTATTGTGGCAACAACAAGAGAGAAATACTGGCCTACAGAGGGTGATTACAAATGAGAAGTCAAGGGAAGATGCTCGGAGTTAAGCAGAAACATCAAAAAAAAAAAAAAAAAAAAAAAATGTTAAAGAAAAAAAAATCTTAAGTGAAAAGGTTTTTTTTTTTTTTTTTTTTTTTTTTTTTTTACAGGTCTAAAGTGAAAAGATCCCATCAATGGTCCCTCCGTCAAAAGTAAAAAAAAAAATAAAAATAAAAATAAATAAATAAATAAAAAAACCTTTGCTGTTAAACACTGACATTTTTGTTAAGCCTTTTTCTTCTTTTACCAATATTTGAAATGTTTGCTTTGGATGGCTGAAAGCTTGTTTTGTCATACTGTAGCTAAAAACTGCAATTGCAACATCATTTGTCATTTGTCACAATATGATTTTTGTTTTTTAACAAATTGTGCATCCCCAGTGTAAATTAATGCTTACAACAATTACAGTAAAAAAATTAAAATAAAAAAATTAAAATAAAAAAACAGGTACAAAAGCTGTCACCGGGGCAATACACTTGCAAAAGGTACTAATACATTCCATTTAGTTATTGATATGTAAGGTAAATTAGGGGTAAATACTAATATATAATATACTAATATAAATATATATTAGGGCTGTGCAATTAATCAAATGCGATTTAATTTAATACACAGAGCCATACTTCACTGACAATTAGGCAATATCGCGTTTATTATCGCATATCGAATCGCCTGCAGTTCACAATGTTATGCAGAGGTAATGTTACAATACTGTTACTTTCCCATCACCAGTAATTAAAATGCTTAGCTTTGCCCCATTGTTTACTGTTGATCATTTTAAAGAACAGTTTTTCACTAAAATGAGCTCATAAGGTACTAAAAATTGAATGTTTCCACCATTCCACTATTCACTGTCGTAACTCTGAAAATGCTCAAGCGCAGGTGATCATTTCAAATGCATTAGTCCCTTCACCTCTCCAGATTCACCACGCAGCTTACAAGGAATATTTCCCAGTAAATTAAATCAAATCACTGTGGGGGTTCATTTTGTTTTCTCTCTCTCTCTTCCAAATCAAAGACAAGTAAAGCACTAAGAAGTTGATGCTGAAATTCAAATGGAAGGCTGCAACTTGTTAGCAGGATCGCTTTGCAGTCGGCGAAGGTAATTATCCTTCTGGCCGAGCGTTTCACATACAGTCTGAAATTCTGCTTGATGCAACTGAAAAGCTTGCATTTAATATTTAGATGGAGATTTTCACACAAGACCTCTAATGTGCAAAGATCCGTTCATGCTATTTATACTAGTATTCATCTAAAATGCAAAATGAAACCAGACGAGATTGACATAACGGTGATATCATGTCCCTGAGAAATCAATTAAACCTACTCACTCCTATGAAAGGAGGCCTAGAGCAGAAACTATTCCTCATATGTTCATAAACCATATGGATGGTAAACATGAACTTGTGTCACCTGCAATGAATTCAGTGTGTTTGCACTCATTAAATATTACCAATGCTGTTTTCACACATGTTCTGTGGTCGTGAGGGTGAAAATTTGACTGTGCGCCATTTCAAAGAGCTCCGATTATCAATTTCTAAAAGTCAAAACAAAGTGCAGATGTCACGGCCGGTTAAACGCGCGTACAGTCGTACAAATGGGCCTGATAAAACAGGCTTTCTTGTAAAGCTGCAGGTATTGATATTTCCATAAGTAGACTGTAAACCCAGCCTCCATTAAAAGTGATTAAGCGAGGCTTTCTTGGGCCGTGGAGGCACAGTACTCCCAAGACACAGATGAAAGAAGGCCACAGTAAAACCGCTTTTACGTCAAGCAATAGAGGTCTGGAGAAAAGCCTGCATTTCCCCTGTATGTGACCATTAGTCAAAAGTGAGAATATTACCCGTAGTACATTTCAACAAGAAATGCCTCCTGCTCTGTCTCTCTCCGCCTCACCTATTTTGGAGTCTGACACTCCATCTCTCAGAGTAACACCTGCCGGCTCTTTCTTGTTATCAGTAGCAAATCATCATTCCCCTTACGGCAAATATATAAAAGGTAGGGGATCTTCAGATGTGAGAGTCCAAAACACCCTGTTTCCTGCTGCAACCAGACATCATGGCCAAAGCCCTGAGAGAAGTTATTTTCCCCCAATAATATTCTCAATTTTGGGACTGAAAAGTCTGTCTGAAAGATAGAATAAGGCCATCCTGCACTCTAAGGCCTAGGAAGTTTGGGAATCGGAATTATGTTGAAATGGTCATTTTTGTATAAAATGAACTTGCTCCTTCTCTCTTTTTCTCAAAAACCTTTCAGTGCAACAAAATGCATGCACGATGTGCATTAGGTGAGATGCATTACTGTTGTAATCCATTCTCCTCAAAATGTCCAGATTTCCTGCTTTCTACCTGGAGAAGTGCAGCTGGATGCCTTGTGTAGTGATAAACAATCACTTTAAAGCAAATACAGTAATATGTCAATGAATCACATTTCCTCCACTACATGAAAATAAAACTCGTTTAACAAACATTTGCAGAGATAGTGGCGTAAAATACTGTAAATCATTTTCTATGCTGATAATTATACATCTACAGAATAAATAAATGTTAGCACTGCATTCTTTTATACATCATCTTTAAATTATTGTTGTTATTATTATTATTATTATTATTATTATTATTATTATTATTATTATTATTATTTAAAATGATCTGTTTACTTTTAAAATACTTTAAATAATTAATAATTATTTATTATTTAATATGCATGTGGTATTATAATAATAATAATATAAGTCAAATAAAATAAAATAAAATAAAATAAAATAAAATAAAATAAAATAAAATAAAATAAAATAAAATAAAATAAAATAAAATAAAATAAAGGTCTAAAATGCACAGTCACGGTTTAAATAAAATCCAGACATTATTTTTATTTATTTATTTATTTATTTATTTATTTATTTATTTTTTGTGACATCTCATTCTGACAGGAGAATGCCTTCTTGGTAACTGAAACTATATCGTCACAATTTTCAGCTCGTCCTCTAATATTCATTTACCTGCTCATTTCCCCAGGACAATTGATTGAATCACCCTCGTCAGTCGCCGCATATATAAATGCAATTAGGCTTTTCAGATTACTAATGCTGTATTTACACAACTGGATTATGCAAACAAGCTAGATTCCTGGTATTATACGGATATCATTCACACAGAGCTATGCATGACAAATGATGAACTCACGCCAAGTGAATATCTTCCATCAGAATGCCACAGAGAGAACGACACATAACATACAGAGATGAAATCGAAAAAGTCACCAAATAAATGTTCTTCAATTGTTTTTTGCAACACCAATACATGAATGTCTCAGGAATTAGTATAATAATAATAATAATAATAATAATAATAATAATAATAATAATAATAATAATAATAAAACACATGCACGTCCACGTGCATATTTGATTTATCTGCATGCAGGTGGTCGTGTGATAGTGTGGTCTGTGTAACACACAGGCTGGGATCATCTGCTCATTTTCAAAAATAAAGTAATTCCAGCCTTCTCTCTTCCCTCATGTGTAATCTGTGCTTCTGGCTGGGGAACAGACTACATTACCCTGCATACAGCTGCATCTCTCACTGCTGACACACATATCGATGAACTGAGCTGCGGCCCAACACCTGATGCATGCAGATGCATCATTTCATAAAACAACTTCACCTCCTGCCTTTTATGAATAAACCAATTATCCTGTACATCTGCATGAGCACATCATCTGTAATTTACAGATATATTCTATAAAATGGGGTTTGTGAACCCTTAGGGGTTTTTGAGGAAACTGAAGGAAATTCATGACACTTTGATAGAAATGTCCATACCAAATTCAATGAAATATAAAAATGCAATAATTATACATTTTAATGTAAAAGGCTCATTAAACATAATGACCAAAATATTTCACAAGTGCACATTCAACAATTCATTAAATTATAAAAGGTGTAACATTATTCAGGGATTATTCAAGTAAATAACTGAGATTATAGTGGTTTAGCTGATATGAAAAAAAAAAAAAAAAACCTTGAACACTGTCTTTTCCCTGCTCTTTTTTTAGACGTTTTAGACACATCAAACCATAGCATCTAGCAACTGGATTGTAAGTGGACTTTACAATAAAATAACACGCAATAAAAATGTAGATTAAGGCCCCTTTAAGTGATTCATGAAGTCCATTGGTGATTGTGAGTAATTCAAGAGAGCTGTACTGCCATAACTGTGCATCAGGCAGAATAGCGGGAGGCTGTGAAAGAGAAGACCACCTGTCCTCCTTTTGTCATTTAATTAGGCTGATTTCAGCTCAGCTGACTGGGGGGCATGGATTCACTTCAAACATATGCACACATCCAAACAAATGCATGCAAAGCCACTCGAACATGCACAGATGCGCTGCTTAAAAACATTTCAGCTGGTCCATGTACATATTCGCCCATAAGACATGAGACAACCTACAATGACTGAATGACTGGCGTTATGTGGGAATGGACAGTGCACACATCTGTGATAGACACTGAGAGAGAGAGAGAGAGAGAGAGAGAGAGAGAGAGGGGAGAGAGAGAGAGAGAGAGACAGAGAGAGAGACAGAGAGAGAAAGAGAGGAAAGAAAATGTTCCAGCCACGTCGTTCCCAATTTTAAGGCCCCTTAGCAGCCCTCTGGCTGCTGTCAGACACCTCCAGGGAACAGGCAAATGTGCACATGTAAATGTGTGTGTGTGTCGCTGTGTGCGGGAGGAGAAAATTCACACCAGCTCTAGATGTAGTGCGAATGAGCAGAGGCTCTACTTAAGCTGTATGATTGTGCGTGTGTGTGTGTGTGCGTGTGTGTGTGTGTGTGTGTGTGTGTGTGTGTGTGTGTGTGTGTGTGTGTGTGTGTGTGTGTGTGTGTGTGTGTGTGTGTGTGTGTAATCAGACTTACTGATATACTTAGACTTTCAGTTCAATTTGGACAAGAAGTCAGGCTGGCTAACATATAAAGATCAATTTATTTTAATTTTATGGGACATTTAGGGTTGGGTTTATCTGAAATGGTTGCTATAGTACGGGAAACAGGGAATTTAGTATAGTAAATGAGAAAATCATTAAATAAACTACAATATAGAATTATTATTTTTTTTTTTAAGGCTACAATGTGGCCATAACATTGTTTTCAGAAACTGCATCTGAAGTGACACTTTGGGTAAGATATAAACAGACTGCTCAGATGTGGCATGAATGCATTTACACTGCAATTAGAATTGCATAAATAATGGCATGAAATTATTGCATTTCAAAAGGGCATTAAGGGGTTATGAAGTATGACATTATTACAAAAACATTATGCTAAAAATATGAAACTAAAACCACCAGTAGGTGGCGACAAGTCACTTAATGAGTCTTAATAAGTGAGCGAGTGAGTCATTCATTCAACTATTCATTTAAACAGCTGATTTGTTCAGACTCACTGACTTTGTGAATGAGTCACTGAATCATCCCAAACATGGATTAATCAGGTGATGAAACGGCGCTGTGTGTTGCTCAGAAAGGCACAATAGTTCTGCTGTGGCTTTGTGTGGAACTATTTCATCAGTGATATTGAGCAAAAACAGACAGAACTGACAATATTGTGTCTGAAATATAACACATTATTAGCTTGTTTATTGAAGTGTTCTATAAAATGAATATCACATTTGGAACTATGCAGATATATTGTACACATACAAAAGTAATTAATACATACTAACTCAAAAAAAAATAAAAAAAAATAAATAAATAAAAATCAGAATATACTGTTCCCAATCTGGTTTTCTTGCTTCAAACAAATGCCTCAAACATAACACTGAATATCATTTCATATTCAGATTTGCTGCAACTAACTTTGCAAATTTATCAAGTCCAGTGTGGTTAGTTGTTCCTCAGAAGCAACCATTTTATCAGTTGTTATATTAATTGGGTGTACTTGAGTCCAGGAAACTTCACTGAATCCAGCATCATCAGACTGAAACTGGCAGTTATCTGCTATTGCTTTCTAGTTTTGTGTGTAATACAGATCAGCTTGTCAGGGAACACACTGTAGGCGGTTTGCGGCACCGAGTGTAAAGGTGATGATCGATACAAGGAGTTCAGGAGGTTAACACTAAAGCAACCAGTACTGACCTTGTTCATTCAAAACATTTATATAATCTTTAATTGAATAACCTACAGTGGATATTTTATACATATACACTACCAGTCATAAGATTTTCTTTCTTTTTGAAAGGAATGAATGATGCAAGGACTTTTAATTCAAGAACTTTTAATGCAATGACACATTACATTGATAACATATATATATATATATATATATATATATATATATATATATATATATATATATATATATATATATATGGAAAAATATTAAGCAGCACAATTCATCTTAACATTGATTTCTTGTGCAACAAATCCACATATTAAGATGATTTCTGAAGAATCATGTGACAGTGAAGCCTTGCATAACAGGAATAAATTACATTTAAAAATATACTGAAACAGAATTTTTTTGTTGTTTTTTTTTTGTTTTTGTTTTTTAATAGCAATACTATTTCCTATTAGTACTGCAACTCTAGTTATTTTATTATTTATATTTGTATTGCTACTGTATTTTTGATCAGATAAATGCAGCCTTAGTGAGCATAAGAGGTTTATAACTGAATAAATAAATAAATAAATAAATAAATAAATAAATAAATAAATAAATAAATAAATAAAAGACAACAATGACTCAAACCTTTGGCCAGTAGTGTATAGTGTATACTATACACTAACATTGCACATACATGCACAAATAGTGTAGCCACCAGTTGTGATACAGTGAAAAAAAAGCTGATTAGTATAAAGGCCATTTCTTTATTTCTGTCATCAGTTACACTTAACACTATAGCCTGAGAACGCTTTAAAATAGGAAAATCGTCCATTCACATTAGCAGACAGTTTACATTTCAGAGAATGACATAGTGAGAAAAGAGGCTGAAAAGAACAGATTTTTTTTTTTTTTATCTTTCTTTCCCGTGTTGATCATTAGCTGCTGCCTGGAGAAATTTGGCAATAAAACCCTATCTGGTTATTTCAGCAGTGTAATTACCATGAGCTCTCCAACTCCCTCCCCCACGACCCCCAAATATACACTCCACAACGATTGTAATTTCAACTTGCAGTGTACCTGCACACACTACATCATTTAATCCACATTACCTGAGGGAAGCAATATTTAACCATCTTTAATAACCACTATAAAGGATATAGCAGAGATGATACTTGACTTCAATCTACTGGTTGCAGTAACGAGACAGAACCAAGAGTTTGAGAAGAGAAGTCTGGCTTAAAATATAATGACCACAAATAAAGGGATAGTTCACCCAAATAATGAAGAACATCCAGTTCACGTAATCCACATGGTAACAACAGCAGCCCAACTTAAAAAAGGACCAGAAAATATCATTAAAACACCAAGAAGTTTGTTCATATGACTCGTGCACTATATTTTAAGTTTTCTGAAATTATACAATAGCACATCTATGACCCGTTTATGGTCTTTATTTCAGTTTTGGCACTTGACAGCTGTGGTCACTTTGAACTTTTGTTCTATGGATGATCTTTTTGTGCTTCACTGGCAAAAATAACAGCATGGGTGAGGAACTAACAACACATTTTAATTCTGGCTGAACCTTCCCTTTCACATCTACATCTTCCAATTAGCAATGCCAACTTTTTTTTAATGTGACACACTGTGGGAGTGAGGGGGTGTGTATTTTTTGTTTATGTAAATATATATTTTTTTTTTATGTGTTAATGTTTTCATAATCAAATTAGATTATTTTTATTTGCTATGCAGGTCTATATTAACTTGCAATTTACACATTGTGCATGACTTGAAAGGTCACTAGGTCTATCTATTTATTTTTTTACTTTAACAGTTCTCTGTCCTTCTGCACTGCAAGAGAGAACTCCAAGCAGACTGCATTTCTCCTGTATAAAATAGGATTTATCCATACTATTTATGCAAAGTAAAGAGTGAGTTAAGGCCTATTCAAACCAATAACAATAACTATAATGATAACTAGGACCAATTCTAATTATTAACTAGTTATTACTATATTACTAACATATTGGCTATTTAATAGTACTTATAAAGCACATATGAATGCCTTTTTCTGCATGACCATATTTTAAATCTATAAATCCTATAACTACCTTACTAAATATTAATAAGCAGTAACTTAGGAGTTTACTGAAGCAAAAGTCATAGTCAATAGTTAGTTAATAGCGATAACTGGTTCTCTAAATAAAGTCTGACCGATAACTGTAATGATAGCTGTATTAGCGCCCACAGCTATAAGTACGAGCTGCAGTTTTGTCGTCTGTCGATTTAAATGCTACAGCATGTTATGACATGGCTCTGTGGAATACTTGATTCTGATGGGTATTTTCCGAGGTATGTTATCCCTGGATAACAACTTGTAAAAGCTAATAACACAGGCTCATCCAGGCTCTTGTTTTTATTATTATTATTATTATTATTATTATTATTATTATTATTATTATTATTTTATTTTTTTTATTTTTCTTGGTGGAAGATTTGCGTTTGTTTAGCTAATAAAATACAAATCTCATTTCATAAAAACCCAGCTGCTGCCATTTTGCTACGATTGTTTTGTACTCTGTAATGGATTATAAGAGAACTAACAAACTTGTAAGGTTTTAAAACATTTTTGTCTTAATTATTTTAATTGCTTTTATTATTTTGTGGTGAAATGTTGTGTAATATGTGATTTGACTGCACTGTTTCCCTTAAATGTCTTTTTAGTTTGAATTTGGCGCTTGCTTGCAACTGCTGTCTTCATGGAAGCTTTGCGTTCAAATATTTCAACTCAAATCAATATTTCGCGTCTAATTATTTAGATAATTCGATAATTTTGTGGCAAATAGCCATGTAATAAGCGGGATAATGCACATCCAGCCGGTTGTTCTCGCAGAATAAACCCCGAGAGAGTGATCAGGACCCCGACATGAAGCAGAGTGGATTTTGATTGGCTGTCAATGTTTGTATCGTTCACCAACTGGAAAAATAAAATGGTTATGAAAATAATTCAAACAATATTGTTTCTGTGTTGTTATCATTATAATTAGAATGTTTACTATTACTTCATACAGTAGTTAGATTTTTATCACTGCAGATATCATCCTTGGTGTGAATATGAGTTTTGTTCATGTTAGGTGGTTTCGAATCAGTCTCCAAAAAGTGCATGCATAATTTTATTGTGGTAAATAATCAGTTATAAATATATTCATTCACAAATTGCAACTGTACACTCTGTTAACTGTTAACTAAATGTTGTCTTGTTGCTGTGTTGATTTTCATGCACAGCCTGAGAGAACAAGACGCAGTGATTGTCCTGATTTACATGTAGTTTAGGATATGAATGAAAAAAGACATAGGATGTCCCAAGATATGTGACAGCCCTACTTCGAATCCACCACTACTGAGTAATGTTCTTGATGTCAGAATTATGATTACGATAACACTTGTGAAAATGTACAACATTTGTATTACGTTGCTCTGAGCTGTTCAGTAAAACACCCCTAAAAATCCTTTTCTCTAAATGTTTTCGGAGCAGAAAACATTATTTTATAGATTTATACAGAAAGCATTTTGTTCCGTTCAAGGACAAAATAACAATGCATGATTCTTTTTCATTGCAGACACTCTGAAGCAGAAAACTGATGTTTGTATGTAACGTTGCCCTCCACCTCCAGGCATGAATTTATGCATCGAAACCCAAAATTATGCATCGGTATGGTAATATCTCAGCTCAGACCTTTTATGTGACTAAAAACTAGACTCATGTAGCAATATTATACAGGAGGGCGTGTTTGACTGTTTTTTTTTTACTTTTAATTTGTTTTTGTTTTAACCATCATGTTCATCATGTGATTTACTAAAATAAAATAAAATAAAATAAAATCTTATTTTCCCTTCAAATTGTTTTAATGTCTTTCCCTGATCTGACTGAAACACAGTTTACAGATATTATTGAAGGGTTCCTTTCTATAACAAAGTAAGTAAAGATTTATGTGTGACTTATTCCCAAACAGAAGCAAAATCAGTATATTGGGTGAAATGTGGCAACAAAACACAAAATAAATACAGAACAAATACACATTGAAAAAAATATGATAAAACTAATCAAAATAGACCAGCAGAAATTAAGCGCTACATAGTGTACACCAAAAAAAAAAAAAAAAACTTATTAAAGTATGTGAAAATTCATTTGCACTTATTCATGTTTTAAATATATAAAACAATAATAATTGAATGTATCAGATTAATGTAATATATTAAATGCTATATATACTATAATTTTTAAATAATAATAATAATAATAATACTAGTAATAATAATAATAATAATAATAATAATAATAATAATAATAATAATAATAATAATAATAATAATAATAATAAACAAACAAACAAATAAAATACTAAGAATAAGTTAATTTCAAACTCATACTCCTAATGCTCCAATGTTAATTATGTCTTTTGAGCTATTAAAAGGGGCTTGTTGTCTCCATAAACATGAAGGTTACATCTTATCTATTGCATTACAACAGAAAATGGAAACAAGGGGGGGGGGGGTGCAAGAAACATTGTGCTCCTGACCGCATCCCTCGCACTGAATGCTGGAAATGTCATCATGCTTTAAACAGAACAAAAGATCCCTGCGTAGTCATCATGAGTGTCATGTTCTTTGCCACAGAGCTGCCAGCTTGTTAGGCAGACAAATGTGTCTCAACTTAGAAGGCAGTCAAGTGTTAAATTGTCTGTGATGGATCGAGTTGATGATCTGCCTGCCTCCTAACCAAATTTTGCAATGATGGCATGAAGGGTCTCTACACAACATCTAAAACACATAGACAGTTTAATATAGTTCAGACTGTCAAGGTAACACAAAATCATAACTGACCATATTTACCATCCAAATACAAGTTACCATTTTTATTGTGACATCAAATATTTATACAGATTTCCTTTCTGACTGATGTCACCAATTATCTCTTCTCTAACAATCCATTTGTGTTGAGTATTCTGTTTCCTCAGATTACTGAGGAAAAATGAGTTGCAAACACTTTAATGTTAGCTTTAAATATCCAAACATGTAAAACAGACCTTAGAGGGTCTTTAAAATCACTTTAATAACTGTTGTGATTTTTTTTTTTATTGTCATTTAACCGTTTTATCTTCTAGTCTTGGTATGATAACTCCTCTCAGTCGCAAATAACCCTGCCCTCATTTGGATGTGATGAAATTACACGTTAAGAGCTAATGCCTTGTTGTGAAGAAAGCATAATCAATCTTTTCCAGCAGCTAGTCTTCCTCAAAATGAGATGAACAGAAGAAGGAGGGGTGCAAATGTGAGTATTCCTTAATCTCGGGCTGATAAGAGTTTATGAGATGGCCTCACAGCTATGATTTATAGATTATCAGGAACTGCAATTACTGTAGGAGCCCGGCTTTAAAATTCCCAACCCTGGGAATTAACGCCGGTCTCATACGTAGACAAGTTGGCAAGGACAGAGAACAGTGTGTGAAACTTTTTATGAAACTTTGCACTTGTTCGGCAGAAAATAGTTTCAACCTCAGATGTCCCGCCCACGGCCCATTCACGAACCATCTTGTGCATAAAAATGGCAAGAGTTTTCTCAAAATGCACTTTCAAGAGTTGAGCGTAAAGGTTATCAACCTGAATGATAAACAAAGCTTTTCTTTTCAGAATCATATAAGTTGTGATGCTGCTACAACAACAGAATTTCTCCTGCTTGGTTGAAAATCCTTACCTTATTTGCTGTCCTGAATTGACCAAATTTTTGCTTTTTAAATAGTAAATCTCTCATTATGCTATATTATCAATAAATATTAAATTAAATATTTTTGTGAGCCTGATTTCTTTCAATTAGCACAGGTTTTGTATTTCATTTTTGAACTGGTTAATAATAGGCCTCATTAATCTGAGCTTAAGTACCTAATCTTTTGAGTAAAAAAAAAAAAAAAAAGTTATATTACGTTTATTCACCTCAGAAAAAAAATAAAAAATAAAAAATAAAAAAATCAGTGAGGCCTACAATCACTTGGTTCCAAAAATAAAACTTGCCCTAATTGAAAGACGTTGAATAATAAATAAAACTAAATAAATAAATAAATAAATAAATAAATAAAGTTATATTAAGTGTATTCACCTCAATAAATAAACAAATAAATAAATAAATAACAAAATAAATAAATAAATGTAAAAAAATAAAAAAATAAATTAAAAAAAATCAGTAAGGCCTACAATTAGTTGGTTCCAAAAATAAAACTTGCCCTAATTGAAAATGTTGAATAATAATAATAATAATAATAATAATAATAATAATAATAATAATAATAAAAAAGAAGAAGAAGTTGAAAGCCATTGATAAAGTTGTTATACCCTATGTGAGCAAAGTCAGTAAGTTTTTGCCCAATGCAATAACATGCATTGTCAGGAAAAAAAAAAAAAAAAAAAGATCACAACACAGCATGAGGGTTAAATTAAAACTGTGGCTGGTTGCATACAACACTTAGTCTGACAAGTCAGTGATCTATTACTATGATTATTTATTTATTTATTTAATTTTATTTTATTTATTTATTAATTTTTTTTTTTTTTCAATTTAAGTCTGGTCTTTAAAAAAAAAAAAAAATTGTTTACATAAAACATATAATTTGTCTAATTTAAATCGGAAAAATATTATTCATTACCCCTTGGTAACTTCTAGTTGGTCAGACTAGTTCTTAAGACAAAGACTAAATTGGTCCTTGAAATAAAAAAAAAATAATAAAAAATATATAGGTTAAAAAAATCTTGAACCTGCTTATGTGATCCCATGAGAAACTCAGTCCTAAAGTGTCTTAAACCTGATGAAACCTGATGTTATTACCTGTGTTAAAAGCTTCTTCTCTGGTCATGCAGACTAGATATGTAATCTGTACTAAAATCCATGCAATCGTATTATGAGCTAAACCCCATTATTCTAGTCCCACAGCTCTAATCTATCGCACACTGACACACCTAACACAGAACGAGTGTGCGAGGAAGAGGAAAAGAGTGGAGGAATATTGGATTGCTTTTGTTTTGCTCTGAGCGCTGTTATGATTAAATATTATTAGGCTGAGTTTGTCTTCACGGCACACGGCAGACTTGTCTCTGACAGCCAGGAGTGGAGACACGGCTCAGGTTCTCTACCGAACTCACATTTCTGCATATGCTTGATTCATGCGACAACACTCCCTCGCCGCTCAGATCTCTTAATTGTGTATATATATATATATATATATATATATATATATATATATATATATATATATATATATATATATATATATATATATATATGGTATTGCTTTTGAAACACTCTTGTGGAACCTTTAATTTTAAGAGTACAGAGTGAAGAGCGTTTTACAAACTTTTTATGTTTTCCACTATAAAGACCCTTTTGTGGAATGGAAAAGTCGTGGGTTCTTCGTGAAACCATAGATAAAGAACCATATTTTTAAGAGTGCATGTGGGAAAAATTGACTCGACTTCTTGAGTTTTTAAACTCCAGAATCAAAATCATGCTACTTTAATAACCAATACTGGGGTAAAACAGTAGAGAACATTATATAATTTACTGATTTAACTCACCTGAGGCTTTTAGATACATATGAAATTGCCAATTAGGAACAATTAATCAAAGAATAACATTCTTCAAAGAAAACCACTCACTGCTCTTGGATAGATGACTATAGCTTTAATAAAACATCTAAGTTGAATATTAACACAATGTTCGACCTTAAAAAAATGCTCTGAAAGTTTAATTACAGACCTGCTTTTTAGTCTCCGACTGCACTTAATCAGTATTAACGTATAATATCTAATAATCACTCAGTGGAGACTTGGAAATAAAGTAATGAAGTAATAAAGTTGACGTTTATAATGTTATTTCTCTTGTACCTGTTCTACTTTTTATTACTGACTTCAAAGTGGGACTGGGAATGCTCTGCACTGGGACCACAGATCCAATTTTATCTAAAAAGTGTGATTTCACTGATATGCCAAGCGCCGAATGGTGCACATAATTAAAAGCAAGGTACTAGCTCTTTAGGATTAGAGCAGAGGTTTTTGTGTGTAGCTAAAAATAAAACATTATGAACATACTGCTGTAAGAAATGTTTTGTAGCATATTTTAGTTTTAATTTGTACCTCAGATCATACCGTGGGCTGGATCGGACTCCTCCAGGGGCCGTATCTCTGACATCCCCAGTCTAGAAGAGTGTTATCATGGCAGGCTGAGCTAATTAAGAAAACACCAAGGAATTAAACCAGGGCTAAGAAACAAGTTTGGCAGGTTAGCCTTGTTAACTCCTGCTGGTACAGTAGATGCTGTAACTACACCATCTGGTTCTAAAACGCATCTCTGTTGTCAGCTGTTCAAAATCAGTATATTCTGACAAAAGAAAACTTAATGCAAGCAACATACACTACAGTTTAAAAGTTTGGGGTTGGTCATTTTTATTAATATTATTTATTTATTTATTTATTTATTTATTTATTTATTTATTTATTTATTTATTTATTTTTATGTTGCTTAAAGTTTCTTATACTTACCAAGAGTGCACATATTTGATTTTGTTTGTATGTGTGTGTGTGTATATACACCTTTCAGTGAATATTTCATACCACAAAGTATATTTTAATAATGTAAATAACTTTTCTACTATGAAAAGCTAAGGAGAGCTTCCAATGATGATAAAGATTCTTCATGGAACCACCACTGTTAATAAAGCACCTCGTAAATAACCTCGTAACAGATCAATACAGGTGGAGCTGGGGTAGGTGGAGGGTTTCTGAAACAAGCTGCACTGCTACGGCAAGCTGTGGTCATATATTTAAATGTTGAGCAGTGAGCTCATTGGCTACCAATACAGGAGAGAACCAATCAGCTGTGCCATGTGATAATGATGTAATTACATCAGACTGAGTTAGATCTATCGGACTGCGCCATCAGAGTTTCATGCCAGAACTTTGTATTTCTTCACACCAAGAAAACATGGCTCTTTTGAAAACACCGAAAGGTTCTTTGGGGAACCAAAAACTGGTTCTTCTATGGCATCACAGTTTAATCCCCCTTTTAGAACATTTGGAATCTATTTAAAGAGTGTAAGGTGACATTTTGTCCAATCCGACCCTGGACCTCAAACGAGTTTGACACTGATCTAGACTGAACTGTAATCATTCTGGTTTATTTGTGAGAGCCAGTAGAAAGTGTGACTTAAAGCTACATCACGCTATTAGTGCCCGGGGATGGCAGGTCACTGGAATATTCACATCAGCATCGAACATGCTTTCCATTGCATGAAATGAATGTACGCAGAGGGCTAAAGGTCCTTCCAGGAACACGGTGTCAAATTTTCAGTTGATGGCTGTGCAGTGTAAAAGCTAGGCCTGGTCTATACACGTTCATGTCAAATGCCCACCTCTGTGCGAACATCCATACATCCGCAGTGCCGACTATTTTGGTGTCAGCACAGCGCTCAGGATATGCCAGAGAGAAGAAAACACGCTGCAGAGAGTTGAATTGCAAGAAAAGCTCTTTGCAATCGCCCTCCGTCTCTCCCCTCGATAATCCCTGTCAGGGCTGCGCAGAACGTGCAAACAACCTGCTATCCTCTATCGCGGCAAGCCCAGAGCAAAGAGAGAAGTCTGCTTCCATTATTGTCACACTTTGTCAAACCGTTTCCCAACACGACATTCTTCTGCCCTCCTTCCATTTCTCTCTACGTGGAAAATTATACATCTTGTCAGCATGGCTCAATACATCCACAATTAGTCTGAGTGAACTCACAGTTGTCATGTTCCTGTCATAAGTAAGAGATGTCACCCGTTTAGCAAGACCCCTGTGCGATTAGAGATCATGGATTAGCGCAAACAAGAATTTACAGTGTTGATCATTAATTTAGAAGCTCTGAATTTAATGTTAAAATGTCAGCACTCGCTCTCACCGCTGAGATGATGGGACTATTCAGCAGTCTGCTGCAAAAAAGGAGCCTTAAGTTTACCGGGCTGGTTACCACTAGTCAGTCTTGACTAATTGAATTGTTATACTGAATTGAATTAGATATTCCAACTGCATACTGCACTTTTTTTTATTTTTTTTATTCTGCTCACTAAGGCTGCATTTATTTGATCAAAATACCAAAAAAATAATAAATAAATAAATATTGCTAATATTTTTACTGTTTAAAATAGTTGTTTTTTATTTGAATATATTTTAAAATGTAATGTATTCCTGTGATGCAAAGCTGAATTTTTAGCAGCCATTACTCCAGTCTTCAATGCCACATGATCGTTCAGAAATTAAGGTGTTGATTTGGTGCTCAAGAAACATTCCTCATTATCAGTGCTGAAAAGTGGAAATGGTTACCATAATGTTCTGAGATGTATGTATGTTTGTGTGTATTTATTTATTTATTTATTGAAATTATTTATTTATTTATTATGAAATACAGATATTTTCTAAAATTAGTAATGCCTTTTCTGGCACTTTTGTAATATTAATTTTGAATAATAATATTTTTTTAATATTTCATGCATGTTTGCTGAATAAAAGTATTGATTTATAACACACACACACACACACACACACACACACACATATATATATATATATATATATATATATATATATTATTATATTCAGACAGCTGTTGGTAAGTATCGAGATTAGATATATATAAAGTAAGATAGCGTTTGATAAGCTTTTGATAGTTTTATCGCAGATGTATGGGAAGCCAATTTAGGGGCACTAACACACACATGCACACATCAAATACTTACAACAGGTCATCTTATTGGTTGGCCTCCAACTTTTGCTTTGGGGTTTGAGGCTTTACCCTGTACTTTCAGCTTTGTCTACATAAAAGGAGCACTCCAGGTACAGCTTGTCTCCTCAGAGAAAAGCTCTCGACAGCATACAAAATTGACCAAGGCTGCTAGCAGCAGCTCAGGGACTGGTAATAAGCACCAAAATGCTCATATTGCGGTTACTCGCTCTTTCTTCACAATGATATCAGCAAAATCACAAAGACAAAAACTGCTTGAGTAAGAAGATAAATAACCAGTCAACAGCAGCGAGCTTGGCCTAATTTCACCCCACATTATTTCTTAATCAATGTCTATCCAAAGGAAAATCAAAGAGAATAATCCCAAAGCCACAGAACAAACCATTGATTTGATCATGTTAACCTTCAAATGAGTTTAAAGTCAGCGTGCATTAGCAACCAATTTTATTTAGGTCATGTAAAACATCTGAGTGAAACAAGAAGATATCATTGGCTAGAATTCTCAGAAAATCAGAAAGCACTGTATCCATTTGGGAATTAATTGGAATGTAAGAAGTGCATGCTTTTTACTCCAAAATTGCCAGATTATAAATTTAAGTGGGATTCATGACATCATCTGAAAAGCTAAATTTACATTTTGATGAGCGATCATGAAGAAAATCTTTTTTTTTTTTTCACAATAAAACAGGAACAAGTATTGAGAAAGTATTGTTTTTACATTGACTTTAACATATCATCTATCATCATCTACTTCTGTGGAGGTGCTACAAAATAAGTGTCTGCTTTCTCTGGTGATCATTCACGATGTTAATGTCCTAAATATTTGCTCATTTCAGCAAAGGTGCCCATTACCTAAAGCTACCGATTGGACGTGGCGTATCCTCACTTACAGCAGCAGAGCTATCGTTGTGCACATTTGGCCATTCCCACTCATCCAGCTGATCAATGCTGACAGCAAACAGCAGTCTGTATCTCTGAAATGTGCGCAGCTCCAGGTCCTGGCAGGCTTTCACAGACATCAGTCCTACTTAATATTTTACAGAAAACAAAAAGGGATGTAACAACACAGTCCATTCCACAATTCCAGTCTGACCGGATCACGATCAGACCTTGGGAAGGGCAGGACCCTTAAAGGAACATCTCTGGGTAACACTTTATTCTGATAGTCCACTTTAGACATTCAACTAACTCTCAGTATTTTTGCATCTATATGTCAACTAATGCTCATTGAATTTGCAGCTTCATGTAAACAAACTCTCGTTATAGTTTTAGTAGACTGTTAGTGAAATAATTTGAAATACTTGCAATATGCTGATATTAAGCAGACAGTCTACTAATACTCTAATGACTGGTAGTTGACATGTAAGTGCAAGTTATTTATAGTTAGTAGAACGTCTAGAGTGGACTATCAAAATAAAGTGCTAACCATGTTTGTACCTTATTTACTACTAGAAGATTCATAGAAGTAAAGGGTAAATATGACTACTCTAAGGTACTAATATGCACTTTTGTACCCCTAAAGGTCCATTTTTTTGCACATTTTTTTGACAGAGAACAACATGAGGGTGAGTAAATGATGACAGGGTTTTCATTTTTGAACTATCCCTTTAAATTGTCACTCTGTTCCTTACAGAAAGATATCAAACGACTTCAGAGGACTGTTACTGTTTTTATTATTATTATTATTATTATTATTATTATTATTATTATTATTATTATTATTATTATTATTATATATAGCTAGGAAGTAGAAAGTAAGAAGTGTTCAGAACAACATGACAATCAGTAAATGAAAAAAAAATATGTGAACTATTCCTTTTGCATTGTTTCACATAAAACAATTATGATTTGTTTTGATTAAGAAAACAACAAAGCAGAATAAAAATGTGTTTGTATTATTAATGTCTTTAAATTGAAAACAAAAACAAAAAAGTTATAAATTATTACTTTGTTTTGCATTTTGATGCAACAATAATTATTTATTTTGATTAACAAAACAATCAATCAGCAAAACAAGTCTATTAATGTCTTTAAAAAATCATCAAGTTGTCAAGTTCTATTGTTGCTGTAGGTGTTCTAGAAAATATGTGACAAATGCAAAGCGAGCTCTATATAATCAGTTCAAAAACAAACACTAACAATTCAAACTCAAGAGAAAAATGACATCTGTTTCATGATAAATAATTTGAGTCTGCGCGGCAGTATGGAACATATGGTGTGATTCAAATCTCAGGGGATGCAGTGGATTGTGGGTATGTACAGTGATGAGCGGCACAAAACTCACATACAGTACATACCGCACCAGTCATGCCGATGTTTATCAGAAAGTTTACTTTGAATTAGTACATCTACCTGTCCATCTATGCACATCTGGAGACACACAAAGTCACACCAACACATTTAATTCCTTTATCTATTTTTCCAGACTCTCAGACAGCTGAGACTCTTCAGAAAATGGCTTCTCTTTCTTGTCCCTGATGTACCTGCTTGTGTCGATAGTGACTGGAGCAGGGACAACACAGGATTATAAAGGCAAAGAGCCATCATTATTGCCCTTTAACACACGTCGCCAAAATGGCCACCGGGTGCCACATCTGACCTCTCTGAAGCACCTTTCTGGACACAAACCTTAAACCGATAAAGACTTTGAATGGGCCACATTTGAGACATACAAGCAAATCATACATTCTCAGAAGAAAAAAAAAAAATGTTCAAAAGGTGCTAATATGTACCATTTAAGTACTAAGTATGATTTAGGCACTAATAAAATAATTTTAAGGTACCAGATTGCACCCTTTAGGGGTAAATAAGTTACCACCTCAGTGTCAGAATTTGTACTTCTTTCTTTTTTTTCTGAGAATACATGTGTAAATCATTTGTAAAATCTCAGGAGACGTTACGTAGTTTTTAAAATTTGAACAACTAAATAGAAATAAATTATAAAAGAGAATACAAAGAATTTGATAATAAATATTTGAGTTTTGATTACAGACAATTTGCTTTCCATTTACTCTCATTGATGTCCAGGAAAACAACTGAGATATTATAGAAGTGACATTTGTGATTTTCTTTCTTATGAAATGTGACAATTCAATTAAAAAATCATAAAAAAAATAAAATAAAAAAAATAAAAAATAAATACAGGAAAGTTTTTAATAAAGAATTAGATATAAATTCCTTGTGCTTTCATAAAATAGGCCCATTAAAATGAAAGAGTTTTTATTTATTTATTTATTTATTTATTTATTTATTTATTTATTTATTTTAAGCTTCTATGATCCATAAGAGACAGAGATAAAAACAATAAAAGACAGAGGAAGAAACAGGAAACAGGAGTGAAGAAGGCCTGATATGGTTACTTAACTCAAGGCTAGGTTCAGCTGTGGTGCTTAACTGCATCGATGTAATAGCAAACACAGTGTTTACAGTTTTCATCAGTGTAGCAACATGGTCTCCCCTGGCAACCAAAGAACTGGTGATAACAGGCCAATGGTTTTACAGCTGACAAGAGCATCAGAAAGACTGGACCAGCGAGTCCTGAGGGGCCATTGCTCTCTCGCTTGCTCTTTCTCTCTCTCCACACAAAAACACTTGTTCTTTTTCAATGTATCCTTTCTGTACAACTGTATATTGTACTGGCATCGTTACAAGAGCAGTACAGATAAACTAAGACATTAAGACAAGGAACATCTGCGCCTGAAAATAGTTTGTATTGACAAATCTGATTTTAGCACTGAGAAGAGCAGAAATGCAGGTGCTTGTGAAGATCTGCTTCACTGTGCCTGAAGATGTGAATTAACTAGATCTGATGGATGGCTGTATGTCGCTTTGATTTCTGAATTCTAGTCTTCCTGTTAGTTAAAAACTACAAATGTGATCATGTTGGTTGAGTGTGTCGATTACAGTATTTATCTCACACGATTTATTTTGCGTCTGTACATAATCTTGAGAACTTTGTGTGGGAAGAGCATAGACAGATGAAAACATGGGACTGTCGTCATCACATTTGTACTATTGCTAATTGCAATTGTACTAAATTGCTTGCTAATTGGTTCTTCTTGTCTTCTTTATGTTTATATATTGTTTCATTTATATATATATATATATATATATAAATGAATGCTATGCCAATAAAACACTAAAGCTGAAATCAGACCCTCTTAAAATAAATAAATAATAATAATAATAATAATAATAATAATAATAATAATAATAAATAAAGATCCTTTTGATATCACAATTATTTCTCCTGGAAGATTAGATTAAATTCATAGCCAATAGCGATTTTACATTCACTAAAGAAAATTTAGGAGAAATATCTGAGACTTGAATGAAATATAACTGAAAACTCCAGGTCTCCTGAGAGACGGCGACTCAAACTCTGAGCAATAAATCTTTCACTGAGTTTAAAGCACTAAAATAACATTTATCAGTTATGACTACACACTTAGTTTTCTTTTATCTCATGTTAAGTAGCAACAATAGAGCAGCCTTCTTGTCTAGTGTAAGTCATGCAAGAGGCCATTAATAGAGCTAAACATTATGTAGTTTTCTCCATCTGTCTAATTATTGTAGTTCAACCAGTGCCACTCAAAATATTGTGACAGTGTTTAGAATAACCAGAGATGCTTTGGGACAACAAACACGAGCAATGAATGTGCTAGAGAAACCGAGTGATGACTAGGCACCGATGGCTCTGTTGGAAAAAAATTATAAAATAAATCATGAAAAAATCATAAAATGATGAGGAAAAAGTGACATCACACATTGCCAAAACATTTTCCTCTTTCATGCCTGAACAAAGAAACGTCCACTGCTGGTGTTTGGGAATCTTATTGAGAGACACAGTCCAGCATGCTCTACTCTCTTCACCGTCCAATCAGCTGTTTGAAGGCTCCTGTACGTGGGCGTCTGTCCGTAGGGACAGCATCTCCTGATATGGTCTGATTGGTAGGTACAGGCCGTCTTTGTGTCTACATCAGCCCATCTCTCATCAGTTTGGCAGAAGTGCTGATGTAGCATCCGTAAGCAGAAAGCACTGAGGTTCTCTCGTCCTTTACACAAAACAAAAACAGTGTCCAGGAACAACTAGGACGACTACCACTGCATCCACATCAGCCACACAAGCTCTCTCATCCACCTTTAACTGTATTATTTATGCTGTAAATCAAAATAAGGTAATTGCTTTTGTTTCATTTTCAATTACCGGTTCCTTTTAATGTTTCATAAACATTATGGATAAAAAAAAAGCTTTATTTGAGCATCTGCATGCATTATATAAACTAAGAGAACTAAAAGAGCTTTGTGTAATATAACAGACCATATGGCTAAATACTCTGTTTAAAGGAGGTGGATGAATTTATAAATCAAACAGCATTCTGTACTGTAGATAAAAGCTTTTATCTCTTATTCCCCCCAGTTTCTGGCAAGTGATGTCAGAGGCATGCTGGGAAAGACATCTTTTTCATGGTTTTCTGAGAATGCATACATGTTCAATGCAGCCTTGTGTTCTTTACTACAGCCAATTAAATCCATTGGCACTGACAGATTAAAAAATTATGAAAAAATTGATTGATGTATGGTTGAATGTATAGATTTGTGAAAATGTGGATGGATGGATGGATGGATGAATGGATGGATTGACAGATTTGTGAATAAATGCATGAATGGATGGATTTGTGAGTAAATAGGTGGATGGATTTAAGAGTAAATGAACAGATGGATGGATGAATGAATGAATGAATGAATGAATGAATGAATGAATGGAAGGATGGATTTGTGATCAATAAATGGATGGATTTGTGAATAAATAGAAGAATTAATAGATGGATAAATATATTAGTGAATGAATAGATGAATGTATGGATGGATTTGTGAATTAACAGATGAATGGATGTTGAATTGACAGATTTGTGAATAAAAGCATGGATAGATGGATTTGTGAATAAATAGGTCGATGGTTTTAAAGTAAATGGATAGATGCATTTGTGAACAAATGGATAGATGGATAGTTTTGTGAATAATGGATGGATAGATTTGTGAATAAATAGATGGATAGATGGATTTAAGAGTGGATGGATGGATGAATACATATAAATAGATTTGTGAATAAATAAATGAATGGATGGATGAATGGATGAATATACAAATTTATGTATTTCATCTCAAAAATAGTTTGGACCACAAAGTACTGCCTAAAATACCACTGTGACCAATACTCAAAGTAAAAAATAAAACGTTGGAAAAAGATGTTAAAATTCTTATGAGCCTATGATGAATCATTGTTGTCAATTTTGAGAACATTTTTGAGTGTACTAAAGCACACTCCTAATTTTTAACTGCTTCGATGATTAATTTTTGCAACTGTAGAGAAAGAAATCAGCTGGAGTGCATAAAACAGTCTGTGAATGAAGAATATGAAGAATAAATTAAGACAAATGAGTCCAGCACAAGTGTTATATTGTGTCCCATTGTAGCCAGTCTGAGAAAAAAAATATATATATATATAATATGACAGAGGGAAAGCAAGACAAATATCCATGGCAAATTCTGATAGACAAGGACATCAAAACATATCCCAACCTCTTTTCTTCATCTCCCTGTCAGTTGTACAATGAATCAGTCTGTTCTCTTTCTTTTCCTGTTTCTGAGCATCACCGGGGAACCGTGACAAACGGATGAGGCTGAGCCCTTATACTACGATGGAGCAGGGTTAGAAACAATGAGTTTCACACACACACAAACACACACTTACTCAGAGAACATCCAGCTCATACAACCTTTCATCCAACTGGAAATAGCCACAGGGGAGCAGACAGGAATGTTCGCTGCAGACATATGTTATAGGACGGGGGCTGCGTACAGGGGTGTACAGGTTATCTGGACTCCCCTGGAGAAAATAAAGCAGATCCACCGAGAGACAACCAGAAATGACTGACTTCCCACTCATCTGGAAGGAGAGAAATGTGTGTGTTACCTGTGCAGTGTGTCCAGTCCGGCTCAAATTGTGTTGAGAAAGTGCATATTGCAGAACTAATGCTTATGTGGAGTGTAAGTAAGAACGTAGGGTTGGGCAATATTTCAAATATTGATATATTCATCAAATATACTTGCAGTAATGTCAGTAGCAAAAATGCAGATGAAGTAAGTTCGTTCAGTTTGATTCATTTTTGTGATTTAGTTCAAACTGACAGTTTGAATGAACTGAATAAGCGCATTCATTAACACGCTAATTTTGACAGCACTAATACATATTTGAGAACACCAACCAGGGATGGGCAATATATATTGAGAGAGAGAGAGAGAGAGAGAGAGAGAGAGAGAGAGAGAGAGAGAGAGAGATGGACAGACGGACGGACGGACAAACAGACATTAGACAGACAGACAGACAGACAGACAGACAGACAGATAGACAGATAGACAGATAGATAGATAGACAGATAGACAGATAGATAGATAGATAGATAGATAGATAGATAGATAGATAGATAGATAGACATGGTTGGTGTTCTCATTCCCTAGACTGACAGGCACTGTGATTTATGTTATTTTCTCTCTCTTTTTTTTTCTTCAGTAGTATCAAAACAAATGAGAAATCCACTTCAACAACAGAAGATTTCAGAAGATCACAGGAACTAGATTTGTCCCTTTCTTAAGCCATCTAAAAATGGCTTGCATTATGATCCTTTTAATTATGGATTCCTGCTACAATTACCTCAAATTGAATTACTGCACAAACCTCAGAAGAATACATTACAGAAATCAAGAGAATGAATCTTCAGCCGCACGGAAAATGGCTCTGCCAAGGATTTAACCTCCCTATCCCAATCTGTCCTGTTTCAAGTTGTGGTCCAAACACAAGTGGTACTGAAATATTTAGACCGGCTAAAAGCTTGTACGTAGTCTCTATAGCCAAACAGGACTACACACGCTCTCGTATTCGCACACACACTTCCTCTTATCCTCAGAAATGCCGCTCTTCCACTGGGGGTGACAGATTCGACTTGCCCGGCAGGCATGCGACTCGTTAAATAATGGGGGGTAAAATCATGAAGGGGCCCAGGGAGGAACTCTGAGGCACTCCCCTTGCAAAAGGCCACATTTGCGTGCAGGGAATGAGGGGAAGTCTCTGGTGCATGTAAGCAGCTGGCTGCCAAGGTCAAAATGGCATCCCACTTCCTCTGCTGCATTTCCCATGTTCTCTGGAGAGAATTCATCGAGCCATGAGAGACAGTGAGAGTCTTGTGCTAATCTCCTCAAACCGCTGCTGATCTATCTCTCCTGCCTTCCCCATCTCAACTGTGCCGTGCTAAATGAGGTGAGTTTTAACATGAAAAATGAAGTAATTACTTGACGTATCAAAGTGGTTAATTGCGTTGCTGGATGTGGGTCGCTCGCCTAAAGGGATGAGGTTGGGGGGTGAATGTAAAGGGATGACAGACAAAGAAAGACAGGAACTCAGAGGGAGAGGGAGAAGTGCAGATGTCAGGGGACAAAGTGGCATTATGACAGGATTAGACCGCGTCTTCAAATGGACCACAGCCTCTGGATGTGAAAAGGAACTCACATGATCGCTCCTCACAAATGCATAGAATCGAGAAAAAAAAAAAAAAAAAAAAAAACTTTAGTCAACACTGCATGTCTTAATCCACAGCCCTTTCTGTGCGATGACCTCAATAAATATGCCTTAAATCTTTTATCTCAAACAGCTAAAACTAGTTACAAATGATCACTCATGAACAGGCCTACGCAGAATCTGCATCAGCAAAAAATGCAGATTTTCACAAAGCTACACATTTACTTATTAAACATTTTTGCTAATTTGATTATGCCTCCAACTACTAATTGGTTTAAAGGAAAACAGGTAAATTCCATTCATATATACATATATATATGTGTGTGTGTGTGTGTGTGTGTGTGTGTGTGTGTGTGTGTGTGTGTGTGTGTAAAATTTGTATTAATAAAACATTAATGTTACCTAAATATTATCATTTGTGATTAGCATTTTATTTGGTGCTTCCTTAAAATTATTAATAACTATAAATGGAATCATAGTCAGCAACTGTTGTTCTAATTACACTGTAATTTATTTATTTATTTATTTATTTTAAAGTTGTAAATAAAACAAAGACTTTTGGAGTATGTTTCACAATAAACTTCCATTTCCGTTTTTCTACTTCAAAGTTTCACATTCATTTTAATTAATTGTTACTTTCTGATTTCTTTTTAATTATTTGTGAAATGTCTATTGTGTTGTTTACTTAAAAAAAATAAAAATAAAAAAAAAACAAAAAAAATGTAAGGTTAGTGAACTAAAATAAAATAAAATAAAATAAAATAAAATAAAATAAAATAAAATAAAATAAAATAAAATGCAGTTTCTAAGGTCTGCATTCTTCTGCCAATGCATATTTGGTGGTTCCTGAAAAGTGTTAAGAATTAAGACGTGGAATCATAGTCAAAACAATAACTTTTTTTGAAGTTGCAAATGAAACATAGATTATTGTAGAATATTTTACAACAAAGTCTACTAATGGCAGTGCATAATGTGTTGGCTTTATGCAAATCACTATTAAAACTATTCACCTTACTGAATTACAACCAAATTAAATTATTTTTGGCTAATACTTCATCAATCACCTGCAAATCATCATTGTGGGCACTGTTTGATGGAGAGGGTCAAGAAAGCGTTTAACAGGACTTTACAGAGGCCACAATCTGCATGCACACATTTCATATCGGTTAAAAACACGCTAGTCATTAGTGGTAAATGGCTGAGCTTTAATGAGAGCTGGTGCTTTGACACTTCTAATTGTGTTTGTTTAAAGACCTGCACTCAAGGTCCCTGGGAAATTCATTAGATAAAGAAGACAAGCCCACTATCCTACGAATGTCAAGGGTTTGTACAAAGAACTCAAAACTCTACAGAAAAAAAGGGCTGCACTAGTTAATTAGTAAGGGTCTCGTCTAATTCTCCCCTTCATCTAATGTCCACCACTACAAGAGCCTGGAGATTAAACCACCTTGAGTAGATCATTGAGAAACCAAGCAGCTTCCATCTGCCCACCTGCTTTCATTTGCATAATTTGGAAAATGACAAGCCCTGTGCGTGATGACTGACAGCTCATTGATCTCCTCTCCCGTCCACTGTGTCAAGCGTTTACTCAGACAAAAAGGCACTGAAAACCTTTTCTTTGGCGATGACAGATTATACTCTCTACGATGGAGTTGCTAAATACCCTGTGGAGGTGACATCGGGGAAAATATCAAGTAGCTTTTTAATTCAGTGAGAGAAATGTTAAACAGGACGTGTAGCGGATGGTCGATCAAACCTGACACGTCTAAAGCCCCGGAAGTAAACAACAGAAACTGCAAATTCCAGCTTGGCAGGTGATGCCCGACACTTTTCCTCATAGAAAACACCAACATACATAAAAACAGCTCACTTTCTGCACTGATATGAAGGAGTTTTCAAGAAACTAACAACTTGCTGAACATTGTCAACATAAAATGCAAACAAATCATTTGATTCACGTGGTTCTTATTTATGAATTAGTCAAACCAACAAGACTCTGAATCTGAATAAATCAATCATAGGAGTCACTGGTCCAGATTATGGACTGCATCGGCTCAGATGTGACATAATATCAGAATAAACAAAACAATAATATATATATATATATATATATATATATATACATAAAATACAAAAAAGCCATCAGAATCCTGTCAGAGATATTGTACAACAATTTATATTCGGGGTGTAAAGCTGTTAATGAAAACAAATAACTGGTAAATACAAGAAAAAAAAAATCTTACCTGTTGATGCAGTCACACAAGATACGGCACATGTAAGAGAACACAAAAAGGAAATTGCATTAATTATACATAATTTTACTTTGTACACCATGTTCCACTTAACCTCAATCAGGTGAGATCGCTGGCATATAGTTTCTCTCACTTTTTACTGTCTGGTACATTAAGAGCAGCTATTACAGCTGACGTGCATCTGACAGATCCGATATCACCTCTCAGATATCTTGTACTGTGTGTGGTACCACCTCAACCCTTGGCATTAGCATGTGCCAAACATATTTCTGGAGCCTGCTGCTAGGCTCGCGCAATAATTAGGTGCAGCGCTCATCCGTAGCTGTAAGGCGTAAATGAATTTGTCTGTTTGTGCCGGGTAAACGTTGCAACATCTGCATGCAGAGTGTTATGACAGACACCTCATATGCTCCCATATGGAGGACCACCGCTAACAGATTTGCAGGGTAGGATGTTATTACAGGACATTACCTCAGACTAAATGCAGAGGAATGAGAGCTAGCCATAAACTAGCCAGAGGAAAATTATACTGCTCAAAGCTTGCTCTGTCAATGCTCGGGAGATTCAAGGGAGCAACGTACAATAAGTAGCAACTCTGTCTTAGATGTTTCTACTAAAATGTCTTCGAAGAAACACTAAAAGGCAAAGAAAAATAGCCCATTAGCAGGTAGGACGTTATTGTCTTTGACATTCATTAACAAATAAGGAACATCACAAATACTGTAGTCTATCATGAAAGAGCCAAAATACTCAAAGTGTAGCAAAGCCAAGTTTCTCACTAAAATATCAGTTGTTTCTCATAAACAACACTGAGATCAAATGGAAAGCAAATGGATACTTTTGCTTCTTTTATCCCCAATGTTCAGAGAAAAACACACCAGTGATCTCACATGTGATTCCTCTAGAGTTTCAGAAGAGATTATAATCTAATCTAATCTAATCTAATCTAATCTAATCTAATCTAATCTAATCTAATATTTTAACTGTGGACAAAATAGCCAAGATACCAAATCTGCCATCAAAAGACGGAAATCTCAATATGAACTTCAAAATTTCTCATTAAACTCTTCCAGGATCAAGTGGTCTGATTTACAATATCCACATTCATTTTACTGCTCTATACTGAAAATAATAAATGTTTAAGGGAAATATCTGAGACAAAGAACGATTATGTTGGAGAAAACTGGATTAAAAAAAGTCAAATGAGGCCTTTTGTTTTCTCAACTATTTCTCCTTGACAGCACTGGGATTACATAGAGAGCACTGAGACTTTAATTTGATTTTGGTAATGCCAGGCTCTTCTCAAATTGTGCTCAGATTTGACATGAAAGTCTGCAATCAAATGTCAGATATCTCAAAAACATTTTTCTAGTTCACTTCAAGTTGTTTATTCATCATTTGCACAGCGTGCACAGGATTCACTGACATTGCGATGCTTATAATGAGGCTCGGATCACAAAACATAACATTACAGGCACAAAGTATGTGAAGACAAGGGACTAAAAAAAATTATAAAGAATACTATAGAAATACTATATAGAATATTAATGCTCCTAAAGTTAGTTTATTTTTATTATTTTTGTAATTAATAAAAAAAAGGATTAAACCTACCGAAAGGTGTATATACATATGTAATGTAAATATATATATATATATATATATATATATATATATATATATATATATATATATATATATATATATATATATATATGTATTTGTATATATTTAAAAAAAAAAAAAAAAAAAAAAAAAAAGCAAATTAAATGAATTCCTGAAGTATCATGAGACACTGAAGACTGGCGTAATGGTGCTGAAAATTCAGCTTTGCCATCACAGGAATAAATAAAACTTTAAACTACAGTATGTATGTACAGTAAAAAACAAACAAAAAACCTTTTATAAACATAAAAAAATGTATAAGTATATATAAGTTACAAACCCGATTCCAAAAATGTTGGGACACTGTACAAATTGTGAGTAAAAAATGGAATGGAATAATTTACAAATCTCATAAACTTAAATTTTATTCACAATAGAATATAGATAACATATCAAATGTTGAAAGTGAGATATTTTGAAAAGTCATGCCAAATATTGGCTCATTTTGGATTTTATGAGAGCTACACATTCCAAAAAAGTTGGGACAGGTAGCAATAAGAGGCCGGAAAAGTTAAATGTACATATAAGGAACAGCTGGAGGACCAATTTGCAACTTATTAGGTCAATTGGCAACATGATTAGGTATAAAAAGAGCCTCTCAGAGTGGCAATGTCTCTCAGAAGTCAAGTTGGGTAGAGGATCACCAATTCCCCCAATGCTGCGGCAAAAATTAGTGGCGCAATATCAGAAAGGAGTTTCTCAGAGAAAAATTGCAAAGAGTTTGAAGTTTTCATCATCTACAGTGCATAATACCATCCAAAGATTCAGAGAATCTGGAACAATCTCTGTGCATAAGGGTCAAGGCCGGAAAACCATAATGGATGCCCGTGATCTTTGGGCCCTTAGACGGCACTGCATCACATACAGGAATGCTACTCTAATGGAAATCACAACTTGGGCTCAGGAATGCTTCCCGAAAACATTGTTATTGAACACAATTCACCGTGCCATTCACCGTTGCTGGCTAAAACTCTATAGGTCGAAAAAAAAGCCATATCTAAACATAAACGTTTTTTCCTTGGGCCAAGGCTCATTTAAAATGGACTGTGGCAAAGTGTAACACTGTTCTGTTGACGCATCAATTGAAGTTATTTTTGTTAAACTAGGACGCCAAGTCATCCGGACTAAAGATGACAAGGACAACCCAAGTTGTTATCAGCGCTCAGTTCATATATTGGTATATCCAAGTTCTAGAACAACATATGCTCCCATCCAGACGTCGTCTCTTTCAGGGAAGACCTTGCATTTTCCAACATGACCATGTCAGACCACATACTGCATCAATTACAACATCATGGCTGCGTAGAAGAAGGATCCAGGTACTGAAATGGCCAGCCTGCAGTCCAGATCTTTCACCCATAGAAAACATTTGGCACATCATAAAGAGGAAGATGCGACAAAGAAGACCTAAGACAGTTGAGCAACTAGAAGCCTGTTTTAGACAAGAATGGGACAACATTACTATTCCTAAACTTGAGCAACTTGTCTCCTCAGTCCCCAGATGTTTGCAGACTGTTATAAAAAGAAGAGGCGGTGCCACACAATGGTAAACATGGCCTTGTCCCAACTTTTTTGAGATGTGTTGATGTCATGAAATTTAAAATCAACTTATTTTTCCCTTAAAATTATACATTTTCTCAGTTTAAACATTTGATATGTCATCTATGTTGTATTCTGGATAAGATATTTAAATTTGAAACTTCCACATCATTGCATTCTGTCTTTATTCACAATTTGTACAGTGTCACAACTTTTTGGGAATCGGGTTTGTAAAAAAATAAATAATTGTTTTTATGCATTTTTTTTTCTTGACATTATCCAGGGAAAGTCCACTAGCATTTTTTAAATAATTTATTCTTGTAAGTACTGAGGGTTAATGTATATGTTACACTAGTCAGTAATGATCTTATTCAAGAGTCTGTAATATACAAGTCAGGGTCCATAGAAGTTAGTCGCCTTTTAAAGAAAGTCACATAAAACATGAGAGCTTAGAGTCAAGTCCACTGTTGTCTCTGGCTCATTGACGTCAGGTGTTTGTTTGAGGTGTACATGAAAGCGTCTGATTTATTTTTATCCCCTCGCCAGCAGTTTCCTTTATTTTCTGCATGCTGTGCGTATGTGAGAGGTTAGGCTGTTTGTGTGAAAGAGTCATCAGAATGCGCTGGTGTTTGCACCATGCCCGGCACTGTGGGGTGGAAGAGTTTAATAAAGATCAGACTCATTTACATCCTCAGAAGAAACCTGAGAGATCACAGCGCACGCAGCCATTTCAACTGAAGCCCAACCACCAGAACTCACTGCTAAATACGTCGACTTCCAATCACAGCCAGCATGACACCTCTTCATGTCCGCTCTCACAGGTTAACCGTACATGGTGTGCTTCTGACACTTTGTGTGTGGGTGTTGTAGTGCAGGGGTTAAAGATCTCGGGCTGGGAACAGGAAGATTGTAAAACTGAGTTATTACAGTTGTCTCCTAGAGCAATCCAGAGGAAGGTTGATCTTTCATAGCTCAGTTAGATATTTAATGCTCTCTGTTAATCACCTCTGAGTATAAGAGAAATGGATAATGGGAATTGGCAAATGGATTTTGCATGCTAAGCCAATCCCCCATACATACGAGTACATAAAGTGCTGCCGTATATCCACTCATTCAGATTTTTGCTTCAGAGCAGAGTGTATGTGCATGGTTACACTACACAAAGCCTTTCACCTCTGCAGACGCTCTTTGGTGTTGGCGTGAGTCTCTTGCAGCGTGATTGACCTGGATGCTTCAGCACTAAAAAAAAAACAGTTTCCCTAAAAGAACAAATCTACTCCATCCGTGTCCTCTTGGTTGCGGTCATTTAATGTCCCCTGATGGCAGCCACTATCGCTGTCTTCCATCTAGGCACAGAACACGTGTAACCCCTCTCAACCGGGTCCTCACCGCCACACCCTGTTCTTGTTCCGAGTGGGTCTCGAACCCGGGTCTCTGACATGGGAGGCAGATGCACTAACAAGGAGGCTAAATGACTGCAGCCATTAGCACATCTCTTGAGATCAGGGCAATGAAGTTTGCCTGCACAGCACCTACTTGCTGGCTTACGTTACACTCAACCCCCCTAAACCTCACTCCCATCCAGGTCCAATGTAACCCCTCTCTCCCGGGTCCTCACCACCACACCTCGCTCTTGCTCTGAATGGGCCTCGAACTTGGGTCTCTGGCATGGGAGGTGGACACACTAACAAGGAGGCTGTCACTAGTGTGTCTCTTGAGATCAGGGGAGTGAGGTTTATCTGCATAGCACCTACGTTACACACACTGAATATTCGTTTGTAGATGGTTCATGCCCGCACTGAGCACGCATGACCAAGTCAACGCTGCAAATGCCTCTCTTCCTTTTTGAGGAAAAGGAGGAGACCCCTCTGTAACTACCAATCCTGGTTCCTATGCACAGCACAGGGCAATGTCGGTTAGTGCTAGTGATTTGAGTATCACAGTGGGAGCAAATCCGCCGTGGCAGTCACCATGGACCTCCTACTCCTCATGCACCACTCATCCCGTACAGCTCCCGGATGATTCCGCTGGCCCGTCACATCGCAGTCCCAGGTTTCATTCGGGGCTCTGTTCAGAGAATCAGATGTCAATAGCAGCATTGGGGCATGGGCTATCGTCCTCTCAGGCTGAAGATTCAGTGGGGCTGTCCACCTCGGGTGTTGTGGATTCCAACAAATTGGACCCAGAGTTGACAGCAATGCTTGCCCAGGCAGCCATGTGTATTGGGTTGGAGGTGAACACACCGCCCAGCCCTGAGCGCTTGCTCGCGGCCAGATGATTGGTTTCTCAGTGCGGAGTGCGGCTCACAACTGCGTTCTGTCTGCCACAGCTCCTTTCTTCCCAGAGGTGCATGAGGAGCTCACAAAGTCTAGGAAGGTCCCTTTTATGGCCAGAAGCCACTCGTCAAATTCCTCCATCCTCCCTACATATATATATATATATATATATATATATATATATATATAACCTGTCTTGTAGTGGAAAAGTATTATTTTGTTATATTTTTTTTTGGAAAACATCGTGATGGTGACTAGAAATGTGTTTTTAAATAAACTTTTCCTTTAAGTTTAATTCAGATTTTTTTTAGTTATCTAATGCAGACAGTTAAGTATAAACTAAATGCACAAATGTTTATTTAATTTAATTGTTAAATTTCCCAATTATAGTAAGTACATTTAGTTCACAATAGCACAGAATAAGTATTCATCTTAAATTGGATTTCAAACCAGCCAAATCATTTTCCCCTTTTTATTCTTATCGTTCACGTTTGCCAATGAACCATCTTGCAGTGCGGTTTCATTAAATTCGGTTAGGAATCCAGAGCGATTCCATCCCTGAATATAAATGTTATTTTCAATTAACTTCCCCGCTAAAAGACAAGGCAACTAGCCAGAGCTCATTATCTGAGACCCTGGGCACAGACTGAAACATTACCATGCTGGGTCTGTGTGCTGGTGACCTCAGACTCAGGTACACTGTATATTATTCCAAAACGAGGGGAAAAACGAATTATCCTGTTGAATGAATTATCTGTGTGCTCAAGTCAGATGTTTTGGAGAAATGCCAGAAAGAAAGTGGAATAAAACACAGTGAGCTGTGATTATCAAAACAACAACAACAACAACAAAAAAAACGACCTGAAATTTAAGTTGAGTGATAATGAAGGACAAAAACAGAGAGTTTTGCCTGACAGTGAATTTTCAATGCCGGACCTGACGGCATGGGCAGTAAAAGCATAAATGTCAGATCTTGCATTTTGCTGTCGACCTATTTATCGAATTCTCTAGGCTGAATATTTTCTGTACAAGAATAATTCACTAAAAACGGCAGCCTGAAAAAAATTTAATTAAAATAAATACATAAATAAATAATTACAATACAATAGTTATAGCTTCAAAGCCAAATTCAAAAACATACTTTTACTACATTATATGTTATTGTTAACTGAGACTAAGCTTAAATAAAATATTAGATGAAAAACTGCAAATAATTGAAATAAAATAAGTTTAAGTACTACATTTATTAAATCTAAAATTATAATATTTTTAACTAATAATAATAATAATAATCAAAAGAAGAAAATGATAAAAAGCACATAACAAAATTACTAAAATTTAAACAAAAATTTAAATGAAAACTGAAATACCAGAGCTAATTCAAAAGGTTAATGATACTATAATAGTATATAAATAATAAAATAAAAATGATTATAAATAAGCATTGCTTGCATGATTAGAGCATTAATTGATTTTATTATTATGCTTCATAGAGATGGTAATCCCATAATATTACATTTCTGATTATGATTCGCTTAGCAACAAAATCCATCTAAGATAGTGGATTCAGAAAGAGAAATATATTACATAAACTTAATATAATATATTAAGAGTATAAGCTTGATAGCTGCATATATTTCTGTATATATATATATATATATATATTATATATATATATATATATATATATATATATATATATATATATATATATATATAATAAGAAATACAGTTCCTTTAATATGAAACTGTATATTCAAAAATAGCTTAATATTCACCCAAAAAGGGCATGCCGTACAAGATCAATAAAAGGTCTAATACTAGCTTGCCCAGAATAATCCACTAAGGAAATTTTACAGAAATCAGTAACAAATAGCTCAATTTAATTATAATTGTTAATTGTTGTTTATTTTATGCTTATTGGAGTACTGTATGTCTGTACTCTAAGTATGTAATTATTTGAAATCACTCGTAAAGTTTCATGTCATTTTTTTTTTTCATCTGAAAATACAAATAAGCCTTACCTTGAAAGATATCAAAATAATTGCATTGCACTCCTGAAGAATATTCATTTATATGATAAATTCATAAAGCATCACACATTTGAAAGTGAAAGAAACTGTACACAGGACAGAGCCCACCCACGGCTTTAAGTAATCTGTCCTGGAGAATATCTCACTCTCACAAATGGCTTCATTCATTCTTTTATCTTTCACCAAGATTAAGAGTCTCCTATTACTTGCACATTAGGACAGAACAGTTTTGCTAAATGGACTACTATTTAAAACACTGCTCTCATCCCATCTCTCTTCCCCCCCCCCCCCACCTTCATCAGCCCTGTACAAGATTAAAGAAAAATAAAAATTAATAGCCTTTGATTAAGCCGTATCTTTATCCACAAAGGAGCATATGTCCCGGAGGGCATAGTTTTATGCAGATCCACATCCATGGAGCCAAATATGAATATTACTACCCAACTCAATCCTAAAACTGGAACAGAAGTTCAAATATTGTAATCAATACTACAGTAAATAAGAGTGAAGCAGTTATTTAACAATCCACAGAATGTAGTGCACTCACTCATACACTATGTGGGATTTACTTACGAGAGAACTCATTTAATTAAGACACCTCCATATAGCAGCTGATGGTGGTTTGGAGTAATGAATATGATTTCAAGACACTAGAGATTTCACACAAAACAACTCTGGAAAACCTCAAACTATGAGATTTCTCCAACTTGGACTATCTAGGGCCTTTTGATTTCCATAATGTAGAAAATTTGGAAAACATGGATTGTCACAGGTAAAATGTGGCAAAATGTGGATGAATAAATAAAATAAGAGCTGTACACTTAATCAAACTCTGATAGTGAGAATATTAAGCCACAAATAGACTGATCTTGATCTGTTCTGCGTGTCTCTGTGTGATTGAACAGTGTACTTTGGTCTACTACACATACTGAAGCATGTGTGACGCTCGTGGTGTTTTCAGCATCTGCCATCTCACTATATGACAACATGAACACAAGACCTTCATCTCCAGAGCTGCTGTAAGAGTCACTTCACCAGCATTTCATTTGAGAAAACTATTATCAGATACCTCAAAAGTCTACAATACAACAATTTTAACCTGAAGAAATTATTATAGAAATATATAACTATTTTACAGTACAACATATGTATAAAAATAATAATAAAAATAATAACACAATTTATTAAAGCATTATTTTTAAGGAGTATCACACAATGTCAACATTTTTCGTCCATGAAGGTAAACCACTGTTGTGCAGCATTTTGTTTGCCAAAAAAGAAATAAATTGTTAGAATAACATTTGATTGTATTTTAAAATATTTTTGATTGATTGATTGATTGATAATATTAAATCATGAAAAATTAAAACAAACAAAATTTCAAAATAATAATAAAATACATCATAGGTCATTATTATTTTTAAAATGTCAATAAATTATATATTTTTTAAGTTGTATTAATTAAATTGATTAGACATAAATTTGTAATAATGTTTAATTAAACCAGAATCCAGAAAATCCAGAAAAAATCAAATGCAAAGTTATAATGTAATTTGGGGGGAAAAATAATAAATAAATGAAACGGATTCAATAACATCCTAACTGTTTGTTAATATGACAAAAGCAACAACTTGACTGAAAGTCTTTTTTTTTTTTTTGTGCCCATTTTGGCTGTTTTAATCCATCAAACTTTCACTTTTGTATCGTATCACCTAGATCTCAATAGCCCCGTTTGCACGGAAAGCATGCAAAAGAAGCTTGTTGAGGTGGTTTGGTGGTCACCCAGCTGGTTTAGCCGATCAACCAAATGGTCTCCTAGCCTGACAAGTTCCCTCTAAAACCATCAAACCAAACCAGTCAGACCAGGTAAAACCAGCTATCCGCCTTGGGCTGGGTTTCAGTAAAGTAGCTACAGTTAATTTCATTTGTTTTGTGCTGTTAAGCACAAGTCAAACATCTCCAATTTAATTTGACAGAAAAGATCAAATAAATGCTGAATTATTTGCTGACAAGCCTTCAGCGCTAGCGCAGCGACTCGGTAAGTGTGTCCTTTAGCTCTTTGACATTAGTGACATTGTCATGGCATGCCACGTTTTCAGTTCCTCCGCATGAACAGATGATAGACGCTTCAACTCAAGGGCAAATCCAAAGCGACACAGATGTTTTACTCTCCAAACACCAATCCAGCTGAAAGCAGAGGTCAAAACCTACTAGTGCAGCCACTCTCGCACAATTCATCACAGACCTGTGGTGGTTCTCGTCAGCGTCTGTCACATGGTGTGAGGAGTCGACTCTACAGAGATATTAGAGCAGCAACGTGCCGCAGGCTCCAGCCTTCCACACACCGGGACATGAGCCCAAATAAGCAATCTGCTGTGGGAAATGAAGCCTTTATACAGTTTGACTGATTAGAATCAGTCATACATACTCCAGTGCGTCACAAAGACCTTGAGCGAAGACCTAACCAGCCACTGAAAAGTGCAAGACGGAGACAAAACGAAGCGTCGTGATAGGCAAGAGTGATTGAGAACAAAGGAACAAAGAACAAAACAAAAGCGACTAAGTGGAGTCATCAAGAAACAGTGCATGTGTCAATGCCAGATGGCTGCGTGTGCAGTGGGCGACGGTCTTGACACAGATTCTTTTCGGAGTAAACAGCTGGGCTATTTCTGCGTCAGGAGTCATGGAAGTCTTTGCTTTGTATTTACACAGCCACAGAAGGCCCCTAAGGATTGTGTGTTTTTGTGTCGGTTTTGTGATGTTGCTCTCTCGAGTCTCTTTACAGCGTATGTGTCTGTATACACATTGTACAGTGCTGCCAAGTATGTTCTCTTTATTGTAAGTTAGTACAGACACAGATAAGACATATTTCAGAGCTGACTTATCGTGGCGCATGCACGCAGTACATCTTCTGACTCAGTATAGGCCAGAAAACTCAAACAGAAGCCCGATAATGTGTGCTGTGTAGTTTTCTGTATACGATTGTGTTTAAATATGCCACGTTATACAGTATTGTACCACTTGTCATGAGAATAACTGGAAAAGTCATAGAAAATCTGAGAAGTTCATTGGTCAATATGTACTGTAAACGAACAGTCCTATTCTTCTCTGTCCTATCCCAATGTTTATTGACTCTCCTCCTACTGTCCTGTCCATTAAAGGTGAAAAAGTGAAAAGGTGGAAAAAATAAGTAAATAAATTCTGTTAGTCATTAAAATTTGGTTTAAAATGTATCATATTTAACTGAAATCCAACAGGTGAAACACTGAGTTTGTGCGTTTTTAAAAAACGTCTTTTATGCTCACCAAGGCTGAATTTATTTTACTATATTCATAGATATAGTGAAACAGTAATACTGTGCAATATTACTTCAATTTAAATTGAATGTTTTATATTGGAATAATTTTTAAATATAATTTATCCCTAGGACGCAAAGCTACATTTTCAGCATTCTTAAGTGTCACATGATCCTTCAGAAATCATTCTAACAAACTGCTTTCTTATTAATATTAATGTTGAAAATAGTTTTCACTGATTAAAATTTTTGTGGAAACAAAAACAGAAATTACTGTCACTTTAAACCACTGAATTCTAACCTTGTGGGGGGTGGGGTCCCCATGAGGAAACAAGCTTATAAATCAATTAAGTTTTTAAAAAATGTAAAACTGCCAAAAGTTTTGTGTGAGGGTATGTCTATGGAATCTCCCCATAAAACATTGAATCGCAACGTGTGTGTGTGTGTGTGTGTGTGTGTGTGTGTGTGTGTGTGTGTGTGTGTGTGTGTGTGTGTGTGTGTGTGTGTGTGTGTGTGTGTGTGTGTGTGTGTGTGTTTTGAGGAGATTATTGGGAGGGATGTTGACTAATTTGTATTTTTTTTTTTTTTTATAAACATACTTTCTATTAATTTAATCAAAGAGGAATCAGACAGACCAGTTATCAGGGTAATACTTAGTTGCACACTTACAAACAATGCTTTATTAAAGCAGCATCCTTTAACGACAGTCAAGGTGTGTGTGGGATGGAGTTTTGCAAGATACAGAAGAACTAATGTGGCATTTTACTTACGCAAAACCAAAGCCTAAACCCGAAACTAGCATAAAACTTTAACACTATTCTCTGGCTGTCTTTGAAGTGCTGCTGTCTCCTTCAGGAAATGCAAATCAAGTGGAGGTCTTATGTTAACATCTGTTTAGCGCTAACAGTGCGTTGTGGAATTTAGTTAAGCGAAGACAGCAAAAGATGTCAGCTGGGTGCGCGAGGCTCCAGGAATACATTAACCCCACTTTCAGCATTCCAAAGTGTTCCCGCTCCTCGCATACCGACAGGTTGAATCTGACAGTTTTGACAGGCAGGGGAGGCTCAAGGTGCCTGGAAATCGGTAGTAGGGAGGGCCTAAGAGACAGCCGAGGGAGTGGTGATGCATCTTGCTTAGAACACCAATTACCACGACTGCTTCTATTGGTGCTTTCCTCATTCAGGTGCACCATAACACTGCTTTCTGGAGAGCAAAGAAAAGCATTGTGAGAGTTTAACTAAGAGCTATTAGGAGGGAATGCCACCAAATAGACAACACTGTAAATACAGGAACAGTCACAAAGCGTAAAGACACAATCATGAACACTTTCAGTCTGTACCTGTCACTATCTCCTGAACTGGTGTTGAATATGTTATTTGGAGGCATATCCACCGGTACGCTCTCTCTCTCTGAATGCACAAATGTTTGTCTTCCACAGGATCATATTGGCCTCCCTCTACGTGAGAGAATCGTGCCAATGGAAAGCTCTGCAGTCCAAATCATCATCATTTCATAAATGCCTGAAGGCACTGTTTCAGGCACTGGACAAACATGAATATTAATTATCACACTGGGGACCAAAAGTGATGTGCTGGAAAACACTTCATCTCGCTCTTATGAGAGAACGGGAGCGAGAGACAGAGAGGGAAGGAGAACTCTGGTCAGAAAATATAATGTGGTTAATGACATGCAAATGAAAGATCAAACGGCAAACTTACGAGGCTGTAGAAAGGTCTGCTGGATAGAAGCTATGTGCAGGCCTAAAGAACATCATGTTATGCTAGTGTTAAGTTATCCACTCCATATATCTAGAGGCTATTTGCATGCTGATCCAGTGATCTATCTGATCCATCCATCCATCCATCCATCCATCCATCCATCATATATCTAACTAACTATATACATCCCTTATAGAGGACTTTGAAACATATAAATTAATAAATAAATAAATAAATAATAGTTTAAAATGTATTATATTTTAAACTAGTTTGTCTAGACAATTTTTGATTTTCTACTTTAAAATTACTTCTATGCAATTATTTGTAATTCAGTTATTTTAATAATGATAATGAATATAATTTTTACAAACGTGTTCGTCTTTATAAACTTGAATCTTCTGGTTTAAAATTACTTTCATGAATTTATTTGAATTTCAATTCATTTTAATTCTACTTTCACACTGAAATATGAGTCTGAATCTTGTTTGCAACCTGGCATCAAATTCAGCACTGGGAATAAATTGGATTTTAGGGCATTTTAAAGGCACCAAATGTTGTAATGTAAAATTGCACTAAAACAAAATGTCCAACCCCACAATTTTTTTTTTTTTTTTTTTTTTTTTTTTGAATGTTAAATCATGTTATGCAAGTACAATGCAAGTAAAAATCACCTCACGTTGCCTTTAAACCATCCAAACAATAAATAAATGTAATGTGTTTAATGTGTTCCACTCATGAATCATGCTCTATACAATCAATGACACTCTTGCTAAAATCAAATTTCTTATTGTGTCTCTCATTTCATCCCGACAGCATTTCCATTTCTAGTTGTAAACAGTCCATCTGTCTTAATCACACTACAGGAAATAGATCAGCGTCTATGGAGGTGAATGAGTCCAGCATTGTAGGACATTAGCGGCAGATAAACGATCTGTCTTCATGTCTGTAAAATGCATCTCCTGCGGATCTCCTCTAAAGTAAATGGGTATTAACTTTTATCTAGCTATGTGATGGTGTGGACACATTTTCAGGCTGATGTGAAGCAAATGTTTGTGTAAACAGTGTAATTAGGTCACTGTTTCTTCCAGCAGCTCTACATCACACACCCCCGGATCTATTACTCACACAAATGTCAAAGTCAGTCCAACACGCCGTGACCCAACATGTCACGGAGAAGATGCTTTTCACTCTTTCCCTCTGAGTCTGTAACTGACCTGATGCACACGGTGATTCACACAAACTCTTGTAGTGTACAGTATGTGTGCAAGACTGAACCTAAATACACAGGAGTAAAGTGCGTAGATGATTCTTTCTTTTCACAACATTTTTTATCTTGTTTTGTGTTCCAAAAAACATGAGGGTGAAATGTAATTTTTTGGTGAACTATGCATTTAAATTTTGTGTGTTACCATATGGCTTCAGAAGAATATAGCATATAACTCATATGGACTACTTCTATGGTACTTTTTATGGTGTGTCTGTCCCCATTCACTTTGAAAAGAGCTCCTGGGAAAATCTGCAAAAAAAAAAAAAAAAACTCAACTTCTCTTTATGTCTTCCACAGCAGAAAATAGCACAATTCCCTCTGTATATTCCCTCTGATATGGTATACAGAGATAGTTCAACATCTGAATATGACTTGCATGTGTAAACATAAAACAGTGCTTAAAGAGGATGTTCAATGAAAAAATAAAATAAATAAATAAATAAATAAATAATGTAGGGAGGGCCTTGATTTTTCCCATCTGGAATTGATTGAATTGTAAAAAGTAGGGGACTTTTTGAAATGGATCAAAACTCACGGTTCGGATCAAATTATGGGTTTTGATTCAAGGATTGGATCATTTTTAGGGGGGTAAAAATCATTATTTAAAGATAACTTTATGTACTAATTCAATATCACAGCAAAAACTAGTAGCATAACAATTAAAGTTCAAAAACTTTATTAAAGACAAGTGGACAGTCAGTAATAAAATAAGAACAAATAAACAAGCACAGATAAATGCAACAGAACAAAGTTACAAATAAAAAATAAGGTCTAAAATTAGTCTTCAGATACAGAAATGTAATAATTAAGAGTGAAATTACACTACATAGTGTTCACTGTATAAATAAAATATAGAAAAATCTTTCTTAAAGCTGTTTTTTTTTTTTTTTTTTTTTATATAGATTTATAGGCTGCTGTCACTTTAAGACCGAAAGCACAGATCCAATGTAATGATAGACATCCAATTTTTGTTTGTTCACTTCACTTAAAACATAACTGAGTGTGTTTACGAGAATACTTGCCAAGAAGGGTATTTTGAGATTATTTCAAGCAGACATGAAAGTGAACTGAATTCTGCGTTTGCGCAATGTCTGAAACACAGCTCTCTGTGTAGGCACTTTGAGTGTGTGTGCACTGAAAATGGTTAACAAGTACTGAATTCACGCTTCGCAGGGAGTTTAACTGACAGGCGACCTGACCAATCATAATCATAGCAGAACCCACTATTTTGTAAGACAAACAAACCAAGGAGAATAGATTAACATTGGTGGACTTGAACTTGAAAAATGGTGTGTATTGATGTCTTTTCATGGTTGAAACAACACAATTTTTATTCAAATATTGTCTAATTATGTCTTATTTACTATTAAACGTTTTCAAACTAAACTTGCTTACACTACCGCCTTTAATCATATTTCTATCACTGACGAAAAATATGTTGTCTTACATTAAAATAGACATATTTAATTAGCCTATTCTATATACGTTTGTATGTGAACTCGAAATCAACCTCAACTTTACTTTAAAAAGCATCGCAAGATTTCCTAACCGAAGATCACAAACAGAAATCACTTCTGTGAAGTGACCATCGCATGTTCCCTTCGCTAACAGACTTCTGGAAGGGCCCTTCGTGAAGGATTTCAGTTGTTCACTTTCGTTTGGAATGGCCCTACAAATGGCCTCCCCTTCGCAAAGTGTGCTTCAAGGGTGCAAAAAGCTATTTGGAATTGTTCCCATAATTTACATGAGCAGAAATAGAGTGCTGAATCTCTTTTGTGACTCAGATTCATTCTGCTTAAATGATGAGTGTGAATAGTGAAACCTGTTAATAAATATGCACTAAAATAAATATGGTGTGAAACAGGCCTAAGGCTTCAACTGTATGAGGCTTTTTCAGAAAATACTTGTACGTATATAAGCCAAGAATATATCTTCTCATTTATTGTGGGATGCAAGTGTAATATGGCATGATGAAATGATTCAGCTTTTGGAGAATCAGCCCAGCAGCCGTCTTCTCCCCAAGCGGCCACTCCTTTCTGAATCTAAACCGTGAACTCCACATCTGATCGAGCAACTCCGCTGAGAACGGCAGGTGGGCTGCATAAGTGTTTTGCTGTGTTCTCATGTTTGTTGCACAAAAAAGTGGGAAAAGTAAAAGGAAAAATGAGTAAAACAAGAGAGAGACCTTGTGCTACGGTGTGTGGTGGAAAGCTATGCCTGGTGCTGGATGACTGAATGCTTGAGTTTCTGCTTTCTTTTATTATTATTTCTCATCCTCATTGTTTTTTTTTTTCTTTTCTTTTTTTTCTCTAACTCAAAATTTTCAGCTGCTCTCATGGGTTAGTGTCAAACGCTGTCTTCAGGCCTACTGTGCTGAGAACAGAACAGAAAGAGAGAAACAAAACACAGGAGGAAAAGTGCTAACGCTGCCCACCCAATGTCCATGACCTCATTGGATTCTCATTAAAAACAGGTGCTTTATTGAGCATTTTATCTGCTAACAGCACGAGACAAAGGCAGGGGAAATCTCGAAGCTTCCAAAGGTGCTGAATCAGATGGTTTTTGGATAAACTGTTAAACTGGATTTGGTTTAAGGGCAGTGAAGAGTACTAAAACTAAACACATGCTACTCACCTCACAAGCGCTAACATTTCTCATGAATAAATTTCATGAAAAAAGATTTTAAGGGTCTGATACTAATCCTTACTAAACTATTTTAATAATAATAATAATAATAATAATAGGTTGTTTTTGATTCCTTGATAATGGGCAGTTTTATTTACTTTTTTTATAATTGCATTTTATGTGATGTATTAAATTTTAAATAAAAAATACCATTGAATTGTAAAATATTTAATGAATTGTATAATAATTCAATGGATCATCTATAATAATAAATTATTATTATTATTATTATTATTATTATTATTATTATTATTATTATTATTATTATTAATCACATGGTTATTTAATATATAAACCCCTTTTTATATTACATTTCAAGCAAAAAATAAATATATTGTGTTGTATACTGTATCCATGATGATGATGATGATGATGATAGTTGTTCAAATTTAATTATTTTTATTTTTTAATTATCACATGAATAATTGAATGCACTAGATCGTCAATCAATCAATCAATCATAGAAATTATCATAATACTTAAATAATTAATGTATTAATTTTTTAATAATTAATTTTTTTTTGCCAGTACAAAACAAATATATTGTATTATATATCGGTGATAAATTACTTAAGATTTTGGTCTCTAGATCTAGTTTTTAATGTGAATTGCATTAACATGTTTTACAGGCTCCATAAATAAAATTACCCTTAACTGACTTCATTCAGGTGTCATCAGACCAATCAGAGTGATTTATCAATGGATTCAGGTCTCCTCATTTTCTCACCTAATAAACGGTGAGCGGTTAGACATTAGTCAGCCGTCTAGAACCACAGAACGACCCCATTACATGAGGACAAGAGATACAGCATTCAACAAAGCAATTATAGATAGGCTCTTAAGGCACTATGTGATGCATTTGATTTTTTTAGCATCGTAATAGGCTTTCTTCTGACGCACAGCAGTCATTTGTCACCTCTGATGTTTTCTGTGACCTGTGTTTGGAGGTGGACTGCATCACACGGCAAGTAAAGGCTATTTATTTCAGACAAATTAAAGAAAACCATCTCGCTAGCGAAAGCAATCAGCCTCCTCGCGGGGAGGAACGCAGCTTGTTTAATTTGACGTGTTCATGTAAGAGTAAATCACGTACAAGGCAGCGTGTGTCACTCCGAACAGAAGAGTGTGATTCATGGGGGAGACTTTGTTTGTTTAACAAGATACCAAGATCAACTGTGTCAAACTTGAAAGTGATAAAGTGCCTCTGGTGGGAAATGTTAGCACAGGTACATAGGGCACTCTGCTAGCGTGAAAGAATTAGTGCTCTCACGCTTAAACACACAAGCCTCCGGTGATGACAGAACACTGACTCATCCGTCACAGACTTTTCCATTATGTGAGAGGATCTGACCACGATCTTCAGGTTGTTATGTGTTTGCTAAAATGGCAAGCAAGGCTAACAGCTCTTGTGCACCACAAATGTGAATATTAACAGCATCACTACATAAATGAGTAAATCTCACAAAGACAGGTCACATTTCATATCAAAGTCAAATGAAACACAAAATGCATAAAGAAACTGCTGGCCCTGAAGCTGTTTAGGGTCATTATTTATTTGTTTGTTTGCTTGTTTGGTTGTTTGTTTGCTTATTTATTTATTTATTTATTTATTTATTTATTTATTTATTTATTTATTTCAAGCATATTTCCCCCCAAATCCCCATTGCTGTTATGCAAATTTATTTATTTTTATTTATTTTTTAACACTATCCTTAGTGGTATTCTTATTAGACTCCTATTACATATTTATTATTAAAAAACTGAAAGTATTTACTATTGCATTCTTATTATTTGCTACAACAACAACAACAATTGGTATTGCAAATAAAATATGGAATGTAATGAGAACTGAAAATGAAATCTAAATTTTCCCAAAAAGGCTAATTTTCTTTACATTTCTTAATTATTTCTTAGCAGTTAAAAAAAAAAAAAAAAAAAAAAAAACAGCATTGCGGGAATGAGAATAAAATATAAAATAAGATATTGTAGTAGCACTAAAAAAGAAAAAGAAAAAAAAAACTTACTTTTTTATAAGCAAAATGTAACTTCTTATTAAGGTTTTAAGTAAAATATGATGACATGTTATTGACAGAAAATACACACAATAAAATGGTTAATTTTACAATATTTCAGAGTGAATTAAATGTCAACATGAAATTGTGACTTCAAGCAATTTCAAAGTTCATCAAAGAAAGCCAAACAAGTTTCTGTAAGACTAGTGTGTGTCACACAACCTTCAAACCCATCCTCAGCACATTAAGAATGATCACTGCAGCTTTTAAAATGCTGCCGTTTTCAAGACTCGCTTTCTGTTTACCTCACATTTCCATGAACAACTGCCATATCTTCTGTTCCTACACTTAATAAGAACATAAGCACATCTTTCATTCAACAGTCTTGGCTGATTATTGATTGATGACACGTCAACTAGTGACAGTTTCATATTCAGACAATTCACGAAATCAAATACAACATGCCTGCAGCTGCAAAACTAAATAATATTGACAGCGCTTTCATGCAATACCTGATGGCCTCGCACAATTCTCAGCTACGTTAATAGTTAAATACTGCAATGATCAATTTCCCTCCTCAGCTGAATTGAGTCAAACACATTGTATTTATCATTCTCAACTTCAGGAATCTCAAAACTCCCATTGTGAGGGTTTAACTGTGTTATAGTGAAAATACAACAGCTGAAGGCCATGCAACTTTTGTTCAGTATTCTTCATTTTATGAAGAGAATGCACAAGCATACTGTACACACACACACACACAAGCTGATAAACTCCTACACTAGACTCCCCCACACACACTCTTCTCAGTAGACAAACAAACACACATCAGCAGAATGCAGAAAAACATGCAGATATACCAAAGCGCGCACACACACACACACACACACACACACACACACACCCGCACACACACACACATCCGCACACACTCGCATCCGTTCAGGGAAAACAAGAGCGCCAATTGCAAAAGGGCCTTGATACAACCTTGTGAGTTAATTCCAACTTGTGAAATGCCGTCCAATAATTAAATTCCTCTGGGTGCTGCACTAAAGAAGAAATTATTTCCTTTTGTCATCAAGTGTGTCTGATAAGTCAACAATCTACTGGGCTTCACACTTGAGGCTTGTGTGCGAGCTGCAAACATTAGCGCGAGAAGCGTAACACAAAGTGAAAACCGTGCGTCAACGAGATCATGAAACTTCTAAATTAGGGAATTTTCAGCATTAGTCCTTTAAAAAGAAATCAAGGCAGAGTTGAGTTTATTATTTATTAGATCTGCAAGGAAGCAAACATTGTCAGATTAGCAAGAGGACGTCTGCGGAGAACGCTTACACAGCTCTGGAGAAGCAGTTTAACACATCTTTTAAAAAGCCTCTCTACAGTTTGTCAACTGAAATTTAATTTATGCTGAGTTTAAGCACACACGCTGGCTTTAAATATTATTGCCATGCAGAATCGCGACTGGTTAGGTGGGCAGATTAAATAGAATTTTCATCTCAAGCCGCTAGAAGTAGCTGTGCGAAGCATCTTGCGGGTTTGTTAGCAGACTAAAGCTGGTAAAGACGTGACTCAAAGGTTTCTGAACAGACGCTTCTGCTCTCCATCGATGACCTCAGCCCAGCTGATCTTGAATAATTGCAGATTTGCACATTAACACCTATATAACATATATCGCATACATCTGAAACATTGTTTTGTTTTGTTTTTATCTCCCTGATCCCCATTTATAAAGTTAGTCAGGGTTTCTTTCACCATTTGTATTTTATTTTTTATTTTTTCCCTTAATTTTCCCAAAGCTATGTGTGCAGATTTATATGGGAACATCATTTAAGGATGTAGGTTCAGTCAAAAAAAAAAAATGGTGTGTAATTGGCTTTTAAACCAGTGCCATAAAATTAGATGTGCAATTACTCAGGTAGCTATTTATAATCAGACCTACTGTAACTTTCTTAAGTTATGAAGGTTATGAAGAGGAAACTGTTGCTCTTTTGTGACATTAGCTGACCTGACAGTGGGGAAAAATAAGCAAAAGAAGACAGTTTTCAATTATATTTCCAATACCATCTTCATAAAACAAAAATAGAAATAGCATTTTGTTTTATTAATTCTTAAAATCAAGGTCACATACTTAGATTAGACTTGGATTAGAAGGGAGTCAAATCTGTCACATTTAAGAAGATCTCTTAAAACCCAGTTTGTAAAAATGGCTTAATACTATATATATATAATGTGGAATGTCCCCATTTTAGCTAAGTGTGTGTGTGTGTGTGTGTGTGTGTGTGTGTGTGTGTGTGTGTGTGTGTGTGTGTGTGTGTGTGCGTGATAATAGTAGCTGAACCTGAAAATCAGTTACACAAATTATTATTTAGTCTGGATAATTTGGCACGGGCTGCCGTGGTTCTCGGCCTTCCAGGGGATTGACGTGTTTTCTCCACAGATACCGCAGCTACCGTCAGTCTCAGACCACGAGGCTCGTGCATCTTGTACATGTGTGAAATCGCTGACATTCATCTGAAACCCGCTGATCGCTGAAGTTTCTTATTACTACTGTAAAAGTGAGGTTTGTTCTAGTTATTGTTCGTAAGAGCTCAGCTGCCACGCGCTGTGTTTCTCCACCCGCTGTTCTCTCCTCACCTGTTTCATCCTGACTCACGGCATTCACACTTACTCCTTCATTCTCTCTTTTTTGCACAGACACACTGCAAAAAAATCCTCAATCAGTAATCTTGTCTTGTTTTTTTTTTTTTTTTTTTAAATAGCATTTCTAAACGTCCTTAAACACCTCACATACAGTACATTTATGTGATCAGCAAATTGTGTGAGCCAAATTTATTTTCCTACACTATTGGCAAATTGCTTTTTTCTTCTTGTTCCATTTATGCATTAATAATATAACATAATATAATATAATATAATATATATAATTATATATAAATATAATTATATATAATATAATATAATATAATATAATATAATATAATATAATATAATATAATATAATATGCCTGTGATGCAGAGCTTAATTTTCAGCATCATTACTCCAGTCTTAAGTGTCACATGATCATTCAGAAATCAATATATTATGCTGATTAGCTGCTCAAGAAACATTATTATTATTATTATTATTATTATTATTATTATTATTAATAATGTTGGTAAGAGTAAAACAAGTTTGAGCACTGACCTGAATTAAATATTTTGTAACTTTATACATATCATACTGTCATTTATCCATTTAGTTCAATTTAATGCACCATTGCTAAAAAAAAATAAAATAATAATAAATACATAAGAATAATAGTTTTTAGTTTATTTTAATAGTACTTAATAGTACTGTGGCAGCATAATAACCCAGTTTATTATAGAGCATAATGTCTGTCTTTCTCATGTTTATTTCTGCTCCTCTCAGCTGTGAGTTGTGGGCTCAGTTTGATTACTTCTCACCTCTTGCTCTCCTTCTGTCTCCACCTGTCATCCCTCCATCTGTCCCCGTCTCTCTGTTCTCACCACACCCCTCCTCACCTCCAGTCAATGGGCTCTTTCAGGTGCAGCTCACCCCCGTGATGCCCATGGACCGAGTCCGACCCATCCCCGCCACTGGACTTCACGATTATTTTTACTCTGTTCCTCAAGTGCTATGATGGATTACCCTTATAAAGTGATACCTGGACATTTTTCATTTTTAGATGTGTATTTGTATTTCTGAATCCGAATTGTATGTGTATGTTCGTCTTCGTAGTGTATGTGTTTTACTTTTATTTTTTTATTTTGAATTTTATTTTTTTTCTACTGTCTAAACAACAACAAAAAACACATTAAGCAGGGCAGAGGACTAAGACATTACGGAGGTGAGAGATGTGAGACAGGGAACATATGATGAGAAAATCCACTGTCTATACACTGAAGCTTTCTAAAGCTGAACGTAAACACTCACACAAACACACACACGCAGGCACTGGACAAGCTCCAAGCACACAAGAGGATGCAATTACTAGGGTGGCAAGATCTGTGAGCTGTGGTAGAAAAGTAAAACACAAACCATATGGTAGTGCATAAACACACTTACAAACAGACTTGAATCTAGATGCAGTGGCACAAGTGTTTGTAAACTTCAGCCAATGTCAATGCATCAGAAAACAACATATCAAACTAAACAGCATCTTGACAAGTTTAGTTTATTATTACAAGTTATAGACAAGTTATTATTGTTAAATATTATTCCAAAAAATGTTGTAGTAAAATACTCACAAATGAAGATAAGATTAATATTTACATGCTCCTGATGGTGTTCTACCATTCAAAAAGTTTGGGGTCAGTAAGAATATTATTATTATTATTATTATTATTATTATTATTATTATTATTATTATTATTATTATTATTTAAGAAATTATATCTTTATTCAGCAAGAATGCAATAAATTCATCAAAAGTGACAGGAAAGACAATTAACATGCTTCTTAGCTTACAACTTACAAGCAGTACAACTGTTTTCAAAATTTATAATAATAAATATTTATTGAGCAAATCAGCATATTAGAATGATTTTTGAAGGCTTATGGGACACTGAAGACTGGAGTAATGATGCAAAAAATGTAGCTTTGTTCACAGTTATAAATTACATTTAAAATAAACTGTATTAATCTTTAAAAAAAAAAAGGAAAAAAAATGTTTTCTCAGTATTTTCAGTTCCTGTATTATTTCGATATTATTTATTATTGATTTGATATATATATATATATATATATATATATATATATATATATATATATATATATATATATAACAAAAATGTATATATATATATACACCAATGTTAAAAAACTGTGATAAAACTGTGATAATTCTATTTTAGCCACCACTACTTTCCCCACATTTCTAAAATAGGAAACTGGAAATACTTGCTCTAGCCATTTATTTTTAATGATTTTTTAGTAATTCTACACAGTAATTGTTTTGGCTCTCCAATAGTTTTACTGAAAGTTCACACTATTTTACTGTTTCTTCAACAACAGCAAACAAGTTTGTCGAGCAAGGCAGTTGCTTTCTCCCGTCCATATATATTAAGGGGATATTCCAAGTAAGCCATTTACATGATATAAATTTTTGATTTATACACACATTTGCCAAATGTCTCATTCAGATGTGTGTAAACCAGAATAGGTTTAATTTAATAATGGCAATCAGGTTAAGTTGTTATAGGGCCCATACCTAATCAGAATATGATCATTTACCGATATTAATCAGACATTTCTTGTACATGTTAACATAGTGACTCAATGAAGCCTGTCACATAATTTCCCTTCTAGTTAAGGGTGTAAATGTGTGATTTATCCGTATGTCTCTCTCTTTGAGACATGTATATGTGGATTAAGCTTCATCACAGAGCTGTGAAGCCCAAATCAGCTTAATGGGGTTAAGGTGAGCTTCTTCTGAAGAGACCACTAAACCGGCCACACATACACTCAGTGTCTTCCACACAGAGTGCTAATGCTAATATAACCGCTTTAAGTTGTCGCTGTGAGTGAGAAACCACTGCAAGAAAAGAAGCAAGAGAGAAAACGTGGAGTTCAGTGAGTCAAGTGAAACCCAGGTGACAACAGCTTTAACATCTCATTATGTAAAGACACAGCGCCGGCTGTCTGTTCCGTTCCAGAGCCGTTTTCTGCATTTTTTGGCAGTTGCTCAGCCAGCTTGGCCTCTGCTCAATCCACCTGTTATCATTTTGCCATTTATTTATTGGGGTTGATAATATTTCGTAAATACAGTAAATGAATGCCAGAGGTGGAACAGAGACCCCAAACAGTCAAATGTTCCAGTTAAAATCTCCATGGAGCTGCAATAAAAGACATTTTACAGAAAGGAAAGCTGTTTTCTCAGATGCGGGTGTATAGCATGTTTTGATGTTCTCCTTCCATCTATGGAGGACAAGAACGTCCCCCCCAGCCCCTCCTCCAGCAATGGATTTCATCAAAACTGAACAATTCCACTGTTAAACACTCTTTATTGCACTCGGTTAGACAATAAAAACCTACTGCTGGTCTTCAACACCTTCAACCCACTGCCTCCCACTTAAAATAAGGGCTCCAATTAAACTTATGATGATAATTTCATAAGGTTTCATAACGTTCAGCCCCCCCCCCCCCCCAAAAAAGAAATCCAAAAATCCAGTAATGGCAATCCATATATTTAAATATTTTATTATAAACATTATTGCATTCAAAATAGCATCTACATAACACATAAATGAATTATATATATATATATATATATATATATATATATATATATATATATATATATATATATATATATATATGAAGATTTGTTTTCCAAATTATGCAAAAGTATAAATGTCAGAATTCTCAGTGTTTATTTGTTTTGTATATTTTGGATAATTTTAAGTTTCAGAATTCTCAGGTGTTGAAACTAAACAAACTAATGAGAATATGTATTTTTAAGGTGAATAAATGCTGATTGCATTAGAGTGGTTTAGGACGCTGATGCAAAGGATGCAGGTTTGCAGGTTGAAATTTTGGGTGAACTATCCCTGACAGTCAGATCTCTGGAATTCGTCAATGACAGATCATTATGTGTAAGTCTAAAAAGTAATTTTTGATAAAAAATCTGCAAGATTACTTACAAACTCAAAGAGAAATTCTTCACATCAGTCATTTTTAGATCAGTCATTTTTAAAACAGTTAGACTAAAATACAATACACTTGAACTGTGAGCCAATTTTGTGATCACTATAATACTCTTTCATCCTCCTGCATAAACCATAATAAATCCTGGAATAACACCAGCAATATCACTTAGATTTCCAGTGGTGTGTTCAAGTTTCTCGCTCAAAGCATAATGCATGTGCTAACAATTTCATTTTAATATCAAATTCAGACAGAGCACTTGGCTGTGCTTGGTAAGTTGGTTTCAGTTAGCCGCGGTGAGAGCGGATTAGTGCTCTTTCCAGAGAAACCTGGGCTAACATCTGTTACTCTGCCCCCTGCCAGCTTCTTCCTTATCACACCTCTCAACACTGCACCATGTGCTTACCAACAGGGGGGAAGAAATCTACAGGCCTCTTTCATACTGCATAGCAATGAGCCCTTTTAGGCTATATTTAAAACGGCTCGCGAAATAAAGTAAATCTCCCAACGTTGGCAGCTGCTCGCTAAAACAAAGCTTTACGATGTACTGCTTCTTCGTGCAATGTAGAAGCAATGCGTTGTTCTGTTTATTAGTGCTATGTATTAGCTGGTGGTTTTTGGTAATTTTTATGCTTAATTTGTTTATTTAGATTATTTATTTTTTTAGTTTCAATTTTTCTTTGGGGACCCGATTTTTGAACAGTAGTGTAAACAAATATATTTACATTAAAATGTACACATAAATAATAATTTGGGACCACAAGGCATCCACAGCTCCCTGATTGAGAAACATTGCATCTGCATAGACACACACACGAAAACATGCATCTGAAAGTATAAAAAATAAAAAAAGATTATGGACAAAAAGGCACACACACACACACTATTTGTAGGTAATAACAAGGTAATTTAGATTCTTTAAGGCATCCATTAGCAATTTAGCTACACTTATATCTTCACAACTCATTCTCTCTCCAACACGCACACGCATACACACACACTTTGCGACTTTTCAGCTAATCTCATTGCTCTCTGGAGACCAAAATCTATTAAAGACGTTTATGTTCCAGAGCTCTCAAACTCTAAAGAACCTGAGAGAAAGCAAGGCTGCCATATTAACCAACATTACACCAGGCATACATTTAAAATCATGTACACCATCTGCACGAGCTTCCATACGACCTCACATATGCACCCGGGTCGTGCTCCATGTGTTCTTTATACAGTATTTATGAAATGCAGCAGTTGGTTAGAGGCTCAAACCTCATGTGGATGTGCAAGTGGTGTATGTGTCAAATGGTAAAGCCATTGCATGCACAATTAATTTTTTCCTGAATAGTTTTATGTATACAGTATAACCCAATAGGTGTCCTCAATAGGCTTCTTAAACAACTTAACCAGCACAGCTTTCTTGATCAACCAGTTTCACCACAAGCTGTGATAGTTAAATGCATGGCTATGGTAGGTAGTCAACCAAATGAGCACCAAAATAATACAAACTGGTATAAAGCCTAAAGAAAAACAATGGATTTTTAGCATCATTACTCCAGTCTTCAGTGTCACATGATCCTATATATACAGGTCCTTCTCAAAAAATTAGCATATTGTGATAAAAGTTCATTTTTTTCCATAATGTAATGATAAAAATTAAACTTTCATATATTTTAGATTCATTGCACACCAACTGAAATATTTCAGGTCTTTTATTGTTTTAATACTGATGATTTTGGCATACCCAAAATTCCTCAAAAAATTAGCATATTTCATCCGACCAATAAAAGAAAAGTGTTTTTAATACAAAAAAAGTCAACCTTCAAATAATTATGTTCAGTTATGCACTCAATACTTGGTCGGGAATCCTTTTGCAGAAATGACTGCTTCAATGCGGCGTGGCATGGAGGCAATCAGCCTGTGGCACTGCTGAGGTGTTATGGAGGCCCAGGATGCTTCGATAGCGGCCTTAAGCTCATCCAGAGTGTTGGGTCTTGCGTCTCTCAACTTTCTCCTCACAATATCCCACAGATTCTCTATGGGGTTCAGGTCAGGAGAGTTGGCGGGCCAATTGAGCACAGTAAAACCATGGTCAGTGAACCATTTACCAGTGGTTTTGGCACTGTGAGCAGGTGCCAAGTCGTGCTGAAAAACGAAATCTTCATCTCCATAAAGCTTTTCAGCAGATGGAAGCATGAAGTGCTCCAAAAATCTCCTGATAGCTAGCTGCATTGACCCTGCCTTTGATAAAACACAGTGGACCAACACCAGCAGCTGACATGGCACCCCAGACCATCACTGACTGTGGGTACTTGACACTGGACTTCAGGCATTTTGGCATTTCCTTCTCCCCAGTCTTCCTCCAGACTCTGGCACCTTGATTTCCGAATGACATGCAAAATTTGCTTTCATCATCCGAAAAAAGTACTTTGGACCACTGAGCAACAGTCTAGTGCTGCTTCTCTGTAGCCCAGGTCAGGCGCTTCTGCCGCTGTTTCTGGTTCAAAAAGCACACGCCTGTGCACGGTGGCTCTGGATGTTTCTACTCCAGACTCAGTCCACTGCTTCCGCAGGTCCCCCAAGGTCTGGAATCGGTCCTTCTCCACAATCTTCCTCAGGGTCCGGTCACCTCTTCTCGTTGTGCTGCGTTTTTTTGCCACACTTTTTCCTTCCCACAGACTTCCCACTGAGGTGCCTTGATACAGCACTCTGGGAACAGCCTATTCGTTCAGAAATTTCTTTCTGTGTCTTACCCTCTCGCTTGAGGGTGTCAATGATGGCCTTCTGGACAGCAGTCAGGTCGGCAGTCTTACCCATGATTGCGGATTTGAGTAATGAACCAGGCTGGGAGTTTTTTAAAAGCCTCAGGAATCTTTTGCAGGTGTTTAGAGTTTAATTAGTTGATTCAGATGATTAGGTTAATAGCTCGTTTAGAGAACCTTTTCATGATATGCAAATTGTTTGAGATAGGAATTTTGGGTTTTCATGAGCTGTATGCCAAAATCATCAGTATTAAAACAATAAAAGACCTGAAATATTTCAGTTGTTGTGCAATGAATCTAAAATATATGAAAGTTTAATTTTATCATTACATTATGGAAAATAATGAACTTTTATCACAATATGCTAATTTTTTGAGAAGGACCTGTATTAGAGTATATGTGTGTGTATGTATGTATGTATGTATGTGTCTTTTGATCTTTCCTTAAATGGATACTCCACCCCAAAATTAATTTTTTTTCATTAATCACTTACCCCCATGTCGTTCCAAACCCGTAAAAGCTCTATTTGTCTTCGGAACACAATTTAAGATATTTTGGATGAAAACCTGGAGGCTTGAGACTGTGTTGTTGAATGCAAGTAAATAACAGTGTCACGGTCCATAAAAGGTATGAAAGTCGTTGTCAGAATACGTTGTCAAAGTATCCTAAAAAAGTATCACATGTTCTGAAAAAATATTAAGCAGCAGAACTGTTTCCAACTTTGATAATGAATCATCATATTAGAATGATTTCTAAAGGATCATGTGATAATGATCCTAAAAATTCAGCTTTGCATCACAGAAATAAATGATCATTTAAAGTATAATAAATTTAAAAACAATTATTTTAAATTGTAATAATATATCACAATATTAATTTTTTTTTTTCTGTATTTTTGATCAAATTTGATCATCAGGCTTGATGAGCAGAAGAAACTTCTTTCAAAAACATTAAAAATAGTAATTTTTTCAAACTTTTGACCTGTACTGTATATATATATATATATATATATATATATATATATATATATATATATATATATATATATATATATGTATATGTATATATGTATATATGTATATATATATATATGTATATATATACATATATACATATATATACATATATACACATATATATATATACACACACACACACACACACACACACACATATATATATATATATATATATATATATATATATATATATATATATATATATATATATATATATTCAAATAATTATAAAACAACTGTCCTTTGTATCACCTTAACTGTGATTCTGTTATTCAATTTTTCTGTCATTTAGCTACATCTTCACAGAATACTTCTTTGGTATTTTTACATTTATAAATCTTATACGTTTAATTCATATATTCCGCAAAAGTTTGATTGACAGTGAAAGTGACGTGACGTGTGGCCAAGTACAGTGTCTCATACTCTGAATTTGTGCTCTGCATGTATCCCATCCAGGTGCACGCTCACAGTGAGTAGTGAACACATTTGATTATTTTATTTGGAATGACAAATACTGATTAAAACAACACAGCATCCAAATATTCACAAAGAGCCTATTATGTTTCACCTGACAATACAGACAATGCTAATAGTCGCAAACACATTAATAAGTAGACTATGGATAAAGATGACATCGTCTTCTCCAGACATGCAGACTGCCTATGATTGCTGACACAGAACAATATCTGGCTGTTTGCTTAGAGGTCTTTTTTAGGGTTTTGCTTAGGGTTCGGAGCCTTGCTCAAGGGTCTCACCTCAGTCGTGGTATTGAGGGTGAAAGAGAGAGCTGTACATTCACTCCCCCAACCTACAATCCCTGCCAGTATCGATTCTCAAAGTCAGACTCTATAACAAAAAAGCCACGACTGCACCTTATCCCTGTATCTGTCCTCATTCTGTACATGCTAGACTCATCTGTTTTATGTTATAAAGGCAGCAGTACAAGCACTCTGTTCTTAAAGGAAACAACTTATTCAGACACTACTGGTTGGCAAAGGCCTCACTAAGTCTTAAAGTATTCTGGCTTTTAGGTGTGTAACTATTGTGAGTGGGACAGTAAAATATCTGTACATGTTTCTAAACATATCTATGCACATTTGGCTGTAGTGGACAGGGATACTAAAAGAAAAATGTCCCTGAAGCATAAAATTGCATGTCCTTCCAGGAACAGAAAAAAACACTTGGCCCTCATGCACAAGGGCTCCTGTAGGATGTTGGCCCCTTCCCGCCATTTGAATGGCCCCTCAGGCACAGTGCCTGCCACTGCTGTCCACTCTACAGGACAGGTTCTGCCATCATATTCTGCCCATCTGCCACCGGTCACAAGCAACACAAAAGCAGCATTTGAAGGCATTATGTTGACAATCCGTCTCAACAATAATCCATTGTTTATTGAATTAGTGGAAGGATGTCCTGCCAGTGGCATTCAGATCCATTTAGTAATATAAACTGCAGGCTTGGGATTCACTCTTAACAGCCCTTTACTGGAGGAGAATAAATGAAATTGTGCTGGTAAACCAATAGCACAGAGAAAACATGGAATCATGGAAAACATAAAAAACATTCCTTAGTCCGTGGCCTGCCCCTAACACATTAGCATGAGCAATATGTTCCCACTGATTAGTTACTTATTTAAGAGGTCCATATTTTGCCACAAAGACTTGCATGAATTCATAGACCAATTCCTTGCTGAAAACCATAGCTTAAACTAGCCTGATGGTTTGCTCGTCTTAGCTGGTTTAAATTGGTTTATCTGATCTCTTAAAAGGATACTCCACCCCAAAATGAAAATTTTGCCATTAATCACTTACCCCCATGTCGTTCCAAACTATTCCAAACTGACAGTCTATGGCACAGTCTCAAGCCTCCAGGTTTACATCAAAAATATCTTAAATTGTGTTCCGAAGACGAACAGAGCTTTTACGCTTACGATTAGGTTGTTTTAGCTAGTTCGCCAGCTGGTTTCCCAGTAGTACAGTATGTTCTAACATTGTGCATGCAACATCAAGGTCATAGGTTCGATTCCAAAGAAGTTGCATGAACTGAAAAAAGACCTTGCTATTCTGAGATTCAGAGAAATCACTGTAAATGTAAATGGCAAATGATGAAAACTCCTTCACACAATCAGCTGGGGCAGCTGTGGCCTAATGGTTAGAGATTTGGACTTGTAACCCGAAGGTTGCAGGTTCAAGTCTCAGTGCTGGCAGGAGTTGTAGGTGGGAGGGAGTGAATGAACAGCGCTCTCTTTCACCCTCAATATCCATGGCTGAAGTGCCCTTGAGCAAGGCACTGAAACCCCAGTTGCTCCCCGGGCGCTGGATATATAGCTGCCCACTGCCCTGGGTGTGTGTTCACAGTGTGTTCACTTCTCACTGCTGTGTGTGTGCACTTGGATGGGTTAAATGCAGAGCACCAATTCTGAGTATGGGTTACCATACTTGGCAAAATGTCACGACTTTCACTTTCACTTTCACTTTCATGTGATCAAGCTTGGTGGGCAGCCAATACAAGAAAATCAGCTTTGCATCACAGGAATAAATTACAAATTACACATGAAATATATTACAATAGAAAAGTTATTTTAAATGTTAATAATATTGTACAACATTGGTGTTTTTACTGTATCTTTAGCAAATACATAAAAATATATATATGTGACCCATAAGAGTTCATGGTGCCATCATGAACTGAAGAACAATTCCTACGAGTTAAGAGAGTCAACAGAGCATATTTTTACAGTCTTAAGTCACTGACACACTGCACATTCAGATGAATGTTTTGTCGGTATGTGTGTGTGTCAATCCAGTGAGCCATACCAGGCTCCAAAGCATGTCGAGGGAATTACCCATCTTCTCAAATTCATCAATGATGGATGGTAAAAGTGCTTCCATTTTCATGCTAGAAAACATAAAAATCTGTCCTTTCCACATTTAGCATCAACATCCTTGGTCTGCAATCCTGCCATCACAAAAAAAAAAAAAAAAAAAAAAAACATTGGCCGTAGCATGAAAACACACACACAAACCCAAGTGCACAGGTACAAACCCACCAGTTCACATCCAGACAGCCTATGTCTTTCACCTGCACGCTTCCTGCTCCGGCATCAATAAACATTTTGCCTTGTTACTCTTTGCTGCTCCCACTAAATGCTTTGAATCAAGTGTTAAAAGGGTTGAAAAAACAAACTGGGGTGGTTAAAAGGCTGCAGAGATGGAAGATGTAAATATAAATGAATGCACAGTATTTCAAAGCTGCAGGAGACGCCTAGCACCTTGCTTTGGTGGGTATCAGAGTAAAGCGCACTCTGAACCGCGACTTTCACTTAGCAGAGAGGCTGTTACTCTGTTCGAGAGATGGCACTGCACCAGCATGATTCCCCACAAGAGCTTAAATCATCTGGCACTCTCCCGCCCACGCCCACACACACGCGCAATCACACTTCCGCCGCTGTTTGTTGTCTTTGCGAGCTCGCATGAATTGTTGACAAAGCAGAAGTGCTTGTTTGCATTTAGTTTTACGAACGGTATCAAGGCAGAGACGCTTCACATCTGGACTGCACATGTTGGCTGAACAAATACACGTTTGTATAGTTAGCAAATAGAGTATGAGTCTGTTTGATTTGTAGGTGCAGGTGGATGCAGGCAGCATTCCTGTTTCTATTTCTGTTTTTCCATGCACCTTCCTCAGTTTAATAGCAACAAAATGTGTCTCCATTAGTGTATAAAATGAATAAATCAGTAAATTAATAGTGAAACCACTTGCTTTTAGCAGTGGTGGCTCCTCCTGCTCTTTGCTTCGCTCTTACCTCTCACTGAGAGGGAATCGTGACCTTGTGGGTAACTTTTTTCCTCTGCTTTACTTCACTGCCTCCTTTCCCACCCGCTATCTGTCTGCATCATGAACACTCTCATGAAATCTTTAACTGCTAGAAGCCCAAAATGTGGGAGGGATGATAATAGCATCATACAGATCAGATCAGTTAAATAAAACACACTCACACACCTGTAAACATCCACCAACATATAGCACTGGGCTAGTTTACTAAACTATGTATTTTAAAGATTGTTTTTTTGTTGTTTTTTTTCTTTCAGATATGTACACCTTTCTCATCACTAATTAGCAATATTCATCATTCTGTACTAGACGACCGGTCAAAACCATTGATAATCTTTTGTATTATAATGTTATTTGAAAGATGCTTCATTTCCATTTTATTACATAAATACTAGCTGATCATTTTCATTACTTGATTTATAGTTCTATAGTTTTAATGTTTTCTTTTTTTTATCATAAATGTGTTATAAATTAAACAACTGATAATAACTCATTTTTTAAATAGTGTTACTTTAGTATCATTAAAATAATATTAGTACAAATAATTATGATTATATATTTTTGTGTTCTATTTATTTATTTTTTCTATTTTTCCTGTCTTCATTTTACAACCTTAATTCCAGAAAAGTTGGGATGTTTTGTAAAATGCAATAAAATCAAGAGTCTGTGATTTGTTACTTCTCTTTAACTGTTATTATTTGACAAAAGTACAAATAAAATAGTTCCAAAGTTTACACTGACCAACTTAAATGTATTTTGTAAATATACACAGAGTTCGATGTTGATGGCTGCAATACACTCCAAAAAATAAAAGTGAAACAGTTATAGAATATTCAAATTAAACTGTTTTGAATCGGTTCACAGCAAGTGGGTGAATTGGTAATAGGTGAGGGTGTCATGTTTGGGTATAAAAGGAGCATCTCAATCTTTGCAAGCAAAGCTGGACATTGGCTAACTTTATGCCAAATTTCATGAGAGAACTGTCAAACAAATCAAAATCACATTTCTCAATGCAAAATCACAAAGAATTTAGGTTTCTCACCAACTATCATACATAATATCTCAAAAAAAAGAAATCTCAGTCTATGTATGGCAAGGCAGGAAACCTCAGGTGAATGTGCATGACCTTTGACCCCTCAGATGGCATTGCATAAGAAACCGGTGTCAAATATAGCCACATGGGCTCAGTAGTACTTTCGGAAAACCGCTGTCACTTAACACAGTCTGCCGCATATGTGCAAAGGTACCACTGACATGGAGGCATATATTGGGATTGTACAGAGACATATATAGCCATCAAGATGCCAGGTCTCATTCTGCATGTGCCAAAACAACGTGGTTTCATAGACACTGAGTGAATGTGCTGTCCCTACATTTTTAGAGTGTGTTGCAGCCATCAAAATCTAAATTTGTTTATATTTACAAAATAAAATTAAGCTGGCAAGTGAAAACCTTGGATTTTTATTTTATTTATTTTTACTTTGTACTTTAGTCCATTAAATAAAGGCTACACAGAATGAACAAATAACATATCATTGATGTTATGGCATTTCACACAACGTGCCAACTCTTCTGGAATTTGGGGATGTAAAGCTTTAGTAATTTTTTGTTGTTTTGGTCATTTTTAGTTGTCTGTTTTTTTTTTTTTGTTTTTTTTTTATGTTTATACAGTTTTTATTATTTATATTTTGATTATTTTAGTACATTAAGCAAATATATTTTAACAGCAGCACATTCTGAAATGCAAATCATTTCTATCAAACTGTTTGTTTTAATGAACTGGTTAAAAAAAAAAAAAAAAAAAAAAAAAAAAAAATCATTAGACAAGTGTTTTCTGTTTCTACTCTCTTTATGAAAAAAACACTTAGCATTTGTAGCTCAATTTTGAGCACAGTCAGCATTGAAATCTCAGTAAACAACATGAAGTGGAATAAAATCATTTTTATTAGTAAGAAAGTGGTGGAAAGAGCCACTCTGAGAGGTGTTATAATTTTTTTTTTATATAAAATGTGTTTTGTATGTGTGTTGTATTTTTTATAGATGTTTTTTTGAGTATTTTTTTCTAAGAATTATTATCAAATCAAACTGAAATAATTATATCATCAAGACAAACGCAGCTGATTGAATGATTTGCCTTGTGTAATCAGACCCTGTTGACAAGATGTGAACAGAAGCTCTGGCTGCAATTCCTGATAGTTTGTGCGGCACTTCCACGCTGTAGGTGGGATCTCAATGAAATCTTTTTTAATGACACAATTAATTACAAACTTTGTAATTAGATTAATTAGTTAATTGCATAAAGGGCCCTTCCCCTTGCTGTGATGCAATGTAAAATTAAAGTTTAGTGCTGCCAAGGATCCCTGGAGGAAAAAATAAATAAAAATCCGGAAATGGATGAAAAAAATAAATGTGTTGGTAAATATGTATGTATATATACCATAAACAAATGCAACTACTGCGAGTCAGGTGGCCCATTAGACAACAACAAACTAAATACTCAGGAAAAACAGCATTAAAAAGGCTATGGAAGTGACTCTTATATTTCTATGTACACGTTTGCATTGCACAATATCTATAGTTTCTTCTTATTATACAATATAAATATATATATATATATATATATATATATATATATATATATATATATATATATATATATATATATATATATATAGATGTTAAATGCTAATTAATTTAATAGCCTATTCCCATTATTCTCACATAATACAATTTCAGCTGTACAATTACAAGTGTAGTTCAATACAATTGCATGGCCAATTATTTATTTGGTAAGTATTTTGGTCATTATCTTAAGTTAAACCCTTTCTGGGTGACATTTCATCTGGTTTGACCCTGAAGGGGTTTGTTTTGTGAAAATGACCAGCTAGTTGTACATTATCACCCCACTTATAACCTGATTCAGAATGAGAAAGAGCCTTATTGGCAAGTGTGTTTACACATACAAGGAATTTATCTATAGAGAGTAAAGACATAGTGCAGACATACATATAATTTTAGGTAATATTACAGTAATAATAAAGAGAATAAACAATAAATTAAAAATAATAATGATAACAATATAGTAATAAAATATAGAGGAAAAGAAAACAGATTTTTGATAAGTTATGTTTGAGTTATTTGCAGATCTACAGTTTTGAGGTGTGTTATGTATTGTTTAGGTGGAATATGGCCTGGGGGAATAGCTGTTCTTGTGTCTGGCTGTTTTGGTGCTCAGTGCTCTGTAGCGCTGGCCAGAGTGCAACAGTTCAAAGTGGGAGTGTGCTGGGTGTGAGGGGTCCAGAGTGATTTTACCAGCCCTTTTCCTCACTCTGGAGGTGTAAAGTTCTTGGAGGTTGGGCAGAGGGGCACCAATAATCCTCTCAGCAGTCCTGACTGTCCGCTGTAGTCTCCTGATGTCTGATTTGGTAGCTGAACCAAACCAAACAGTTATAGATGAACACAGGACAGACTCAATGACGGCGAGCAGAACTGTGTGAGCAGCTCCTGTGGCAGGTATGGCTAAATACTAACCAAATAAATAACTGCACATATAATTTGAGTTAATTTGTAGTATGTGAGAAGATAGTGAGCTATTAAATTTATTAGCATTTAACATTAATATTTAAAAAGATATTTGACCTTGCAAGTTGTGATTTTTGACATATGTTTTAGTCTCCACCACCTACTGTGATCTCAGACAGGCTGACAGTTACTTAGCATGAACAATACTTCACTGTACTACAATTCTCTGCCACACCCACCGTTCTCTTTTTGCCACATTAAATGGAAATTCATCTGTCAAACAGTCATAATCTCTCTCCTTCCTGCGATTACTCATTCATCTCACTCCTGGCCCGCTGTCAGCACTACCAGTCATGCACGGCAAACATGGCATCCTGGCTGCCAACATGGGGTAATTAATTTCAGTATTTCCACAAAGGCAAATGATTGATAGAGTTGTGTTTGCCTTGAATCTTCATTACTCCACAAATGCACCTTCTCTTCCTGGCACCTCCCCTCTTCCTGTCCTTCTTGATCTTCCTGCGCTCTTCATCTTTTCCGCACTTCTCTTTAAGAACAGTGTGGCCTGTCGCTGTGTGAATGTTCTCCCACAGAGGCAGTGTGAACATGCTTAGCATCCATGACTCAGTTCTTATTGAATTATTTAGATATTGTTATTGGTTCTGTTTAGAAACACATTGGGAAAAATGGAGACCAAAGAAATTCATGTGCCGTATCACAGTAGCTCTTAACCCAGCACTGTGCTAGTATTATCTACTGTACAAAAAAAATCAAAATATTACATTCAAACACAAAAAGTAATAAGTGATACTAGTTTATTATTATTAATACCAATAATAAAATGAATGTCATGATATGCAACTTCACTGATCAAGCATCACTGAGTCAGCATTACATATATCAACAAACTAAATAAATAAACAAACAAACAAAAAACTACCAATAATTTAAGGCATTATTGTATTAATGTAAAAATGTAATGCAGAAATTATTATTATTAGTACCACAGTAGTAGTACTGGTAGTAATATAAAACAACATAAAAATGCATTAAAAAAATAAATAAAAAAAAGTTGATTTACCAGTTGATTTAACAGTTCTGGACAAAAAAAATCACCTCATTTCAGCTCAAGGTTTCCACTGAAGCTCACATTATGGCCTTCTGCTGGGATGTCTGAGGATGGTGGATCACAAACAGACTCCAGCATTCAACTCCATCCTGTAATCTTCAAGAACACGGTTACAAGACACAGCACATCTTTCCGTTTGACTCCACTATTAACTTCACTGCGAACTTCCCAAGCTGTGCTCCTGAATAATATGAGTGGATTTTGGCTCTCATGGGGTCTTGCAACACACAAACCGTACATTTTTTATTTAAAAGCACTTTATAAAACCAAACTCTGCAGAACAGGAGCAAAACTCAAAGCAAAGAATGAAGTGGTACGACTCGCAATCCATTTATTCTAGCAAACTGACCCGTTAGAAGAAAAGTTTGCTTTGGACGTATTTTTAACCAACTCCAATGCAACAAACAGCATAATGGATGACTCAAATCAAGGACTAATAAAACTGAAACATTATTTGCGGTTTAACATTTAAAGATACTGTAAGGTTTAATTAATAGGTTTTTCAAGTTTGTCTGCTATATGCGCTTCACTAAAAATACTGATCACTTACACAGGATCCCCCTCAAAGAGAATACCGCTTCAGGCAGTTGAATCTTTAATGATCTAAACTGAACTATAAACCCAAGGCATTGAATCATGCATCAATAAATAAACAGCTATGGGTTATTGTATGTGCGCCTGGCATATTTAAACAATCACCACCATCTCAACCACCAATTATAACCCAGAGTTATTATATTACAAATTAAAGCATACATTTGCAGCGCAGCAACCTGAGAATGAATACGGGTTATTATTCCAGAGGACGTTTCTGCAAACCATTTAAAACACTTTTGAAAATCATGCTCGTAAGATTAAAATTAGCCTCCCTAGCTTTTAAATTACACATATAAAGTTGTGACAAAAAAATCTTCCGTGCACACTTGCTTCTTGATAAACACATTATTTTTTAAATGTCAGAATAAAGTAGTGGCGCACGCAACGCTGACCTACAATTAGCACCCGCTAGCTTAATACCTTTTGATTGAAAGCATAAAAATAATTAGTCAATCTGCATAATTGCTAATTAGATACTAATGCATATGTACTCGCAATTAACGACAGCTGCACGGGTAGAAGGTAGAATAAATTCGCTTCTGAATGCCAAAAGAAGTATAAGGTACATACTCGGCTCGCAAACACAACTGCTGTGGCTTGTACATTAGCTCCCAGTAGCTTTCTTACAAAGCTTAAAAGTTTTTTTTTTTTGGTTTGTTTTGTTTTTTTTAAAACCCTCGAATTGTAGAGCTTAACAGTATCCCGTAATTATCATCTCAGAGGGTTGCTTTTGTTCAAATGTTTTTTTTGTGGCAAAGGAAATCAGCTTTCTGAAGCCTACACACGCGGAGCGGGATGTCGGGATCTCCCGCCGAGTCCAAATGGAGCCCACTCAGATTCATGTTTGCATGTGTTCTTAAGTTGTTGCCAGGAATTGACGTTGACAGTCCTGTCAACAGCATTCAACAACCAAAGCTTTTTTGTTTTTTTTTTGCATAATTTTAGAGCAGGGGTAAACACTGAAGAAAGGAAATAAAAGATAAACACTCGCATCTTCGGAGATTAATTCAATCTGCAAAACAACCTCAAACCCCTGTTCCCCTGTGGTTGGTACAGATCATCAGAAGTTGACAAATTAATCCTCACAGCCAGTTTTACAGAAGACTGCTTCCTGAACTCGCCGAGCATGCAGGCATAGAGAGATTTGTACATGGCACACAATGGCTCAGCATACAATAAACCACCGTTGCGTGGCATCTGAGCGCATGCGACCCACAGAGGCGTCTGTTTTCACTGCTTTTGTTAACTGCGATTCAGAAAGAGTTTTGTGTGACATTCTGGATTCAGGTAGATGTAAAGCTCAAGTTTTCACATAATCCTTTAAACATGCCGCCACTTCAGATTGGACTCTTCTCCAAAAGGATTTCTCCAAAACTTGGTGTCTTATAGTTCTTTTAAGTTTTCATTACGTAATCTAGAGAGCGGGTTAATGTTGTGTAATTGTTTTTAATTGGTAATATGTTGGTTTTTGTACTGTATGTTGGTTATTTGTATATGCAAACCTGGCTGTCTATCCTAGCCAGGAGACTCCTGAGACTCTCAGTGAGACTTTTTCCTGGCTAAATAAAGGTAATAATAATCAGTAACCTTGAATATGGCCTTATATATTGTAACAGGAATAGTTAGTTCATCGCAGCATTAAAAGGGACATTGTTTTTTCTATAATGACTCTAAACAGTATAAGTACCTGACCTTCTGATTTCTAACATACAATACCAAAGTTTTAGGTCGGTAAGATTTTCAAATGTTTATGAAAGACGTCTCTTATGCTCATCAAGGCTGCACTTATTTGTGCAAAAAAAAAAAAAAAAAATACAATAAGGTGAGAAATTTTTTGGAATATTTTTACTATTTAATATATATTTTTTCTATTCTAATACATGCAAAGCTGAATTTTCAGAAGGCTTCAGTTACACATGATCCTTCAGAAATCATTCTAATATGTTGATTTGATACTCAAGAAAGATTTTCTATTATTCTCAGCGTTGAAAGTAATTGTGCTGATTTATATATTTGTAGAAACTATGATCCATTACGATTATTTGATGAATAGAAAGTACTAAATTGTTTTGCTGTCACTTTGATCAACTGAATGCACCTTTATTATTAAAATTATTATTTTTGTTGTTGTTGTTGTTGTATTTTTGTTGTTGTTGTTTTCAAAAACATTTTTACAAAATCTTACCAACCCCAAACTTTAGAATGGTAGTGCATAATCACTTGATATTATATTTATGCATATACTTGCATCTAATCTGTAATACACACACAAGCAAACACAAACTTCAAAGAGTGTTCAGTTGTAGTGCAGTACTTTCACAGTCTGTGCAGCAGGAGTTTAGATAAACATGTAAATATGCTTAATTAATGAAACCGGTGTGTGTATGAACATCTCCTTTATCAATGCACACCAATCCATACTGAAGAAGCTCAATTTGATCTCATCTCTTACTGACCTCTAATTGATGTTGCCATCTGAGCCTGGTGATGCTCCCAATATAGCCCCTGTGTGTGTCCAGTATTTGATTATGCACCGGTCTCCATGGCACCACGGTCATTTGTGTGCTAATTAATTACCAGGCTTAAGAGCTTGTAGATAATTGGTGTGTACACCACCATCAATTCCATTAAAAAGAGCAATTATCACCTACCATATCCAAATGATTGTTTCTGAGCTCCCCCTCTCTCATCAAATTAAAAGGAGACAATTGAGTCCTGCCACTCTGCACTAGATCACACTTTCAATATCATATTAATAGCAAGAAAAGAGGTGGAGTCTCACAGATACATGTGTGACATTTATAATGAATCTTAAAAGACCAATAAAGTTTGCGTGAAAAAATCTGAAAATATTCTGGTGGAAAAAAAACTGTCAAAAAACGAGTTAAAATGTTCATATAAATCGTGAGGCACAAACGTGCACATGTTAACTGTCTCTGACCTTGGGCGACACAGGTGCTTGAGCGGATCTATGGCTCTCTGTGATGGGAAAAGTAGGTCATGGAGTGCTATTGCTGGAAATATAAAAACTTATTTGCCGCATGAGACCCCAACAGGGAAATCAACGCTAAATAAATCAAATACGTGCTGAGCCCTATAGAGCTACTCTCTCTCAGTCCAGAGAGACGTGACTGACCATAAGCATATAAATACACATATTCTATCATGGCTCTTTTCACGCATGAAGTGACCTCACACCCTGTGGTGACATTAAGGACAATGACATATAAATCAAATGTCTTCTTTTGACCGACCTTTCCTAATTTTACTCAAGGTGAAAATGAAGGTTCTGCTGGTTCATAATGCTTAAAAAATGCTTTCTTTCTTCATACATGCCCATACTACTGCCTTTTTTTCTGTAATTGTCCTTTGTATATATATATATATATATATATATATATATATATATATATATATATATTTATATATATATTATATATATATATTTATATATATATATATATATATATATATTACAGTGTACCATCTATAAAGCTGCTATTACTAGTTGAATCATACTAACCAGAGTCAGTCCTAACCAAACAAAGGAAGTCGCAAGACATTTTGTCAGTTGCTTGCTTTCTATTCACTCCATCTAAAGTGAATCTCACTGACTGACATAAATATAGAGTAAGCACCAGATATATTCTGAATAACAGGGGCTCTGTCATTATGCACAGCATCAAGAGTTCAGTGTGAACAGAAAAAAAAAAAAAAAGATGAACAAAAAAATATATATATAAAAACCCTTGAAACCACTTGTTGCTGGAAACGTCAGGCAGTGGCTGGTTATTATGAGGTGTAAAGCAGAAACACAGTAAAAGAAACATTGCTGACTGGGCTTATTTCCAGCATTACACACATCTTCTGAATCTCTTAATCTACTGCATTTCTGGAGTTTATTATGCAATTTTGCCTCTACCCATCTCTTATTTATTACAACTGTATTCGCTTTTACAAAGTTCATTCTGTGTATCGTGAGAGCGCTATATTTACATTGTAAACTGTTATTGCAGAACATTAAATTGTTGTACACATTGAGTGGGAAGGTGCATAATGAAAACTATCATCTGTGATATTCATCTTGCTCTCTGGCTGAGCTCCTCCTCCTCCGTTAGGTTCAGAGAAGAGTGGAGACAAAGAGAGAAGGGGTGTAACTAGATTTGCCCAGCAAACATGAGCAGACTCACCGGAGTTGGGGTCTGAGTTGCCGTCCGCTTCGGTCCTCTTGTCCGGAGAGGCCTGCTCGTAGAATTCATCCTGCGCCTGCACCAGAGGGAGAGGGTGTGAGAGGAGCGGCCCACTGCCCACAGGCTCATGGTCCCCCAGCCCACTGTCACTGCAGCTTTCCTGAGACCCATCCGGCAGGTGAAACGTGACGCGTCGCTGCGACTATAAAACCAGACAGCAGAGAGACAGAGCCACACGTTAACGCTTGTCTCCTTGTTACCCAGTCAAACGGCAACTGTCAGTCAATATTGTGGACTGATACTGAATTAGAAATTTAAGAGCTGAGAGATTTGTTGACTTTTATACTTTTATGGAAATTAATTTACTGACCAAATAGCATGTTTTGAATTTTATTTGGTCTAAAATTGTCCCTCGGCACAGCAAACACAAGTCACGTTTCACGTTACAAAGCTCTCGCCACTAAAGAACATGTGACATCATGTGCACAGTGGATACTGCAGAACGCATTAATGATATACCGTAATGTGTTAATAAGTGCTCAAGATGACAGTGTTATGACATGCCAGCATGTGAGGTGAGACGATGAGAAGTGACATACTGTGCATAGATAGATAGATAGACGGACAGACAGAAAGACAGAAAGACAGATAGATAGATAGATAGATAGATAGATAGATAGATAGATAGATAGATAGATAGATAGATAGATAGATAGATAGATAGATAGATAGATAGATAAAAACATTACAAATCAAAGGTTTAGGTTTAATAAAGCTTTTTTTTTATTTTTATGCTCAATTAAATTTACATTTATAATAAGTCTTTTCTTTGTTTAATATATTTTAAAATGTAAAAGTTAATTTGGTAAGAGTTCATTTGGACAGGAGGAGGTTTGGGATGATAGTGTTTAAGGCCGAGCTGAAGTCCACAAGCAGGATCCTCACATAAGTCCCTGGACTGTCCAGATGTTTGCAGAATATGATGCAGTCCCATGTTGACTACAACATCCTCAGACCTGTTTGATTAGTAAGCAAACTGCAGGGAGTCCAGCAAGGGTCCAGTGATGTCCTTCAGGTGGGCCAGCGAGACCTGACACACAACTTTTTCACAGACCTGAAGTGCAGTCTGGTGTAGTGGGGGGCTGGGTGGGGGGGCGGGGGGTTGCTGGAGGTGTTAATAGATCCATGGAGTGAAGATCAGAATGGGTGGGGGAATGAGACAGGGTTTTTCAAACTTGCAATAAAATTCATTCAAATCCTTGGCCAGTTGTTTATTTTCCACAGTGCTGAGGTCTTGTAGTTGGTGATGTCTTTCAATCCTTTCCAACTGTTGCAGGGTCATTGGCAGAAAACTGGTTTCTCAGCTTTTCAGAGCAGTTCCTCTTAGCCACTCTGATCTCCTTTTTTTTCAGTGTGTTTTTGGCCTGTTTATTAAAGACTCTGTCCCCATTCCTGTAGGCATCTTCTTTGGCCTGACGGAGCTGTCTGAGTTTTGCAGTGAACCACGGTTTATCGTTGTTGTAAGTTAAATGAGTCCTGGTAGAGATGCACATATCCTCACAGAAACTGATGTATGATGTTACAGAATCCTTGAGCTCTTTCAGATCGGTGGCAGCAGCTTCAAAAACACTCCAATCAGTGCAGTCGAAGCAGGCTTGTAAATCCCACTCTGCTTTTACAGTCCTTATTACAGGTTCAGCTGATTTCAGCTTCTGTCTGTAGATCAGTATAAGAGGAACCAGACAGTGATCACAGAGACCCAAAAACTCTCTGATATGCATCCTTTATTGTGGTGTAACAGTGGATCAGTATATTACAATCTCTGGTAGGACATGCAAAGTGCTGTATTTTGGCAGTTCATGTGAGAGGTTTGTTTTATTAAAATCCCCAAGAATGATTATAACAGAGTCTGGATGTTGTTGCTCTGTGTCTGCGATCTGATCAGCCAGCTGTTGTAGCACTTACGAGATGTTGTAGGAATGTAAGCACTTACGAGAATGAACGAGGAAAACTCCCTTAAAGTTGATGAAAAGCACTTCTAGATCAGGACAGGATATCTTCTTCAATACTGTTACATCTGTACACCACCTTTCGTTGATGTAGAGGCATGTCCCACCTCCACGTGATTTCCCTGTTGATTGTGCGTCGCGATCCGCTTTGAACAGCTGGAAGCCTGGCAGATGTAACACGCTGTCCGGAATGGCTTAATTCCGTGAAACACAAAGCAGCGCAAGGTTTGAAAAGTCCTTATTTATTCGGGAGAATAAGTTTGTCCGTTTTGTTTGGTAGAGAGCGGAGATACGCCAGATTGATGCTAAGCAGCTCCGTTCTAAAGCTGCGCTGTTGGAGCTTGACGAGTTTATCCCACACTCGTGCATCTTAAAATGCTTAAACAATGCTGCTGCTACGTTCAGCAAAATGTCTGAGTAATTAAAAACTAGTAGAATATTTTGTTCTGCCATATATTCAGCAGTTCATCCCTGGTAAAATTAGGAAAAACTAACAAAAACATTCAAAACAACTGGAGAGCTCCATCTGGAAATCTGTATCTATTTTTATTTTAAATTCAAAACAAATTTATTTTAAATTTACAATTCAAAATAAATGTTTTCTATTTTAATATGTTAAAATGTAATTTAATCCTGAGATGTAAAGCTGAATTTTCAGCATCATTACTCCAGTCTCCAGTGTCACATGATCTTTCAGAAATCATTATAATATGCTGATTTGCTGCTTATCTTATTTATTATCATCATTGTTGGAAATTTGATGAATAAAGAGCTCAAAAGGACAGCATATATTTAAAACATTTTTTTTTTTTTTGCAACATTATAAATGTTTTTACTGTAACTTATGATCAATTTAATGCATCCTTGCTGAATAAAAATGAAAAAAAAAAAAAAAAAAAAAAATTCTAGTCTTACTGACTCCAAACTTTGAACAGTGGTATATGAGTTGCTGTGATGTAGGTGATATGTTCTGTGCTCTCGATGACGGCCGGTCAGCACAGGCTCTGCCTACAGCGCTGGTAGGCGTCGGCGGAATAGCACTGCTGGGTTGGGACAGCCTGGCCAGAGCATCCCGGTTCATATGCCATGTGCTCACACTGTGCACAGAGGCTCAAAACCATATGAAAGTTCCGACATCACCATCAAAAGGTCTTGATGATGCAGCGTGCCTCTACCATCATGCATCTGTGAGCTTTCCATCGCTTGTATACACAATAATTTATGCATAATGTGACATGCTTGTATGCAAACAACCTCTCCAATGCAATTACTGAGAAATAATCGCACATGTATTTTTAACCAAGCACAGTTCCCGTTGCTTTTCAAGACAATATTTCTGCATCACCGATCTCTGTCACTTGCTAATTTTGAGCATACTCCAAGAAATTCTAATGACATTTTGCAAAAGTCCAGCACCGAACTCTCCACTAACCTTTCTGAGCAGGAAGTTGTCTTTTTTTTTTTTTTTTTCACCATCTCTGTCGACTGTCTAAGACAACTCTGCTGTAATTATTGGCAAAAGCAAAGGTCAGCCAATCTCATCGCTATGCAAATGACCTCATTATATAATTTGGAGCATTTCAGAAAGCAAGTGACATTCAATTAGAGGTAAAAAAGAGGCGAATAGTAGATTCAGCACGACAGCCTGAGCTACGGACCACTTAAGCTGGACAAACCACAGCGGCTCCCTTCTCAGTTCTTTGGCCTCAGAACAATCTCACTAACCTTTTCACCTTTCAACCACTTGCATCACAAAATGATCATGCAAGAAAGTATGAGGATTATTTGTTTATAATAATTAATGTGGAAAAAAAAAGTTTCATTTCAGACAGTTTACTTCTCATTATTTACTCGTGATTTTAAGTAGCAAGATATGCTGTGAAATTTAATAAAATAAGTGTAAAAGTGAGTGTGAAATAAACGTAATCATAAACAAATAAAATGCTAGTTGGTGGCACAGCCTGTTTGAAGTGTTAAATTGCACTTTTATCACAGAGATGTCTTTTAAACTGTCTGAACACACAATATTAATCTCTCATATACAATACGATATCATCAGAGCAATATTGTGTGTAGATCAGCTTGCAGAGTGAAACACTATACCTCTAATCTGGGGGATGTCCCAGCGTGATATGCAAACCACCATGAAATGAAAACACAGGTATGTGATCACACTTCAGTTCTATTATAAATGGCTGTAAAGCACGTGTAGGACTTAATAAACGTACATTATATGCAGTGATAATGAATCATGGCTGCTTATGCGCTCATAATGTTTGAATATATGAATGCATGTGTGTACAGTATTTCTGTAAATGTGCTTGCTGCACACAAAATTAAGTGACAAATGCCAGTAAAAATCAGTGGGGAAATGAAATGAAAGGACTTTTTAATTGGCTGGTAACTTAAATTGTAAAAATTATAAATTGCAAAAAAGAAAGAAAAAAAAAAACATATTATGACTTAAACTTTATTCAAGACATACTCTTGATGTATTTTATCCAGTTGGCATACTGTTTAAATAAAGCATAAAACTATATATACATGCAATTTTGTTTCTTAAATAAGGTTATCTTATTTTGGGAACATTTTTACTGGGAAAAAGGGATAAAAGGAGGTTTATCTAGGTATATATTCCTCAAATTAAGCCACCATATCATAAATATGAGGAATAAAAATCACAATTTTGTTTTTGTGGGAATTTGACAGACTCTGGCTCATCTCGATGGACACATTGACCTGCTCTGTTTATCATAAATATGCACAGAAAAACCGCTCAATAATCCTGTTTTCAATGGTATAAAAATACATTTTTAATAAAAACGATGCAAAATACAGTTTTTATTGCCAGTAAGAAATGTTTATGCTAAATTTACCAATTCTCCAAAAGTTAATACAGTACCCCATGTGCATGGGGCTCACACCATGTGAAAGTTAATGTGGGCGTGAGTGTGTGTGTTTGTGCGTTTTCCCAGCAGTCACTCACTGCTGTATTAGCATAAGACCAGCTTAAACCTTGGCCACTGCCAATTTACATGCAATCATGGCTTATCATGCTTGTCAGCCCATATTAGTGGCGTGTTTTTACATTGTAATGGGCCAAACGCGCTGGCGACGGCACTGGTGCTAAGCAAACATTGCCGCTTTCAGCTAAGATGTTTGCTCTCGTCAAAGTACACAGAATCAATGTCACAGAAGTTTTCTACTCAAAGACACACGACTCGATTGCACCACCCGATTCCCTCACTCTGGGCTCAGAAGGGGAGAAAGAAAATAAAAGAAAGTGGATGCCTCTAAAGCGCTTTTCAAAAAATAGAGACATCTTTGGCAGAGAGTAAATAGGCAATTACGGCATGCATAAACAAATCTGCAAACATGCAGATCTTTAATGAATTACATTTCCTACGTTTCAGGCTTATGTCAGTTTTTCTAAGGAGGAATTTCAGGGCTTGCTTATGAGTGCTTTACATCCAACAGAGTAGCGCTTAATGGATTTGCGTTAAGTCTGGGTTTAACCTAGCCGCCTGCTCGGCAAAAGTCATCGCCGTCTGAGAACTGTTATCGCGGTTTAGCGGGCAGATCAGGTCTCTGTGTAAAGATTAGCACCAGAGTTTGCTGGAACTTTCCAGCAAATATCACAAAACCTCAGAACATCTTCCGTAATTCTCTTGGACGCACAAAAAATCTGGCTAGAGTTCATTCATTGCCGTAACTGTTCTTATCGTGATGATTTTAAGTCTACATCAAGAATATTTCACATCTAGGGTCAGCATTCTCTTTCCTCCATATGAATAAGGAGATTTTTGCAGCCGAATGCCACATGTCTGAGAAATAATAGACTGCTGTTTCTGTCTGGATCTCATGGGACGATTCATTGGCAAGCGCACCTCTCACTTCCTTCATCCCTCAGACATTCTCCCAAGGGGTGGAGATGCTAAAAAACCCCTCCATTTCCACCATGAGCAAGCGTGCTGTTGGAAAATGGCACTCTCTTTTGCACCTGAAACCAGCCTTGCAGCAGGTCCTAACCAGGAGCGAAATTTCCAGGAATAATTTGTCCATCCACACTGAAAACTGCACAAAACAGCCAATGAGAACATATCTTATGCATAACATACAGTCAACATATATCATGAGCACAAAATAAACCCTGTATTGTCATTATATATGAAACAGTCATTTGCCTTTAGAATTTTAACCCTTAATAAAGGGTCTTTTCCAAAGCAATGCCATAGAAGAACCATTCTGTTTTTTCACAAAGAACCTTCAGTGAATAGTTCTTTAAGGAGCCTTTTTTAAGAACTTAATAATCTGAAATCTGTTTTCCGCTATAAAGAACCTTTAATGTAATAAAAAGTTTCCATGGATGTTAAACGTATATATTATCATAAAGCTTCTGGAATAAATAAATAAATAAATAAATTTTGCAAGTAAATAAAATTTATTAAACCAATTCAAAATTGAGCAGTATTCTCTGCTCTCAAATGCTGGGGGCGTGTCCACTATAGACAATGAAACCACGCCCACTAATGGGAAAGCTGCCTTTCTGTCAAAAGTCAAACTGTCAAATACCACTACAATGTGAATGGATGACAAAGGAATAGCTAGCTGCTGTAACTGTAAGCTGTAGTAAATAACGGTGATGAAAGTAAATCGCAATTGAGAAGCGAACCACTGATGCTAATGCGCTCTAGTTATTAGTTGTGTGACATCAAAGTACCGTGAGAGCTATAAGAGAGCAGACGACACTGCATGCTTTCGAATCACTCACGCGGTACTTTGATGTCCCACACCGATCGATCTGTGCAGAGCACCTTCAAGCTGAACAAACTTATAGTGTTAGGGGAGAGGCCATGCTGGCTCCAGTGGCTCCAGTGCATCATTGAGACTTGATTTCAGCAGCACAATGACTCAAACGTGTAGGTAGATGCACACACGCAAAATAAAAGGGCAAGATTGTGGCAGGAAATTAAGGTTCTGGTCTCAGCGTGGATATTTCCATAGCAGCACTGGTGTGCTTTTCATTTGCAGGCGATTGCTCAGATTGCTCAAGGAAAGAGAGGGAATGTCTACCGCCTCACTGCTGCTCCCAACCTCACACACTCGAGAGAATAATCCAATCCAGCAACGCCTCACCACCTGCTGAAACAAACACCGAATGTGGCTCTCTTCTTCCAGCTTTTCAGAATCAATGACCTCTACACAACAACTGAACAACGACACGATAAATACACACACACAAGCATTCATAACAGCAGCACACAAGATGTTCCCATGCCTCACAACTGTGATGAGGAATCGAGAATGGTTCTAACACAGAACCAAATGACTTCAAGACATTTAGTTCTGTTTAAGGTTTGACATTCTTCTGCCAACGCAACACAGAACAAGAGTTTGGTTACTGACTGATGTCAAACAAATTTTCTTGGAACTGGTAAGACTGCCATTCATCATCATCTCCATCCCATGTTTTTGTTAATTTATGAAATATTTGTGCTAGATTTCTTTAGATGAAAATAAAATAAAATAAAATAAAATAAAATAAAATAAAATAAAATAAAATAAAATAAAATAAAATAAAATAAAATAATTATTGGGGGATGAATGAATGAACAAATGAATTAATTATTTGTTTATTTTACATTATTTTTTTTAGTACAGAGTTCAGAGAAATTATTGTGGAAATGGGAACTGGTCTTCAAAAGTAATAAAATGAACATTAATGCAATATTTACAGAACAAAATCATTATGTTAATCAAAATTCCTATCCCTCAGAACACAAACATACAGAGTCTGATCATCCAAAAAAAAAAAAAAAAATTCCTTGCAATAAGTAATATCTGACAGAACCAATCACATTACAGCAACAAGACCATTTGTTTACTGCTGCACTTGAACTAGACAGTCAGTCTCATTAAAACGCACCTGGCTTCAATTTAACTATACACACGGACCACCAAAAGCAAAGACCCCTCCCCCCCACTCCCCCCTACACACACAATTACCTTAGATGAAATCTGTCATTTAAAGTTATCTGTTTATACAATCTTTTTTATGAAAAAATAGTCACTTAAATCTGACTGCTAGAATAACTTGTGAGAACTGCCAAAAGTGTTTATGAAATACTAGATACATAGATATACATCATACTATACATCAGTACACACACACACACATTTTTTAAAGCATCATTGTTGTCGAAGCTCTAATATGGGAGAGATATATATCCTGCTCTATGGAGGTGTTTTTATGGAGTCATAATAAAAGGCTGCCTGCCCTCTGTTGGTGTGAACGCACTACTGCAGCAAATGAGGACGGACACTGCATGCTTTGCCTTTTGCAGCCCTCTTTCTTTTCACCATCCCTTCTGTTTTATCTACTTAAATCAGCTCATTTTCCCTCTCCCTTTCTCTGTTATCACGCTCTTTGCCTCTTGCTCCACCTTGTTTCCGTCGCACATCAGAGGAGAAGGTTTCCGCAGCGCCAAGGCCTCGTTGAGCTCAGCTCTCTGTAGTGTGGCTCTCAGCGTATGTGTTCTCTGGTAATGATCCCCTCGCTCCTCATTACAGACAGAATGCTGTGACCTCCCTCTCATTGCACGGGCCCTTTCATTGGCCTCAGTGGCTCAAATGCCAGCCCCGGGCCAATCTGCAGTCGTCCACAGTTACAGAAAACATCTTTAGTATATTCACAGATGAGGGGGTACACCAATACACCTCTACAGATCACATTACGTCCTTTTGTACAGGACAGAACAAGCTTGAAACTTCTTTCATCACACAAACACAAACTGGAAATGTATTCATGACTTGGGAAGCTTGAAAAGCCAGCTTTAAAGAGGGGTTTTCTCCCAGTGTCCCAAGAACAGACCCTCCAAGCCCCGAAACTGCTCTAACATGCCAGAAAAAAAGGTGAATAAAACATGTGCTGGGATTGCTTTGTTTTTCCATTGTTAAATCCTGAGTGTGCTGCTCAGAGGACCTCTGGACACTCTGGCCACTAGTGTGAATGGATGTGTAGACTCATCCTGATGGAAATAGTAGAAATCTCCTGGTGGATGTGCCTTGGTGTGTTTTTTTTTTTTTTTCTTGCGCTGCGGGTCAGGTGTGCATGCGAGGAGTTTTAAGCATTTCTGAAGCCTCTCAGTTGCTTAGATTTAAATGTAGTCAAGTTATTCAGAGGTACTTCTTAACACAATTTTAATATATGAATTCGCTCAAGTAAATTAACCTTACAGAAATGTGCCACAGAAACCATAGATTATTATTATTTCTTCAGCATGGATGTATTTAATTGACCAAAAGTGACAGGAAAGACATTTAAATGTTGCAAAAGATTTGTTTCAAATTGCTGTTCCTGAACTTTGAACTTTCTATTAATCAGAGAATCCTGAGAAAAAAAAAAAAAAAAAAAATATATATATATTATATATATATATATATATATATATATATATATATATATATATATATATATATATATATATATATATATATATATATATATATATATATCCTGTGACACCGAAGACTGGAGTAATGATACTGAAAATTCAGCTTTGCATCACAGGAATAAATTACATTTTAAAATATATTCTAATCGAAAAACAGGTATTTTAAATAGAAAAAAAAAAAAAATATTTCAACTTTTAATGTTCAAAGAAATGCAGCCTTGGTGAACATAACAGACTTCTAAAATCTTGTCTAAAAACATAAAATAACCCCCAGACTTGGACAGTAGTATACATACATGGGATATTTTGCCCATTTTATCATCAAAAATGCACAAGATTTGAGGTCTCATTCATGTAAATAGCAAAATGGTGCAGGACATGCTACACACCACTAAACCCTAAGAAAAGTAAGAGTGATAGCAACAGTAATGACAGTAATCACTAATAATTGTAGCGAGTCTGATATTTTAGCAGAAACTATGGTTACCATGATACACAGGGAAGTGATTAGCACCGTTCCCTCTGGGCTAATTGTACTTTGCTACATTCTTGAACCTGTATTTATCTACTTTCCTTCTCCAGCAAGCTCTCTTTATCTTTGTTCTGCCTCTACTCTTTCTCTTCTCTGGTGGTGAGCCCAGCAGTGAGCGTCCAGCGCTGAGAGGCAGCGAGTCCTCCACACTGCGGTGTAAAGGGCTGCTCTGAAACCCTCTTCTGATCTGCCTCAAAGCATTAGCTACACACTAACAGCTCCTCACCCAGGCAGAGAGACTGTGTGCTCCACTGACTGAGAAAGAGAGAGAGAGAGAGAGAGAGAGTGTGTGTGTGTGTGTGTGTGTGTGTGTGTGTGTGTGTGTGTGTGTGTGTGTGTGTGTGTGCTCTCAGTGTGGAGTGACTGTAACAACCTGATCCTTTCTCCAGCTATGAAGCCAAGAAAAACAAGGAGTTTGAATATGCTAGAGCATCAGTCCAACATCTTTTCATAAACTATACCCATGTATAAATAGGAAGCTGGATGCTGAATGGTTAATGCATCGTTCCAGTTGTCCTAAAACACACAATATACACAATACAACACAATATAACACACAATGTATCAGCTTTGACACAAACACATGTTGAACTAAGTAACACTGCAGAAATTAAACAGAAGCAGCAACAGATATTTTATTCCATATTGTGATGTAAATCTAAATGAAAATGATTATCGAAAAAAATGTGGTGTGGGACTTGGTTCAAACCAAGGCTAGCGACTGTATGTGCAGTTTAGATCTATGTGAGAAGAGTCATCGTGTCATTTAGTATTCCTCAAAAGCTTTTCACTGCAAACTGCCTCATGCACCATGTTAACATGAGTTTCAATAAAGCCATTATTGATTGTGAGCACGCTTTATACGGCAATAAGTCCATGCAGCAATATTCGAGAGGTAAAACTCCAGACCTGCTGAAATAATGCTTATTTGCTCAATGAGAACGTGTTTTAGAGATGAGATGTAGATCAATGCAGTGCCACTTGACTCATTTCTCTCAGCAAGCCGACAGGCCACACAATAGCTCGGCTCTTTTGTTATATCCCCCCTTCTCTCTCATTCACCGCTATGGTTCCTGTAAGTGCCTCTTTACCTTAAGCTATTATAGCCTGTGAATTTACTCATAATGCTTCTGCATGCACTCTGTTGAAATATATCAAGCGTGTGATTGTAGCTATGCTGAAGATGGCCGAGGCGCTCTGTACTGCTGACGGACTGATTTGTTCCTCTTAGCCGTCTTCTTATTTCTGCATACCCTCCTTCTGCTTTAGCACCACCATCTGTCTTGTTTCCCTCAGAGAGAGTGAAAAGGTTTAGAGATCTGAAAGAGGAAAATTTCATTTTTCTGCATCCTCCAATGTGCAACACCGAGGCATATTAGCATGATACGGTGTCAACAGCAGCACATCACAAAAAAATCACATTGTTTCCATTACAGTCAATGAAGCTGTAAGCGGCTGATGTGCCACACTTTCTGTTTTGAGATATTTCTAAAATAAAATGATTTTATTTGTATAAATTTAAACAAATAAATGTAAAAAAAAAAAAATAATAATAATTAATCAATAAATAAATAAATAAATAAATAAATAAATGTGAAGGGTTTAATTTTCCAATTTGAAAATTTGGAGATGCTAGTGGCACAGAAATTACACACTTCAGATTAAAACAATTCATTATTAGATCAAAAATACAGTTGAAACAATAATATTGTGAAATATTAGTACAATTTTAAATAACTGTTTTCTATTTGAATATATTGTAAAATGTATTAAAAATAAATGCATTATTCTGTAATACAAAAAAAATATATATATTTTTTTTTCTGTCATTTTTGATCATTTAAATTCATCGTTGATGAATTAAAAAGAAAAAAATACACACACACACACAAGCTGACCCCAAAATTTGAATGGATATTTATTAACATATAATCTTATTAATCTTGCTAAATTCTAACTTGGAGCTGACTGGTTCATTATTTGTGAACAAAAACAAGATCTCCTTAAAACTACAGGACAATGCCCTCACAAACAACCTCCCCCAGCCTCTGACTTATTAAATGTAAACAAACTGTGGGTGCAGGTGTGTTGAGAAATCAGCCTATCATAGAACACAACCCCATCAAAGGACAACAACAAACATCCATCCTATTCCACACCTCAACCATGAAAACACCTGAGTCTTCGAAAAAGGTCTGTGCTTTTTCCTCTTTTTTATTTATTTCTTTTTTCTCCAAGCAGAGACCTGGGGCATCAGGCAATTTCATAACGGCCTGAAATATTGCAAAGACCTCTTTACTGAGGTTAAACGGCGTACAATGGGTGCTCTCGTGTTACACAAATACCGCTCGACATGCCAAGGTTTCCTCTCTCTCGATCTGAGAAGACTGAAGTGCAGTATCTGCTGCAAAAGAGATGCAGATCGGATGTGTCAGGAGTTCCTTGAATGACATGCCATCATCTGAAAGCAGCCGTGACACAGGGTGAAGAAGCAGCGCTCTTTGATAGAGGTGCTGCACCACACACTGCTTTGCTCTTAACCGCTCCCTACAAAGAGCGGTGGTCAGAGAACGAATGCATCAGAATGACTGAGATCTGCTTTGACACATCATGAACTTTCACACAGGATGCCCTCAGAGTCTGAGCCGAGGGGCTTCAGGGGTCTGTCTCTGCTCCAGACGACCACATGGGCTTTGACTCTCTGGCCTTGTCTTGAATGCAGAGGATTTGTTAATTTGCGAGGAAAAGCAGAGCTAGAAACAACGCAGTGTGTCTGTAGAGCTCTACAGTGACCTGTGATCTGGAAGCATTTTCCCATACATTTTCTCTATTCACATAAATAAAAATAAACATAAATAAGATGTTGATTATTCAATTGATGTAATCAGTTAATTATTTAATTTTAATTAATTCAATTAATTTACTTTTCTTTTTTTAGGCAAGAATACTAGTAAAAATAAGCCTTTGTCTAATTATTAGTTTTGGTAATTTGTGTGAAAAAATTTATTATAAAAAAATATATATATATATATATATATATATATATATATATATATATATATATATATATATATATATATATATATATATATATTTCTCTAAAAAACTGCATAACCATAGCGAATGAAATTCAAACATGAATCATCAATAAAAATAGCTCACTCTTTATTAACCTGCTGTCCCCCACATTTGTATGGCTTGTGGGTGATTTTCTTTTGTTAATATTTGATGATGATGATCCAGCATAATTTACCAATCAATAGGTAACTGTTATGTGTGTGGTGTGCAAAACAAAAGTGCATGACGTAGGAGTATAATCAAAGAATTATTTTAATAATCCACAGGAGAGAATGGGCACAACCAAACACAAATAGCAGATGGTAGCAGACAAAGGAACATGGGGAACACAGTCTTAAGTAATAGAAACTTAACTGAGAGAACTGAAACAGGTGTGGAGCTAATTAAATCAAAAACCATGGAAACAAACACGGCAGGAGAACAGAAACACAGAAAACTAAACCAAAACAGATCATAACCATAACAGTAACAAACGTGTGTGCGTATATATATATATATATATATAATTTATACAGTAGTATATAAGCTACACTGTTAGAATGCATTAATATTTTTTTCTAAACTTAAATATATTTAAAAAAAATAAGCAATATTTTTAAATTAGAATAAAAACAAATACTGTAAATAAACAAATTGATGGTCATGCAGAATAAGGCATTAATATGTGGTTTATAAGTACTAATAAACAGCCAACATGTTAGTAATATGCATGCTAATAAGCAACTAGTTAATGAAATTACACACAAATTATTAAAAAAAAATATATTAATATTAAAAATAAAAAATAAACTACCTGTCTTATGAAACATTGCTTTACGATATACAGTATAAAACTTTATAAAACATTACATAACTATCACTAAAATACACAAAATATTTTATTCACATTAAATATTCAAATGTATCAATTACGTAAATAATATATTTGAATAATATATTTGAATAATTAATAATAAACTCTTCTAAAATTATTTTAATAAGTTGAAATCCCACTCATGTGTGGTTTCTACACAAGCATAAATCACTATCGATTTAACTTAGAGCTGGTAGGGCTGTCTGAAAAAGTTTAAATGTTATTGCTAAATCAATGTCAGTATTGCAAAAATGCCAGTATTTATTTGCAGAAGTGAGTATTACGCTGTAAGGGCTAAACAGTGATGCGCCCCACATTTAACTGTGGATCAACCCCTCGGTTAGGCCCTTTATGAGAACATACTCTGACCTGACTGACTCCACCCCTCCAAAACAGCAGCACCTGAAAAGGCCAGGCAGATGGCTGTCTAATGGAAATGGATTGAATTTGGGAAGAGGTTGAAAGAGCGAGATGCACAGGAAGAAAAAGATAGGCAACATGAGGAAAATGGATCCTGACAATGGGGACGACACTTCCACCAAATGTCACTGCACTCGCTCCGGTCAGCGTCCCGAATCAGGACCCCACATCAGACCCAGACAGCCTGAGATTACGAGAGAAAAAAAAAAATGTGTTGCACAAGAGAAGGCGAGAACAGAGCGCCTGCCGAAGCGTCTGTCTCCCTTAGCATTGAGGGGATAATGTAATGTTCAGTGAGTGTTGCCAGGTGCTAAACCTATTTGCTTACAGAAAAGCAGGATCATGTCTCCCACCCTAATTCGCTGGCTCGCACACAGGGCCGATGGCGACGTGGGGAACCCGAACAGCCGTGGCAACCTGACGAGCTCAATTATATTGCTATTGGCAGTCGAACATTTGCAACCCGTCACATGGAGCATTGTATAGGATTAGCATTGACAAACTGCTGCTTTTCCTGGCAGTCTAACCAGTATCCTCGTCGCTTCCAGCATCAGATAGAGCGGGTAGGGGGCTGTTCGGCACATCTGCCAGTCTATTAGGGAGGTAAAACGGAACGAGTCATTTGTATGGATGGATTGTGTTCGCGCAGCTCCCTGCAAATCGGCACACGCGAACATGTTAGTCCGCCCGCGGACATATATAATAAGTGTAATCTGCATCCCACTATCTTTCTGCAGGCAAGTGCACCTTTCCAGAACTATAATCACAGGGATTGAACATAATCCCATTTGGATAGACAGTTACAGCAAACATTAGTTACTCATTCACGTCTGCTTTCCCAACATTTATCTGGCCTTATGGGTGGGCGGCATGACCGAGATCCACAACGAGTTATTTTACATCACAGTCACTGTAGAGGTCATATATATATATATATATATATATATATATATATATATATATATATACTGTATATATATGTGTTTGTGTGGGTGTGTGTGTGTGCGTGTGTGTGTGTGTGTGTGTGTGTGTGTGTGTGTGTGTGTGTGTGTGTGTGTGTGTGTGTTTTTATAATTTATTTATTTATAAACCCCATGCTAAAGACACTAATAATATTAATAATATTAATCATGTCTTAATATTGATAGTTCAAAAGTCAAATAGAATGAGTCAAACCAACCAAATCATACATCACAATATTACATTTATAACATTTGATTTAATTATTACTAAAATACTCATCCTGTGAAGCACTGCAAATGATTTAATACTATATAAGCCGTATGTTTACATAAACCAGAATACGGATAGATAGGACGGACTGACAGATAGATAGATACTAAGCGATATTGTTAAATTCGATTATTTGTTTCTTACAAGCGTGGCTATATATATAATTTATATATGCACACATCATTAAGTATATAATGTAGAATTTATAAAGTAGTCTATAAGCTACATTGTTAAATTAGAATTTTTTTTTCTAAACTTAAATATGATTAAAATGTATTTTAACTTATTATTTTAACATGCATGCATTCTGTTAAAACTAATTATCACCTTTCAAACTTCCCAATCTTTACTCCAAAATTGCATTTAAGAGCTGATCTCTGAATAGAGTGCCATCAATTATTTTTATTAAGAACTGAATGAATTATTCAGAATTCAAATATTCCATCCCAACAGCATCTCATCCCATCATATGGGTGGCATGAGGGCTTTACAGGAGCAGGTGCAAAAAATAACATCACTTGACTTATGCAGGCAGCATAGTTCATGCGCAGACGACCATCTCTATAAGCCACGTTGATGAAGTGGAAATACGTCACAGGGCAGCCCAAGCAGGCACGTGCCATGAAGAGACCCTGTGTGCAGGCAACGGTACATGCATATGTATGCGTGCGGCCCGCACAGCAATGATGCATTCACACAAAACAAGCCAATCTGCTGAGATGCGGTGAGGGAAACTGTACTTTGCTTTGGAAGTCAGGAGAAGCATAGGACTTCATGCTCAGATGATTATTATGTGCATATTATTATATTGCACATAAGAACGTGTAATATATGCAGTGTAGTTTATTCTGCAAAAACTGTAAGATGCAACAGATGATGGTGTGTCAGACTATATCAGTATTATTATGGCTATACATTTCCACCCACGCACATATATTTTGATAGTTTGTTTGTGTTTAAATTCACTTGTAGTTTAAATCAGTGCACCCCCCCCCCACACACACACACACAATATCAACAATATTCAGTGAAACGGATATATGGTGCTCGGATCTAATCAAATATTATCAAGTATTTAGTATAGTAGAAGTACTGAATTATAAATGTTAATATTTAGCAATGAACGTACTATGGTTATAAAATTATGCATATTATTTACTTATCTCATGAAGCATTTATTACAATTTATTTAATATTAAATAAAAATAAAAATTAATAAATGTAATTAATAAAACTATTATACACACAATATTGTGTTTACAATAAATATTCAAATTTAGCAATTAATTATTTGGATGTAAAAAATGGTGGGGGTTAAATGTCATTTTTACTATCATCTTCAGTTTAAAATTCAAATCTATGACTTTTCCCCACATTTCCTATGCTGATTTTGAAGAAACCTGCAATATTTAGTGAAATGGATTTAAATATATGTTGTTGGGATCCAATCAAATAAGCTGAAGTATTTCATCAAGAAATTCACAGAGCATGCTAAGTATATAATAAATAAATAAATACATATACATACATACATAAATGCATACAATATTATTCATTTTCCACATTCACCCCCTGTGCAATTCAAATGTAGGACTCCCCTCTCATGTAGTCTCATGTAACAATGAGAGGACATACAAGTAACTTGATTTTAGATAAGAAATATTTAATCTTCATTGAATTAAGATCCACATTTAAAAGCAGCCCAAATCTCGGAGTTTTCTCCGATTACACATATGCAACATGATCCAACACGATGACTCAGCTGACGTAATTACTAATGTACCCCCACCGTCTCCAAGGACAACCCAGCGACTATCTTCAAGGACAAGGTAAATGCCCACTCACTTTACTATTATCTCTGAAACAGCGCATGAGTGTTATTACCCTGACCTGAGCCAAATTGCACGGTTTGACCGGCCATTCACTGATTGCTGGGGAAGTGACAGATTGTGTCCTTCTTGACACGAATGAGCTCCTGAACCTCCAATAAATAACATACAGATTACAGGTCATAAATGGCTCCTCACCTCTAGCATCAGGTAATCACAAACAAACTTTAAAAAATGGATCCGTTTTACGGCATAAGAAATGCAACTGATTCCCGCCTTAATAATTAATTTTATGGTCAATGATCCGTAATTTCTTTTGGACCTAATCATCTGGAAAATAAAAATTGCCCAGACCGTTTTCTCCATTTGTTTGGTTGCCAAGCAGCCAGCAAATTTCCCTCAAAGCCGCAGTGTGTGACACGATCCCTCCGCCTGCGTGTTGCCATGTGTCTGTGCTGCGTGTTTTTGAGAGAGCGACAGAGAGACTCAGCATATTGCTCTATGCATTGCAATTATACTCATTTTCAAGCACTGGAGGGCAAGAAAACAAACAAGTAATAGATGATGTAGGGACAGCATCATTCTGTTGTCTCTGAAGAACACAAACACTTGTTCCATATAAATTCCCTCCTACTTTTTTTCCCAACATATTATTATGCTTACTACATTAAACTAAAAGTTACTACTACAAAATGTAATTAGACTGTAATTAGAGTGTTTTAAGTTTCACTAACCATAAAAAAATGTGAAATTTTAGTACCAGTTTTGACTCATTTCCAGTCTAACATAATAATCTATGGTTCAGTGAGTGAGTCGAATCCAAATTGATTCAGTGAGCTCACAATGATTCAGTCCAAGATTCAGACTGATGTCTTTATGTTCAGTTGAGTTTGATTTGATAATTAGGTAGAATGGTTTGTTTAAAATGACCTATTGTACACTATTTCGATTAAAATGTACAGTACTTCTGTTTTTTTTTGTATATAAAAGGCACAGACTATTGCACTATGGTCAAAGTATTTATTTATTTAATTATTTTGCCGATGTATGATGGTTTCCAGAAAAAATATGAAACAGCACAACTGTTTTCAACATTGAGCAAATTAGCATATTAGAATGATTTCTCAAGGATCATGTTACACTGAAGACTGGATTAATGATGCTAAAAATTCAGCTTTGCCATCACAAGAATAAATTAGATGTTAAAATATATACAAATAGAAAACAACTATTTTAAACTGTAATAATACTTAAAAAGTTTATTTTTATTACTGTTTGTTTGATCAAGTACTTGCAGACTCGGTAAGCATAATAGACTTCTTTCAAAAACATTAAATAGTCTTACCAACCCCAAACTTTTAATTATTAGTTTAAGCACAGATGCATGTTTGATAGGACCTAGTTCATACAGTATATTGCATGTTGCTGTCAAAATGCAATAAACTGTAGGCAGAAATGGCACATATTACACGTGCACATGCAGCATTCACTCTATCGCTGAAACATTTGATTCCAGCATCAACACACAAATACCTCTAATGGACTCTTTCCCAAAATTAGAGGCTGTCAACCATTTAATGACCACCATTCTTCTTGCATCAGTGACTTTGAAAGCCAATCATGACTGTAAGAGAAAAAAAAAAAAATTATAATAAAAAAAAATAATAATAATAACCAGAATCAGGAAAGGACATTTATGTGCAAAAAATTCTAAATACTTATTGCAAGACCCAGATGGACTCAGATGATGTCCGTTTCTTTCCCTGTATTCAGCTGCTGGATTTTCCAGCAGTAGATATTTATATATATATACTGAATATAATAAAAGAAAGAAAAATATAAAACAATAAAAAAAAAACAGCCTAAAGCACAATTTCTCACACACACAAAAAGTATTCAGCTACAGATGTAATCTAGCCTTTCATATACTGTACTCATTGTCACTTTTGCTATTTAAATCAGTTTAGGATTGTAGGTCAGTGGAGAGAAAAAGCAAAAAAGGATACAAAAAAACTAAGGATCATTAAAAGTTCTGAAGAACTACGAACCAGAGTTTTTAAACAGGTCATGTACTTTTTTCTTTTCTTTTTTTTTTTTTTTGTTCTCCCTGTAGTCCACTTATTTTTGTACTGTTCTCTGAAGTCCACTTTTTTTGTTAGAAAAGTTTTGATTTTTTTTTTTTTGGCTGTTAATCTATGATTTTTTTAATCAAACGGGCTGTTTTCATGCTGTGCCTTTAAAATCCCAATGTAAATTGCCTCTTCGCATGTAAAATGAGCAACAAATCTTTTCTGAACTCTGCTGTCGGATCCAAGTTGACTTTAATCCATTATTCAAAAATAATAACGATAATTATGTCCAAAGCCTGGATAAAGTGACAGATCCACAAAGCAAAAAAAGATCAAGTTGCAGGTTTCTGATCACAGAAAACATGACAATATACAAGAGAACAAGCTGTTTCTCCCACTTACACTCAGTTGTTTGGACTATGGATTTTTTTAAAGGATTTATTTAGAAACATCAAAGAAAATCGTATTCCTCCTTTATCTCAGTTTGGTTTAGTACTGAATGCACTGGATCCAGTGGATCCTGCCAAGACATCATGTAACATAACAATAACGTTTCGATTCTGCCAAATCAAATCAGTTGAATATGCAATAACAAGCAATCTGAAATAGAGGCATGCTGGATTCATTCGTTCTCTGATTCCATTGTGTTTCCCATTTCATTATCTCATCTATATATAATCTCATATTTATCACCAAATGCTCATAATAACACACTATATATATTATTTATAAATTATAATTGCATGCAACATGCCTCTGTCCTTTATAATTGTCCCTAATTAAAATCAAGCTCATTATGGTACCAATTTTTAGAGACCTTAGTTAACACCGACCGTTTCAACTCGTGAAGTAACCATAGAACATGAACCTAAAAGAATTAGGGCCTACAACATCATGATAATAAATCAAATAAATTATTTGAAAATCATATGCTTTGCCATACGATTCATCCTGCTCCCTTTGCAAACATCTTAGCGTCTAATGCAGCAGCGTACTGGTGTATAAAATTCTGCCTGAGGCCTTGCAGCCGAGCCAAAACAACTTAATGGATTAATTGGGGAACCAACATAGTTAATTAGGCCTTGGGGGTTATGATTCCGCCCTACGTCAACCCTTGCTTCAGTCTCAACAGCCCCGCTGAGCAACCGCCACAATAAGCAGAGATGTTGTGTCAGTGTCCAGGAATTAGCAGGAGGAGAAGAGATTTTGGCCGCAGAAAGATGAGAAGCAGGAGGCTGAGAGAAGAGGAAGCACGCCGTGTTCTGAGTAGGGTTGAGTGCCATTCCAATTCAGGAAATAATTTTATATTTAAAACATATTTTGTATTCTGGAATCACTCTGAATTTGAAGGATCCTAAGGAAGTTTATTTATGCCAGAGAATACAAAAAAATAAAAAATAAACAAAAAAAAAAATATTATTTGTAATAAATAAATAAATGTCATTGCGACTTCTCACAATTTTAACTTTTTGTCTTGCAAATCTGACTTTACATCAGTGGCGCCTGCAGGTGCATGGCTGTAAATGCTCTGACTGACCTGAGGCTGAGAAACATTCTCCCATGTGAATATTTCAGCAATTATTACCTATTTGTGTCCCATATTTCTGTAAAATGAACCAGTGACTCCAATCATTCATGATTTAATAATTTTTTTGAGTCAGGTCTATCTTTTTGGTGAACTGGCCGAACGTGTTTGGACTGATCTCTCACTGAAGCCTCCCCCTGGCCTCAGGTCAGGAATTAACGGGGGCTTGAGGCAAAAACACCACAAAAAATGCCTCTGGACAATTATATTATGGCAAATCGCAAATATCGCAAATAAAGTGAGAATGAAACGGAAAATGCTGATTGCGGTATTAAATTTAAATCTGATAGATGGTAATTTAAATTTAAATATATGGTAAGACAAATTCATGTAACTGCTGCAAAGTTGTTTAAATATTTTAATAGTTAATACAAAATAAATAACAACAACTACTACTTCTAACATAAATAGTAGTGGTAGTGGTAGTAGTAGTATTGTCTTTATTTTGTATCAACTAAAAATATTTAAAACAATACTTGCTTTTTTATGTAAATTATTATTTTAACATTTTTTCTTGTTATAAATTCACTTACAAATTGGAATGGAACAAGTTTTGCTATTCTGAATTTTTCTCAGCTGAGAGCAGATCATTACTTGATAAGCAGGAAGGAGCGTTCAGAGAACACCTCCTCTTTCCATGCAAAAAAAAAAAAGGAAAGCTTTGATCTTAGCAGATGTTTGCATCCCGCTCAAACGATGACTTAGCACATTCCGTGAATCTTTTTGGAGGAAGCACTCGTGTTTGTAGCCACCTACACAGACACTGCGTTGAATTCCAATGCTGGAAGTGCTAGCGGAGTCTTTTTCTGGCTGTGTTTATATGTACGTGCATGTTTTGTGAAGATTGCTAGCGTCTCCTCCGCCTGGTGTCTGCTGTTTACCGTCCCCAGACCCCCCCACACACCCCCAGTTAACGTATGCTCCCACACCCCCTCCTCCCCCCGCAACCGTCTGCATGCGCCTGGCAGGGGCCAAATTGATTGGTGTACTCTCTCCCTTCAAAAGTACCTGAACTCAATTTGCTTGCAATGGCTTCAATTTCCTGTCCAGCCCAAATCTGCCCTTTTTTTTCTGAGGCTTTATTTCATTTATTTATTTTGCCTACTCTTCCTGGACAACTGTCATTTCATTCCATTATTTTGTGTGAATCCACCTGCCCTCTCTGCCTTCTATTCATCCTGTGACAGAGATCAGCGTGTGTAAGTACATGTGTGTCTGTGTGCATATGTGTGTTTCCTGAGAGGACAGAAATCTGTTTGCGTTCAAGCCCAGATGTCACCTGGTCCAAAACCTCTGCAATGAAAAATGCACACGTTTATGCAAAAACCTGCCATGATGGTTTCATGGTATGTGCATTACAGTAGGATCCAAAAGTATCCATCAATACTAAGGGATTGTTTGCATTTAAACCTTTGAAATAAATTTAAATTGTAGACGTCACTGACTTAAATTTTTGTACACTACATCATCTCATCTAACCATGTCCAATCAGTTAATTGTATACTATTAAGTCTCAATGACTGGATTCAGTACCTCACAGATGATTCATATTTTCGAAGACAAAAGAGGCTGCATTCATCAAACCAAAACCACCTCAAACATGAAATCTGAATGCAGGAAATTAAAGGATATGACTGACCACTTGTAATTAGCAAATGAGCAGAAGTAATAGAAATGCCGCATTGCTCAATTTAGACTGATTTAAAAGTGAATAACCTTCTGTTATAGCATCAGCTCTAAATGACACATCCTCCATGTCAATGTAAGACAACCAAGTATATATAAATGGAATGGAAACTATTTGAATTTGAAGATCAGGGTAAATGTAACTTATTTTGTCTTGTGGGAAACATGTAAGTATCTTCTGTAGCTTCTGAAGGGCAGTACAAAAAAAAAAAAAAAAAAAGATATTTAGGCAAAATAAGTAAATGTACAAATCTTCAATTTGTTCAAAGGTTTATACCCCAGGCTCTTTGATGGATCGTTTTTCCTTCTGAAGTATCCGTGAGCATTTGAACCTTCTGTAATAGTTGCATATGAGTCCCTCAGTTGTCCTCAGGTTGAAAAGATGGATCTTCTCAAAATTAGGCAGACATTGTTGGAAAGGGTTCAAATACACAAAAAGGCTGAAAAACAAGTAATTTGTGGGACCTGAAAGATTTTTCTGAAGAACAGTGGGCAGTTTAACTGTTCAGGACAAACAAGGGACTCATGAACAACTATAATAATAATAATAATAATAATAATAATAATAATAATAATAATAATAATAATGGTAATAATTATATTTTTAGTAATGTTAATTGAAATGTTTTTTTGGGTTAAAATATTATTTTATCTTGTGGACTATATGTAAAGTCTTATTCAGGTCAGTACTAAATAAAAAAAATAACATGAATTTCGCATGATATCTCAACTGTATATAGGGACACACACACACACACACACACACACACACACACACACACACACACACAAACACACACACACACACATACTTTGAGTATGTTTGTTTCAGTTTTTACTTGGCCTTTCTGTTGTTTATTAATTCTCAGAGTTTCTAAAACGAACATGAAAACACATTATAAAAGGAACATTTTGACATTTTTTTTTTTCCATCTCATTTTTATCCCTGTCAGAAAGCGTGTGATTTGCAGGGTGCAGTGGCTTATTGTGTTAAAAATTCTAGACTGTACACTTTCAGATTTTTGTTTTCTTCTAGCGCTGCCGTAAATAGCATGGCATTAATGAAACTGCCGAACTCTGAGTGCGCTGAAATTTTTCATTACATGACAGCAGCCATTTGTCATTCTGAGATTTGTAATTAATGCAGTTTATCTGCATTAACTCTTTTGATCCATCACGCTCCTGTCTGCCGTGAAACATATTTTCAGGGCTGAATATTGAAAATAAATGGCACTGGAAATGCATGAAAACAAACAGCTGAAATGTGTGCTTCAATCAGCATGATGGTCTGGGTCAAGAGGAGCCCTGACGATCAGCCAAATGTCTGCCAAATGCGCAAACAAATTTGACATGATGTCGAGCTGTCAGATGTTTGAGCGTATTCTCAGCCTCAAGTCTTTCTCTGCATCTCCAAGTTGTTAAAATCCACTGATTTCCCTGTCATAGCTGATTATCAATAAAATGCGTAAAAATAGGGTGCGTAAAAACAAACAAATTAAAGTCGGGAAGGTTCTCAGACACCTTGGCAGAGGCAGGCCCCTCTATCTCAGTGTCTGTGTTCATCCGACTGTAAAGTAATTGCCCGTCCAGACCTGATAAGCAGCAGAGATGGTGTCTGCAGTGGCCCGAGGAAGTCGTCCCATGGCTGGGCATGAGATTGGAAAAGCCTGCCCCTGGTTCGCTCGAGCTCCTGGGAAATTAAGTCACCATGTATTAAGGTATTGAAATGAAGTATTGAACACGCCTCCCCTGACTCAGTCACTGGTCCAAACAGATCGAGGTATAGACAGCCAATTCCCTTTATGAAAGGAACATGAATTAAGACCATCCCATGAGACCTCTGGGCTATCTATAATCTCACAATAGCTCCGTACAGTCAAGTAACTTCTCACTGTGAATATACCAGAATGTCTTCCTTTTCAGACACACCCAATTCAAGTCTACGAGCATCTAATGAGCAGAAACAGGTGTGTTAGATACGGTGAGTTGAGAGAGACATTCAACATGTGTGCTGTCAACAAGGTAAAGCATGACTTGCTAACAATTATAAATCAAACAAATAAAAACCCAATCCTTCTCCTAAAAGGCCACTTGATGCAGAGTTTAGCTCCTGAAACAGCTAATTGAGGTCTACAGGTGTGTTAGACCACTTTGGACTCCAGGAACATGATTCCTTGGAACACCTCAAACTTACTACAACAAATGAAAATGAAAAGGAGAAAAAAAAACATGAGTAAACAAGTGAAGTCACTTTCAAGGCAAGTCAGTGCACTAGGCACTGAGAATGCATGCAAGTGTTATCATTAATAAAACTATTAAAAATGGTTTTCGTTAATTGAAATAAAGCTGAAATAAAATCAATATTAGATAAACAAAATATTTTTAATATTTTTAAGTAAATAAATAAAAAGCTAATTTATGTTACTAAAATAAAATTATACTACTAAAATGAAATAAAAATAAAAGCTAAATAGAAGTATAAAAAATGCACATAAAAATACTAAAAGTTAAACTAAAATAAAAATAAAACCTTAAAAATTATATAATATAATCAAAAAAAAAAAAAAAAATCTGATATAAGCTTTTAAAGTTTTTTTTTTTTTTTTTTTTTTTTTAAGACCATACTGATGTTTAGGAGGATAAATATTGAATTGCCACATATCATTTAAGAGTGAGAGCAGAGGTTTTCTACAGTGCTTTTGTAGTACTCGATCCCACACATAAAGGAAGTATTTGACATAATTTTGCTGTTTTTTTCATTGCTGAACCCACACAGCCAATGCGTTTGCCCACCAGTTAGTAACATGATATGTAACTGCTGTCTACTCTAATTCTACTCATGGCAGAGGAACGTCAAGTTGCGTTCATGCTTTATTCAATTCTAGAACATGATTGTTTCCAGCCCACATCTGCAGTTCAGCCAGAGTGTGTTTGATTGACAGTTTTAGGGATGTGGTTGTGTGACAAATAGTGGATTTATTAACCCAAAAGTGACCTTAACGCCTCCAGGGAGGGTTTGCATGGAACACAGCATTCTGAGGATAAAAGAGTATAGGGGGAAGAAAGAAAAAAAAGACTCAAGCCAACACTCCTTTCAGCTGAATTCCAAACGTGAATTTCCCATAAAGGACTCTATTTTTGCATCTTTCCTGAACATTCAAAAGGCCATTCGGCACAGTTTCCAGCTCACCTCGGTGCGTAAAGTGTCCATTCTACACCTGACATCCAGCCATAAGACAGGTAATAGGCATCTGTGCTCACAGCAGGAGAGCAGGGACTTCCTCTCTGACAGGAAGCTGATGATATGCACCTGTCCTGCTCAAAAGCCATCTCTCTTCCCCTGCCAATCACCACATTACATTTATAGAATCTGACTGAAAAAAAAAAACCTTGCTTTCATCATTAGTGAAATTCTTGATTTACAGTATATGATATATTATAATGTAGATAATAATTATCATAATAGTAATGTTTCTATTTTTCCCTAATTATTATTATTATTATTAGTAGTAGTAGAATTAATTAATATTATTCATATTTTAAGATTTTATTCATAATACTATCAATACTACAAGGACTACTTCTCTCCCTCCTCCTCCTCCTCCTCCTCCTCCTCCGACTACTACTACTAAGTAATCAGTATTCTTTGTATAATATTTCTATAATATTTCATTTTTAATGATCAGTGATGGTTGAAAATATAACGATTAATAACGATTAATAACGATTATATAGATTAAGTGTAATAAAACAATAAGATAATATAATATAAGATATACAACGTTAAATTATATTATATCATTAGTAGTAAAAGTAGTAGTTGTAGTATTAAAATGTGAGTGGCATTTTTCACTATGATGCTGAGATGTTGTGGGTGGTTTCATATAGGCTCAAGTCAAGGGGCCCACCTCCATGTCTTCTGGGCTCTAGATATGGCTTTAATGTAAGTCAAGGGATTTTTTCACCAATTTTATTGCCCACCAAGTGAAAATCATAGGTAAGCACACCTTTCTCCCAACAAGCCTTACAATTCAAGGTATCATCCACATCCGCAGCACAAACAACACAGCTTACACACTAAATCTCTAATACTAGCACAAGCAATACTAACACTGAAGCTAAGCACCACCAATAAGCAAGAAAACGAAAAAAAGAAAGAAAAAATACAATGCCACACAATGCACGCATGTTTTGTTCCAAACTGACTCATTGTGGAGGAGTGTGTGTTTGAGCACGGCCCTGGTGCTGTAATTCTGTCTGGTTCTGATACTAAATCTCTTATCTGATATCTCTTTCACTCAGTTTATCTTTCTCAGCTTTCTCTGCCTCTGTAATTCCTCTGGGCTTAAATAAAGAGATAAGGCATCCAGTGTAAGTAATGGTGTGCACCCACGCAATATTAACTAACTGTGCTTCAGTCCACACGGACCACTGCCAGTCCATGGGAAACCCCACTTCATAGTGTGTGTGTGTGTGTGTGTGTGTGTGTAAAATTCCAAAGCTCTGAGCTGTTAGTTAATGCCTTGCTTTACAGCCAGTGTAATATAAACGTTCTGAAGAATACTTAAAAGTACCTTCAATCATTCAGCTTGTAGAAATAATAGTCCTTCATGCTGAAAATCAAAGTCAAATGTATATTATTATCAGGCCTGCACAGATATCTATGCCCACAGATATCTATCTATCTATCTATCTATCTATCTATCTATCTATCTATCTATCTATCTATCTATCTATCTATCTATCTATCTATCTATCTATCTATCAAAAAGCTAACATTTAACATCGACAAATTTGCATAAATCAGGAGACTACTTTTAATAAAACGTAAATTCATCACCCCCAACCAAAAGTGTGTTCACGTAGGTATTTTTATGGGCCAGTGTGAATAAATCTAGATTTAAATTTAAAGAGACAAGATTGTGACACTATATGGTTTGTATGTATTTTTCCAAGTCATCTCCAGTTAATATAAAATAAGTATATCAATAATGCAGTACTAATTGACAGAATTTTTTTTTTTTTTTTTTTTTTTTTTTTAGTAGCAGTAGTAGTATTAGTAGTATGTAAATCAATCCTAAAACTGTCATTAGGAAAACATAGGAAACATAATAGATTACAAATTATTGGTTATTGTCCAGCAGCAATTAAAAGTAAGAGATAAGAAAAGAAAAAAGAAAGAAAGAAAAAAACTTTAACCTGTCAAAACCTGCCAAAAATAAAGAAATAAATGATATAAATACAATTTTCCTTCAGAGTGCAAAGCTCCCACCACCCATACCATTTATGAAAGCCGACCTTGTCTGGGTGCATTTTTACTTCAATGTTACATTCCACATGTGATAATGTGAGCCAATCAAGTCATTTCCATATAGAGGTCTTAAAGTTACAGCAGCAAAATCAGGCTGTTTAATTCCAAGGGTCAGAGAGAAGGTGGAAAGGGTCATGAAAAAACTAAATTATGACTGCAAGAAACCTTGAATAGCCTTATAACTTCAGGGGATAATGTAAAAGTATTGTATATGTTATTTAGGATTAGAAATGCATTCCCACCTTATGGATTCTGAGTAATAAACAACTCTTGCATTTCTATGCACTAGAATAATATCTCCAGCTTCATTCTGCATTCTAGAAACGAAAAGTCAGGGTTCTCATATATCAATATCATTCCAACAAACTCCTCCGAAATGCACTGTATGCAGCGCGTGCATGAAATATTCCCTGACACGCACGCTGAATTGAATGTTAACGTATGAACCATATGTGCTTCAAGTGAAATACGGCAGCTGTTTGCTATTCATCTACCCCTGTCCTTCTGTATTGCCTTCATTCATATCTCAATGGACTGTGTCTATTGTCTCAGCGTGCATCAATGCAATGTCCTCCATTACTCGCATAACACCGAGGTCATCCACCTTAAACATCAAAAGAATGATAAGCAGCCGTGATTCAGAGAGATGCATATAAAAGGCAGCCGCTCCATCCAACGTGGGCCATTTTCTGTGCATCACAATATCTCAGGGTCAGTACACTGGGCAAGGATCAATACAAGAAAAATCACAAGTGATCAGGCCTGCCACTCAAGACGAATGCAGGCCCAATCCTCACTTGTACCATGCGGCACACTCCAGGCCCTGAGAGCGCATTCATCAATCCTGCTTTAATGTGCTTAACCTAACGAGCGCTGTTTAGAACGAGTGGGAGAGACTGTTTTGTTGCAAAGTTATTCAGGCCAACTCTTCCCTTTGTAATGGATCGGGATGACTGAGGCAGATAATGCCTGCTCCTTTTATCTTTATCTGTGAGAGAAGTGGCTGACGAGAGTGTAAGTAGAAGTGGGCTCTGTAACAAAACCTAGCGAGATGCTTTGCTGCGTACCGTCTACATAGACAGCTGCCAGCTGAAATGAACTTCAGTCATGACTGTTTTGGAACACTCTATATACAGTAGGCAACAACTCATGCGCCATTTATAATGGCTGATTTCAGTAGAGTTTGGTGTTAAAATCTTGCTAATGTTGTGGTACTAAAAATACACAAATACTGAATAAAGTATTTTTAGCTAAACATTTTGATAATTACTGAATTGTAACACTTTTATGTGTAACATAATATAGTATAATATATAACTTTCATTCAAAAGCTTGGGGTCAGTAAACTTTTCTTTTAAACAAATTAATATTTAGCAAGGATGCATTTAATTGATTAAGGATGCTTTCACACTTGGTTCGCTTGCCTGGTCCGAACCCGAGATCGAATGCTCCCCCCTGCCCCCACTGGACTGCGTTCATATTATTTTATTTTGGTCTGAACCACGGTTCGTTTGCATCATCAAGCCAGCAGCTGTTTACCCTGTTGCTTAGTAACGGCGGCACAGGAGAAGGCGTCAAATGCATAACATTGCTCTCTGCACTTTTATATATTTACGTTTTTGAACCGTTATGTACTGTGAAGCTTCGGTTTATAATGGCACTTACGTCTGTCTTACAAATGTACTGCAAATGATTTAAAGAATGCTGAAGGCGAACAGAAATGAGATATACAGCACTCTGTTTGTAGCGTGTTAGTCACACTCGTCAGGAATGTGAGTAAAACACACACACACAAACACATTTTTATCAAATAATACGACGTTAATAGCGGTTCACTTTCACGATTTGGTACGACTGCATTCACATCAGCAGCGAACCGTACCGGCGTTCACATGAACCGTACCCCAGACGACCTTTTTTAAGTGGACTCGGGTATGGTTCGCTGGTGCGCACCCGAGTTCGGAAGACAGCATTCACATCATCCAAACGAACCAAACTCTGACGTCAATCAAACCCGAGTGCGCACTAAAAGTGCTAGTGTGAAAGCACCCTTAAAGTATAAGCAAAGATTTTTTAACTTTTACAAAAAAATCGTTCACAGAAAAAAAAATTGTTCCTTTTAACTTTCTATTCATTCTATTCAAAAAATAAAATACAAATCTTATTGACCTTATTTATTTATTTATTTATTTTTATGAAATTTTATAATATAATATTACACCATATGAAAAATACATATTTATAATTTGCATCTTAGTTGGATTTCATCTTGAGCTTGATGCGATGTATTTTGACATTGCCAAACATTGGGTAAAAATGTCCATGTCAATTATGTCAAATTAAATCAAACCAAATTAAAAAATTAGAACAGAATAAAAGGTAATTTAAGTAGGGTTTTTTTGGATTTCTATTATAAATAACTACATTTTAAATATCAAAAATATGTATTATTTACACTATACACATAAACACACTTTAAAAATATAACAAATTTCTTCAGCTCAATCCAATGCATTCTGGACCTTTCTTATCTGTGACGGATATATGCGTTGGTGACTTTGGCCCAAATTATGCTGCGCGCCTTGTGGAACAGCCTTTGTGTCAGGAGTGCGACTATGATGCCTTAAAACAGCTCCTCCATAGGCAGCTCACTAGGTTTTGGACCAGAGCCATGGTCTCCCTGGAGGTCTTGTTCAGGCATTAAAAGAGACAAAAGAGGATCAAACTTTGGTGATAAAGGTACAAATGCTCCTTTTAAAGGTACAAATGCTCTTAAAGTCACCTCTAGTATGTTCCTCTATAGTCTGTGTCCACGATGCCAATTATGTATGACCTTAAAGACCCGGCCACAATTTTTGTCCAAACCATAATTACTGAACACGGACAAATTCCCCTCGGGCTAATATTAGATTGAATACCAAATGTGTCAATTCAGGTTTGACTTGTTAAAATTGTGTTCTGCAAAGTGGGAAAGGGATTATTAAATGGAAGAAGATTCTTATGAATTTATATTTGTGCATGTGTATATTGGGGTAGTTGCTTATGAAACCATGAAACACACACACACACACACACACACACACACACACACACACACACACACATTGTCATTCTGAAATATAAGAAGGTCAAATTGAACATATCAACCCAATTAGTTCATTTATATCGTAAAGGGTAATAAGTGAAATAATAAGTTGTAGCTGAACTCAGTTGACTTAAGTTAACCAAAAATAAGTAAATAATTAACCCTGGACACATAAACGCCAAGTCCTTTAAAGACCCACAGCAAAGACTGTACAAGGTAAAGATGGTCCACATTTCCATGTACCTTTTTTCCCCTATGACCATAAGATGTTATCTGAAACATGCTCCAGAAACATTATTTTGGTGAATAGGTAAGTAGATTTTGGTCTTGACATACATTTTAAACATAACAGAATCATGTACAGTACAGCTAAAATTAGCTGTCTGGGGTCCATCAAATGAGCCGAGTTGCCATAAAAAAATGTACATAGCCATTGTAATAACAGAAATTATACACTATGTCTTTTTGTTGCTTTGATAAGAATATACATGCACAGAATATGTACAATTCACACTGATTTAGAGCAAAATTATGAACCTGAAGAGAATATCCTCACTCAGTCTTGATAAAACATATATATGTTGAATGATTAAACACAACACTTCCTTTATTCAATAGATACCACTGTTTAAACAGGAACTCAAGAACTTCAGTACAGTGCTCTTTTGAAGTGAACAAATTCACATCAAACAGCTTCGGTGAGGAAGCATCTGCAATGAAAATAAATGCATTACAATGGAAATTTGGCATCAAGCATGTTACATCAGGCAAGGTGTAGTAAAGTACAGCAGGACACATGCAAGCCGTTGTCGGTGTGTTTGAGATTTAGAGTTAGTTTAATGAGCGTACATCCACGGACGTCTTCTGTTAGCGCTTTCATCTTCAGCGTCTTGCCTTGACTTTCATTAAAAGGCTCGTAGTGGAGCACAGGGAGCCAAAGTAATGTTTGCCTTAGCAAATTCAAAAAGCGGAGAGGCCTAACCAGTCAGCCGAAGAGCTTGTACGGTACTTCATTCACATGAAAATATATTGTTCCTCCGAGATCCTCCACTATTATCACAAGGAACTTGATTCACAACAATTTTTCCTTGAAAGTAAATAATAAAGCAGGAGCTGCTCTGATAGAGGAGAACACATAAATGTGCAGTAAAAGAGTGTGAGGAGATGGATTGTAGAGTTAGAGTCAGATGAAAGACTACCTTTAGAGACAGCATCCTATCCCCAAAAGGGACCTAAAGTGAGTTAAAACACTCCTCATGGACGGCAAAACAGCATAACGTCTAGTTCACGCATGCCTTGTAATCACTGAAACGTTTTCTGAATTTCATGACAGTCAGTAACTACTTCCGAAAACTATATACAAATAAACAGTGCCATAAATGGATCCTACCTGATGCAAAATTGACTTGACAAAATATTTTTTGACATAACTTTTTATAATCTGCAGCTCACTTTGAAATGATTGTCACCCCAAATGTTAACAATTTATTGCAAGGAACTGTTTGTTAATGTTTTTATGCTTTAATTTAAATTTAAAGTTTTATTATAAGTAACATTTTTTTATTTTTTTTATTAAACCATTATTTCATTTTTAATTATCTATAATAACCCTGGAACACTGTTTCAGCCTCTAAATATTAAGCAAATAAATAAATAATATTTCCACATCTTCCTCATTGACTTCCATTCAAACAGAGCCACCTCTGGTCTCTTGCCGTGATATGCAGTTTTACATTTGTTGCAATAAGTTATAGGATAAATGTGAAACTGCCTTAGATTGAGGCCAAAATGTGGCATCTTATAAGGCTGCATAACTGTTCAGAACAGTCTTTACAAAGTGCATCTTTGGTGTGCTAAAATGCCGCCTAGGTACATCACTATGCTTTGAAACAGAACTATAGATCAAGAGCAGGAGAAAAGATGAGGATGAATTAATTTGAAGTGCACTAGACTTTTCTTTGGAACTCCTTTGCGTATCACTACCAGCACATAATCTTCTCGGTGAGAACTTACTATCTCGAGCATCTGACTGCACTATGAAAGCCCTGAGATGAAATTTGGCTTTTCAAGAATCTCAAAGAGACCTGGACGAAGCCAAAGCTGGGGTCAGAGCGTGATCATTGGCTGGATTTGTGAATCAGGGAAAGGTGCTCTGTAATGAGGTGGCCGCTGCTGCAGGCGCTTTCCCTCACGGCACCACTAATGCTCTAATTGGATTATTATGGTCATAATTAAGGACGGAACACACAGTGAAGAGCCGCAGAGTCTAGAGCTCATTACTGTTGTTCAAATGCAAACAAACAGACGTGGCAAACAAGATTTATAAGAAACAAAGGGGAAGTCTCTGCTCAAATATCAACTGCTCTGTGTGTGTTGTGACAGATGGCTGAGGGCAGACTGTTTTCAAAGCAGCGTGTGTGTCTGACCCACAATATATTGCTAATCTTTAGTTTTGCTGTGCGACGATAACACACACACACACGGCTCATTCGTGATTTCTTACATCTTTTGAAATAAAAGACTTCACTCTTCTATGAAAAATACTGGAAACAAAACCCCAACTAGCATTCTAATTAATTTCTAACATAGCAACACCAAATCGTAACACTTTACTAGAAAACTCAACTGGGTGATCCGCAACTCAAGAAGGAAATAAAACAGACAATATTATTAAAGGGAAGGATAAGAGTAAAATGAGCAGAAGTCTGTCCAACTTTGTGTTGCTTCAGGCTGTGTGTAGCACCTACAGCTCTGCAGTTGAAGAATTAGCCAAAAGATTGATTGATTGATTCATTGATTGATTGATTGATTGATTGATTCATTGATTCATTGATTCATTGATTCATTGATTGATTGATTGGAAAGTCATGTAATGACACAAGGGTGACTAAATTGCCTAATTTTCGAGGGCTGCACCCTCTGGGGGTCACATTTGTCAGCCACGTACATCATAAACGCTGTCACATTTCAGAAAAGCAACCATTACTTTCCAAAGTAAGAAAGAAATTACAGCAATTTATGTCTCACCAGGAAGAATAGTCTATTTTATAATGCTTTTCTGAAATGAGACAGACTTGATGACATATGTGGCCTAAATATGCACCCCTGGAGAGCACAGACTTCAAAATAAGACAGCTAACAATGATAATTCAATTTTTTAGGTAAACTATAACTACATATACCTTTAAGATCACAGTGGTCAGATGGGGGAGAAATATATATAATAATACAAAAGTAATTTTTGACCCTCTAAAGACATAAAACACATTACATATCCACACCCCGTGAATATCCATACATAAGATAGCACAGATATTATAACCGCACATCCAAGTAAGACATCTAAGATTCAGGTCTGTCTCTTATTCCCTAGCTCTCGCACAAGCTCTCATTTTCCACGAAGATCACAGCGCTGTCAATCTCAACCTGGTCATTGCATCAAGGATGAAAGAGAAGACATGTTTCACTTGCGTCAGAACAGTCATGGAAAGAAAAGAGTCACAATCGGATGCGTTTTGCACCCACTACGCTCTTTCTTTCTCTCAAAATCTCTCTCTCTCTTTCTCTGACAGCTAATTATGAAGTTTACATCCGTCTGTGCTGTGAAAGTAGCTGCTTTTTAAAAGACAGAAGAGTTATAGAACCCCATTACTCCAATGCTCGAAATAAATGGTGGTTCGAGTAGCAGGATTGCTCTCTTCCGAAACGTGCAAATCAAACGCAGTCGTTTCATCCAACTCTCTAGAGAAAAGAGAGCTTTGAGAGACTTTGATGAAGGCCCACAGAGGATACTGCACCGACTGTCACGTCAGTTGAAAACATAGTTTTAGGGCTTTTTTGTTATTATTATTTTAAACCTTGGTTTAATATAAAAACAATTGATTGTTGGCTCCTTTTGTAAGTGGCCTTCTGAACCGAGTATCCAGTTTGTACGTTTATGATCTTACTCTGAAAAAATTAATAAACAAATATATGAACAACTTTTCTTGTCAAGTGAAACAAAACAATTCTAGTTGTGATAAACAGCAAACGTGACTAATATAATATTCAGAATGAAAAAAAAAAAAAAACATTAATATTAATAGGTTTATTCCTCAGTTTGAATGCCTAATACAGTTCATTGTGCATTCAGGCTACCTGTCATGAGACACCAACATAACAAGGAGGGCGATTTATCCGGCAGAACGGCAGAGTTGAGTCCCACGCAGGGCTAAGAAGATAATAAAGATTAATTTGTCATGAAAATGAAAGACTAGAGAATCTTTGCTTTCACTCTGTTCCTTATGAACTCGCTGTATATCGAGGATAATGGGCTACATATCATCCTTCTGGATCCTCAAAAGAAAGCCTGTCCTCTAATTTGGTCCTGAATTTGTAGTCTTATCTTTCAATCATCATTTACTCACCCACATGTCGTTCTAAACCAGTATGATTTTCTTTCTTCTGTGGAACACAAAAGGTGAAGAGAATTCTGCCTGTTCTTTTCCATATAATGAAAGGGAAAGGGGACAGGTGTTATGAAGCTCTAAAAAAGCACCACAAGAGCATAACCCCCCCCACCCACAAAAAAAAAAAACTGTCAATACAAATCATGCACTACAATGTATGTCTTCAAATCCATTCAATGTATTTTGTTTGACGAACAGACGATATTCACTGATAATCGTACAAGTTTTCAAAACGATATAATGGTTTTTGTGTGATGAACAGATGATATTCACTGAAAATCTTACATTTACTTCAAATTCACACAATAGTTGTGTGTGTTGAACAGATGATGTTCACTAAAAATCTTCCCCTCCAGAAAATTCAAATCTCATTCAATGTTTTTAGACATGTTTTTGATTCCATGAACAAAAGTCACTGATGTCAAACCTTACGTGACCTACAATATCTATATTTATTATATTTGATCTGAGAGCTACTTTATTTTACAGAATAGAGAGCACAAGTTATATGGACCACTCTTATAATTTTCCCACTGGCTTTCATCATATGGAAAAGAGCAAACAGTATATTCTTTAAAAATGTCACCTTTTGGCTTCCAGAAAAAGAAGGTCATAGGGGGGTTTGAATGACATGAGAATGACTAAATGGTGACAGAATTTTCATTTTGGGCAAATTATTCCTTTAACAAGGTGAATAAAGAGAGTGAGAGCTATGGTGAGTGATGAAGTATCTTTGTCACGGTGAAGTGAGATCAGTCAGAGGTTCTATAGATCAAAGTTCTCACTGTTACCAAAGCAACGCCTGAAGCGTGAAGTGTGACAATCACCCTCGGCAGGGTCTCGGTAACAGCAGACCTGAGTGAAGGCAAGATGGCACCCCACTGAAAAAGACACAGATCACCCTTCTTTCTACACTGAATTCACGACCATGTCTGCGACCTTGAGAGTCAGAGAGCTTTCTGAAGAGCCATTCCATTAGTGTTAAACAGGTGAGTGCTGCTCATAATATGTAGCGCCACTTTGAATCACTGAGATATCCTTTACAGATTTTCCTTTTCACATACATCATTAGACAGCGGCTAATAAGAATTATTACGTTTAGATTCAAATAAGGCCAAATATGATATTATCTATTAGGAATTGTTTACAGTCCAGGGAATATTGACATCAACAGAAAGTATAAAGTCGTTTCAGAGTTATGGGTCATTGAAAAAAAAAATCGAGCTTAAAACATAACAAGCTCTTAGAAAAGTATTCACAATGGTTTCATATAATTTTGAAGGACATTTACACCATTTTCAACAAAAGTTAACATTTAATGTCCAAGAATGTGATGTAACCACCAAGAAAAAAGTTTGAGACGTGCAAATCGTAACCATTATAAATAAATTCATAAAATAATTATAATAAATACATTAACTATGTCTTTTGCCTCAATAAATTCCTTCTTTGCTGCTTATTTATAGTTAGTAAGGTAGTTGTTAAGATTAGGTATGGGGTAGGTTTAAGGGATCTAAAATATGAGTACGCGTAATAAGGCTTGAGGGGATATTAGTGGAGTACGAAGGGATGGATTGAAGCCCTGCCCACTATCCTGCCACTGAGAGTGAGCTACCACTGACCTCTGCAAATGTTGTGGACTATTTAGAAGTGGATTATTTCCTGGATTATGCTGAATCTTTCCGCAGGGTCCGTCCATCCCTGCCCCTCTTGAGTCTTCTAAATCGTCTTAATCAGTAGTATCTTCTGAATCTCCTGAGCCTCCTGTGTTCCCTCCCAGCCTCCCTCTCCTGTCTCCTCTCCATATATCTGCCAGTTATTTTGCCCTGTCTTTGCTGGTTCCTGTAAGCCCCTCAGCTCACCCTCTGTCAGCGCCATCCTGGAGCCTCCTCTCGCTATGGGTTTTCCAGTCTCAATCTCCAGTGTGAAGATCCCCTATCTCCGCCTCCATCCTCCGAGGCATGGATTCCACCTCTACCCATTGGCTCCGCCTTGGCTCCTAACTCCCTCGTCTCCCCAGAGGCCCGTCATCCCACTGGCTCCACTGGGCTCCCTTGTCCCTCCGGCTCCACCATGGTCAGTCGTTGTTCATCCATCACCAAGGGATTCCACTCCTCCAGCTGCACCACATCCCTCCATCACTCCTGCTCTTCCATCCCTCCAGATCCACATTGGTCCTCAGTCGCTCCGGCTTCTCCAGTTTTCAGGATCGCCGCCTCCTCCTCAGTCGCTGGAGCTGCCAACTCTGCCTTGGCCCTCAGGACCCTCAATGTCACCCTGGCTCTTTGGCTCTCTGTCTCCTCCTGGGGATCCTCCTCTATCGTCATCATCTCTATCAATCGGCCCCTTGTTGTGTTATTACCCTTACCTCCACCATAGGCCATCATCGCTGCTCTGCTCTGGGTCTGCGCCTCGGGACGTCCTCCATTACTGCCACCGGGGTCACGTCATCATCATCCACAGCTTGTCACTGCTCCTCTCATCATTCGGCCATTCCTGTCTGCTCTTCAGCCTGTCATCTATCCTCATCCACCTCCAAGACCCCCTCCATCACTCCCTCTGTTTGTTCGTTTCGCCACAAGGTCACGCCTCGCTGGAGGGGGGTGTAATGTCACCAGTATATTCAGTTTAGTTCTGTTCTAAGACTTTTAATTTGTTCATGTTCATGCCTTGCTTTGTTTTGATTTCCCTCCACTCTTTAATTTCCATGGCCACCATCATCATTAGTTCTGTTTTTCAGCCGTGTTTCATTAATCATCTCGTTTGCGTCTGCTTTATATAGTTTACCCACATAGTCAACTCTTTGTACAGTCACAGTTATGTTTATCTGTTTGTTTATGCCTGTCTGCCTGTTCCTTTTGGATTTATTATTTCATTTTGTAGTGTGAAACTTTATTCATCTGCCTTCATCTGTCTGCCTGCAAACACTGTGACACTAGTAATATGCATGCTAATAAACAACTACTTAATAATAAAAAATGGTCAAACACTAAAAATAAAACAAAATGATCAATTCTGATGCCACAGGTTAGAGCCAATTGGTACGGCTATAGAAAGAAATCATGGTTCCTTGAAAGACAATACTAAGTTTTAAATCTTCATATCAGTTTTAAGACTAATCTTGCACAAGAACATTCAAGCATAAAGAGAGCCAAACATGAAAGTAATCTTCAATAGCTATTAGCTCCTTTGAAAAAGTTGCCAGACTGTTTTGCGTCTGTCCCCTTCACAAGGAATTTCATCAGTGCAACTATAATCTTGAGCTGCCATGAAATAACCACATTCGTCACCTTCGATTTAGCAATTAAGCCATTCACACTGCCATGTGACACCACCCACCATGCTCGAGTAAGGCAAAAATAGCTTTGGGATCTGGTTCATCTTCTATTTCAAGTTGGCTGGTGACCTAGCATGCTACTTACAGACTCTGCATCGGTGACCTCCAAAGCTTCAAAACACTCCCGAGGTTTACCAGTCTATTCTTGAGCCGCAACAGGAAATTTATGACTCTTTTTTTTTTTTTTCATTGCACCACTTTGTTTTACTTCTGTGGTCTCTCTCCAGCCATTTAGTCACCTGAACTGGTGGTAAAGGTTTAACTGAGCTCTCGTCCCCATAGTGTCTACTAATTATTCTCTCAAGTGCCTCTGGATTCTTGAAGAATGTTCTCGAAGAGGTCTCCCTCCCTTCGTAGCAGCCTAGCAGTGTTCTCTGAGGCATTTCTAAAAGGTGTCCACAACTTCTCTAATCGCTCTTCTTTCTGCAATCCTCACAGAGGCCATGCACTGAAATCAACAGTGAAGCAAACTTCTGAAACATTAGGATGAACTTGACTCACATTCAAGGTTCTATGCGAGTGTGTCAATATTTGATAAATCTCATCGAGCATGTTGGGGGCAGAAGGCACAGATGGTCTCAAAGAAGTTAAGTTATAGAGTTGTCTCATTAATATTTTAGTAAACCAACCTCATGTTCCATTCATGAGAGCCCTTGGCCTTGTGGGCAACCCCAAGCACCTCTCTGACTCATTTTCTTTCCCAGAAAAGTAATGCCTTCTACACTGCTAAGTGGTCAACTCTGTCCAAAACTGATGCCCTTCTCTCTGCTTTGGAAGTGGGTGAAATAATTGATCCATTGGCAGGAGAAACCGACCTCTTAAAGATGAATCTGAGTGTGAGAAATCTTGGTTTCTTGTTTCAATCATTTCTTTTCTTTTCCATATTTTTTTTTCTCCAAATGCTGGTCAAGCATAAAGTCTTGCTCTGCACTCACTTGTGAACAAAGTGTGTGGGGGGCAAGTTATCACCTTGGCTCATGAATATTAATTCTATGACATTGGCACACTACTAATTTGCTGAAAGTATAAGACATTTTAAAAATAGGTGCTAGCCGAAGTAAGATAGCTGTTAACCACTTGTAAAGAACAGGCCTTTGGCATTTATTTATTTATTTGTTTGTTTAATCAAATAAAAATCCTAAAATTAACTGAGAAAAATGTAATTTACATTTTAAGTGGATGAATAAAAAAATCACTGAGGAATATCAAAAGGAACGTTTGTGTTGGTTAAAATATAATTGGAGGCAAAGTCCTGAAAATATCTAAAAGTGAGAGAAAATCTACATTTTGCATTGTCTATGGAATTGCATTGCATTATCTGTATTAACTCTTTATTTGTGATAAAAAAAAAAGAAAATAAAAACCCTTCCCCCCAAAGTCACAAACCCAGGCATTATCGGTCAGTAATAAACATTTGGACTAATGTGGCATAAATGCCAATCATGTATGCCTGTCATTATTACACTCAAAAGCACACAGCGGGATTAAGTACTTAAGAGAATTTCAATAAACTAAACCACTAGTGCTGTTAACCCCTCCAACGCCCCACTAAGCTCATCTCACAGACAGACGACCAGCGACTGAACCTAGTCTTTGTAATTCAAACCCATATTCAAGTTTACCCTGGAGTAACAAGCAGATAAATGTTTCTCTCTGAAAGAGCACATTATCAGGGTGCTGATATCAGGGGTTGTATGGCAGCCATAACTTCAGGCCTCAAGATCAACACTAACATAGACTTTTATACCAATATGTTAGTGCCCTGAAGCAACGAGTTAAAGGATTCTCTCACTGATAACTTTGAAACAACTACTGAAATAACAGTGTGGGTGATAAATAAAAACTATTGCAAAGCTAAAGTTACTTAGCCTATAAAGTATATCTGTGACCACAGAAATTTAACAAAATACAAACTTTCTTTCTACCGTCTTGCTGGTATGTGGTCTGTGAGGAAATGTCTCTCAATCTTATTCAATGTAGCATGCTTTATTATCATGAATTAAATAAATAAATAAACAAAAATTATATAATTATAGAATTCTACCCAGCAAAGCATTTAAAAATGCTGCAAAAAAATAAATAATAAAATGTAAATCACAAAAGTGCAAGATAAATTAAATGGAACAAGAATAACTCATCTAGAATTTTAGATTATGATAAAAGAAACTCTCTCTCTCTCTCTCTCTCTCTCTCTCTCTCTCCTTTCATTTCTCTCTCTCTCTCTCTCTCTCTCTGAATTCTACCTCTGTATAATGTCAGTTAACTACCTTTCTCTGCCTCTATCTATCTATCTATCTATCTATCTATCTATCTATCTATCTATCTACCTACCTACCTACCTACCTACCTACCTACCTACCTACCTACCTACCTGTCTGTCTGTCTGTCTGTCTGTCGGTGTGTTCTAGAAAAAGCACCCCATTCTAAAAAAAAAAAGAAAGCATCTCCCTGAGCTCTCTTCCCCTCTAACCTCCATTACAACGTCAGCAAACAAAATCCGAAATGAAAATCTTGCGCAGGGTGATGAGGTCACAGGCTGAAGTATGGGCGAGCGGCATTCGCACACTGACTCTTTCACCCCGATCACACCGCATGGAAAGATAAGCAGCCTCTTTCTGTTCAGTGTCCCAGATCACTGCATCAACACAGTGTGCTTAACACAACTCCGTCTGGCCCTCTATCAATGGCAGAATTACTGGAACGGTTTAACAGGAGATTCGTTTGATTTGTCCTTGTGGATCTGACAGGGAGTTCTTAAATGATGCTGTCAATAATCTGTTGCTGAGGTACTGATGCTCCATAGGACTGACTTCTGGTAGCTCAAACTGTAGAGCATGCTACCAATGCCAAGGTCATGGGTTTGATTTCCAGGGAAAGCAAGAACTGATAAAATGTAAATGTGTACCTTGAATGCAATGTAAAAGCATCTGCAAATGCATAAATGGAAATGACGGCTATAAACAAAGCACATTTACTGAACCTTGTGACTGAGATGAAAAGAGAAAAGAAGACCATTATGGAATGATGGTACAGAGGGAAATTGAGGATGTATGGATTGATGGAGGGATGGATGGAGAGAGGGAGGGAAAAAGAGAGAGAAGGAGGGAGGGATGGAGGGAGGGGTTGGTCAATGCTTGAATGGAAGGAGGGATCGAGAGATGGATGGAGGGGTGGGTAGATGCTTGGATGGAAGGATGGATGGATGGATGATCAGATATTAGAGGATATGAGATGAGAAGAAAAGCAAAGAGATTCAAAGTGAGAAGAGACTAAATTAAAAAAAAAAAATGATGACATGAGGCAGGAAGGGAAGGGAAGGGAAGGGAAGGGAAGGGAAGGGAAGGGAAGGGAAGGGAAGGGAAGGGAAGGGAAGGGAAGGGAAGGGAAGGGAAGGGAAGGGGTTTAAGACTTTAATAAGATGTTTCCAGTACCCATTTCACTGCATTCCACAAGGACAGACAAAGGGTAAAACCCTCACAACACATGAACACAGGACTTTGTGCCGGTGTGACAAAATAAATCAAATACTTAAAAAGATGCATTTTGCCTTTACAATTATATTCCCAGCAGAGGCTTTCATAACAAAGTGACATTCAAGGAAGTGCATATATTGATTACATGACAGCTACCTAGGCAGGCAGCTAAAGTGCGAAACAGAACACTACTCCTACAAGCACCTGACCCACAACCGTATAGCCCCTCAGACCTGCTCGCCTTCCTCTGTGGCCATGTAGATACAGTATGACGAGATTAAAAGTTACTACCCTAAAATGATTATGAAAAGCTTAGGGAGTGTAAGGTGGGCTAGCACACGTTAGCCAGGCAGGAGGAGCTCTGCCAAACAATTTGGAGTTCTGATCCTTGAAAACAACTATAGTCGAGTTGAGCTTGTTACCGACCAAAAGGCAGCAATGTCCTCGGAGAGCCTGAGCTCGTAATAACACAGAAAAAGCACCCAGAAACAAAACAAAAGAAGTGAATGCCAAAACACATTTCACCTGACCTCGAGAGAGAGGGAGGAATCAATAGCCGGAAGTCATCCGCACTCTTTATGCCTCTGCTTTGATGTAGCACTGAACACTCGCTCACAATCTTTCCTTCATTTATTTTCTTTATTTTTCCCAGTCAGCATTGCTTTGTGGCTCCCCCTGCCTTGTCAAGCTTCCTTAAGGGGCTTGCGGTCTCTCTTCAGCAATTTATTGAATTATTTCAAATATTACGCAACAGTATTTTTGCTGAAATGATAGATTGGATGCTGGATACAGTATGTGTATGGTGTAAAAATGTCAAAAAGTGGTGCACCATGCCGTGAAACTCTACAGGATACGGCCGACAATGATACATTAGTTCCCGTACACCTTTTGCTATTTGCCAGGCTACCCTCCCTACTCAACCTGTTTCCACGAAATTGTCAAACATCTCACACGTCACAGACATTACTCCAATAAAAGATACAGTGCTAAAGTCAATAGTGTTGTTTACCTAGGACGCTTTGATGGCTGCAGATACACACCATGGGTCACATTGGGGCCCATGCAGCTGATTACCTCCAGACCCTCAGGTCACCAAGTCAGAATGTCTCCCTATCCCAGAGTGTGCTGCTTGGAAAATGGATGAGGTCCATGTCTGAAGGGTCATTTATAGGACAAAGCTGTCTTGCACACATCTACAATAATTGGGGGGATTTGATGACAGTCCTAGTTTTTAAGCAGGTTGGGATTTTTGGTTGGTACATTACAAAGAAACAAGTAACAATCCAGGTCCTTCCATGCGGATCTAATGGTAAAGTGTTTGCCTGAAATATAGAGAATAATTCAGATTGTGGTGAAGTTCTTGTTTAAAACCTTGTCTATATCTCCTAGGAATTAAGTAACAGCCATTTCTGCTTTTTCACAAAACGTTCACACTATAGCTTCAAAGATTCAGAGAGAATAAGAAACTGTCTGGACACCATCAATGGAAGCAGGATGTGACAATTCAATTAACAAGAATCTCAAGCAATGCTCCATTTAACACAATTGTCTCATGTCTCACAGGGGCGGACAGTGTGTGTTAAGTGCAGAAATTTCTGATGAGCTTTTCTTGCCTGGCATGTGGGCAGGCAAATGTGCATGGTCAAGCCCAAGGAGAGACCATTTCTGGGTTAACAGATTTCCCAGCGCTAGGCTCAATCCACTTTTTTGGGTTCCTGGGATGAGGGATTGGTTTCAGGAAGTGTAGGAGGCTGCCAGGTGTTGTGTGGCCCCAGGATAAAGAGAGATATATGGATCCATCCTGAGCTCAAGAGAGGAGTGGAAAAGGAGAAATGAGGCTGGAATTACACCATTGAGCATGGAAAAATTTCAACATACTGGCCCACAGAAGCCAAAACCAGGCAAACCTTGTGGCTGGTTCAAGGAAAAGCTATCTTAAGGCATGCACAAGAACACTTGTACATAAAAACAACAGCTGTTGGATAGCCAGGTCATCAGGTGGTCAACTCTGTACTTTTGTACCACTGTTGCTCAAAGTTGGATTGTCCAAGGAGGTCTTACCAACCTTTACCAAGAAGGTCTACCAGCTCAGCCTGCTCTCCTCCAGCAGGTGGTCCATCTGGTTAACCACCTACGCCAGCTTAAGCCAGCTGGAAAACACGTAAAACCACCTTAAACTGTGTTTTAGCTGGATTTCCTAACAGAGATTATGTACTTTACCTGCAGGTTTACATATATGCATACTCACATCACACATTTTTTTTTTTTTTCATTAGCAGCGTTGTACAATAAAATAATTTCTAGATATGTTTTACTCAAAAGCAAGACCAAGATTTTATTTTATTATTATTATTACTTTTTCCAACGTGGTCTTCAAGTGTTCAATATGAATAGCATAGTTTTTAAATACTACAGAGTGTGAGTCATTATCTTATACTGATCTCTCACAGTTATGAGAGCTGGCTCATTTTAGCACACGCTAACCAGCTGAATGGAATACTGAGGCCCAGAGGAGAAATAAAGAGAGACAGATAGAGAAAGAAAGATGGCACTCTGCCCATATCAGAAGAAGAGAAGGTAAGACAGGTCTGCCAAAGCTCAGTCCCCACTGACTTTCCAGTTCTCAGGACTCAGCGCCTTTGACTTTGTGAGCAAACCCACTCTGGGATCTTGAGACAGGCATGATGCTGGTCTACCTGATAGTGATACACATTGGTTCTTTAGGGTCCACCAGGCACGGATCGTGTGAAAGACACAAGTTATATATAATCCGATGTTCTTGCTGTGAGGACCGTCGACAAGTGTGGATGGTGTCTGATTTCAACCTGAATGGAGCGCGAAAAAAAAGGAACACATTCCCCTGCCGTCTACCAGACTGAAAATTAAATAAATAAAGAAAAAGATGAAAAATCTGAGTGTACCTGTTATTTCTGGTGTTACCCATGTCACTTAAATTTGCTCCAATATTCCTCCACACACACCTCTTCCATCTTCTCCCTTTGGGTTTGTGTTGTAATATATGCTGAACTGCAGGCTCCACATTGCTGCGGAAGGGCAAGGAGCTGCACTGCTGAATCAAGCTTTCAACAGAGCAAAGGAGTATGGAACTTGTTCTCCATGCAGCACTCTGCCTTTTGTCTCTCCTCTTTTCTGTCTGATCTCTTTGCTGTTCTGTCTTTTCTTTCATGGTGCTCCCTTTTCATTTTATTCTCCTTCTCTATTCTTCCAGTATTAATCAGAGGCTACCAGAATGCTCTCCCCAGCCATTTAATTATTCATAGTAATTCCTCGCCTGTAAACCCTGCATAACTCTTAAAGACGTGCACTTACTTAGCTATCTAAATAAGGGAATGCCATAGACTGCTATTGTTGTATATTAAGTTAATTCTAAAACAAAAAGAAGTAGTTGTTTTTGTTTTTTGAACAAACAATTTTTCCATTTGAGGACATCCCCAATTCAAAGTCTTTATCATTTCCTCAACTTCAGGTTGTTTCAAGCTTGGTATTTTTTCCTGTAGAATACTAAAAGGGAATTTCTGAAGATTGTTAATGCAGCTCTTTTTCGCAAATGCCATGTCTATGTCTGTAAAGCTCAGAAGAGGACAAAACCACAATTTAAAAGCACTATAACAATTGTCCAAAATATAGGTTTGAATATTTGAGATTTAAGAGCAGCAACGGAGGGGAAGATCTTCTTAAATTAAAAATAAATAAATAATGGCTAAAGTTTCAGTCTACTTTGATGAAACTTCAATTATAATGCACTGTTTCTGGAATTTGACAGGCGTGATCACTATAAATTTTAGCATGCAGTACGAATGTTTTGGAACAACACAGGAATGAGTTGACTGTGCTATTCATTGAATACATTAGTTATACATCATAAAATCACCTGATACCCATTTTCTTTATGCATGGTCACATTCTACTCTTTCTTCGCACGTAAAAGGAGCTCTATGATTTCTCTTTAAACTAAATCTTATAAAAACCCTCCCCAATTCTCTGATTCTCTTCGCCTCAACAATCTCCCGTTTCCTCCATCTCTCCTTCGAGCTGATTATCGCAGTGCACAAGCTCTTTCAGGGCCAGATAACAGGGCTGTCTATTGTCATGGATTTGAAGGCTGCGGCTGTCCTGCGTCACACCAGCATGGCGGAGGGAGGAAAGGTGGGCTATCTCGATAAGGCCCCAGCCTAAATCAACCGGCACTTCCTCCATAACAGCTAATTAGCCAGCGCTGAGCGCCCGGGTGCACATTCGGCCGCACTGTCCATCAAGCTTCCAGCAGCCATTGACATCCACCAGCAAATGTCAAGTCCGCCTTTTGTGATGGAGACAAGCCTATTACAGAGAGGCATGCTGATGGGTGGGGGAGTGGGGGGCACGTTGGCATTCAGAATAATAAAAAAAAAAGTGTGCGGGAGACAGAAAGAGAGATAGACTTTCCTTTAAAAGCCTGGACGTGTAGCAATTGCAGTATTTCTAACTGACCAGCTGTCAGACTGAGATGGCTGTTAAAGGCCACATTCAACAAGTCAGAAACATGAAAGAGGGAATAAATGTGTTCACAGATGGTGAAAGAAAGAAAGAAAGAAAGAAAGAAAGAAAGAAAGAAAGAAAGAAAGAAAGAAAGAAAGAATCAGAGGCTAATATCTGTACATGGTGAGAAACCTACAAAAATAATAGATTAATAGAATAATAGATATCATTCGACAACAAAACAATGTTTAGGGCTAATTAATTAATCAAACTAATTTCTATGAATCACATACAGTATATGAATATTTGCTGAGAAAAGCCCCCAAATGGCATTACACTCATTTAGTCACATGTTGAGTTCCTAAAGTCATTGTTTATGTGGTAGTTAAAAATAATGTGGTAGTTAAAAATAATATTCCTGCAGGTCAAACAGTAGAGCATGTTCGATTCCCAAAGAAAGCATGACCAAACAGTATGTATATCTTCAGTGCAATTGTAAGTAGCTCTGAATAAAAGTATCTGTTGAATGCATAAATGAAAATGTGAAATGCAAAGATCGGAGCATGGTAACTGAAAGGTTACAGGTTAAAACCCTACATGGGTTGACCCTTTAAGACACTTAACCTTAAGGTAAAATCAAGAGTATCATACCTGTAATTAGTGTATTGTCAGTCTAAATATATGTGCTGAATGACAAATACATTTAGAATGAGAGAGAGAAAAAAAGAGGAAATTCCTATGACATTGTCATCTTTAGTGTGTCTGATGTAGGTAGCTGGGTGAAAAATCCGACAGACGAAGACAAAGAGATAGTTTTTTTTCTTTGAGTTTTTTGGCATGCAGTCCTTTTGCGTGCCTTGTCACATGAAAACCAGAAGCAGTGTCATGTTTTTTTTTTTTTTTTTAAGACTGACAAAAGTTTTGGTGGAAGTGTGACAGTGAGCGAGAAAATATGAGAGTGACACTCCAAAGAAACTATGGTGGCATGGGCACCAGCACACTGTCACAGTGTGGTGGAATCACAGTGGCGGAAAAGCTTTTCGGGAGGCGATAGCCATCCACGTTTAGCCTTGAGTTGAAAGATAATGCCATGTCATATTTCCTGACACATTGTTTTGCTCACTGTCTTCCAGTGTGTAGTGAAACTACAACTGTTATCAACAGAAAAAGCCTGGCTTCACTGGAAGACCGTTTTCCTCCATTCATTGGTGAACTTGACATGCGGTCATGCAGTGTACAGTACTGTCACAACAGCGATTTCCAGTGTTTACCTAAACAGCCATATTGTGCTCTTTTATTCCAATTTTTTGCCTTGACATACTAGTCAAAGTTTCTGCAGGCCAAAACATTTTTTTTTTCAACCCTTTTTTAAATCATAATCTAGTTTTATGGTTAGTTTTCCAACCTCTCTTTGAGAACTAGACACATAGAATTACATTAAAGTGCAGTATGAACAATTTATATTCATTTTCAGATTTGCTAAATATTAAACAGACATGTTAGCGTTTTTAAAAATCAAAATTGCTGTATCTACATATTTTTAAGATAGATTTTCCATAAAGCATCTATGTATTGCTTGTAAGAGACATGCATGTGAAATATGTCCTTGAAATAAATTACAAAAAAATAAATAAATAAAAAAAAAAGATAGGCAAAGGAAACAGGAGAGCAGAGAGAAAGCAATTCACTTTGAGGGGCTACTGTTTGCCCATATTTCAGCCATAAAAGTGGGAGAAATAGTAGCCTTTGGGATAACAGAATGGATAATGGTGTTTTCTCAGGCCACTGCAGTAGAGCGGTTCGCATTCAATTACAGCCTGCCCCTTCTATCTTCATGCCCCCCTCTGCAGATGCTGTTTCGAATCATTACCTGCGAGGAAGAAACAGAGAGTGGGCAGCCATCTTCGCTGCCTCTGAGCGATACCGAACCCTCATAGACACACATATGTGCATCTGCACAAACACACAGATGGACTGTTCTGCTAGCTGCCCACCAGCTAGTCTAAACAATCACAGACACAGACCGCACACGCCGGTGGCTATATCAACAGCGGATGATTGTGTGTATATATATTCTCCCTGTACTTGGTCTGTCAGCATAAAATGAGACCTCCACTATGGTTAAGCTGAACCAATGAGACACTAAAAAGCACATTATCGCTAGTGGTGGCCAGAGAAGATTAGCGTGTGTGAAAATAAATCTGAAACGGGCTTAGCAGATTTTCCAGATCGGCTAATGAGCTAGGCATCCAAAAGCTAGAAAATAAGCACCTATCTGTTAAAAAATATTCAGTTGGGCTAATCAACATTGATGGGAAAGTTCAATGACCTTGTATATTATGGCAAAAATGCCGGAAAGCACATGTAGCAAGTTGCTTCGACATTAATATACTTGAGGACATACGCTGCTCGATGTAACAAATGGATTCATTTTTTTTTTTTTTTTTTTTTTTTTTACACTTTCACTTGAAACAAAACATGATGCTTTCCTTTCATACGTTTTCACAGCATTTTGGATTTTAAATTTAACAAGCTCAACAATTTAACATGAGAGATGACAAAACTGCAGAGTGTGCTTATAATGAACAGAACATTATCATCCATTAGTGTGGACACTAATACAGTTATCGTTTTCATTATAGTTAATGTTCTTGGTGAGAATGGACCTTCAGGGTTTTTTTCTACAAAAAATGGAAATGTTTTTATGTATTTTGGCCATTCATTTACACAACAATAGCATTTTGGGGGCATGAAAACATAAACTTTTGAAAATGTGTTTCAGAGTGGAAGTTTTTGAAAACATTACTGTTGTTGACTCCATGTAAACTACGAAAACGTGAATTTGTGAAAATGCTGACGTCATGCACATGCATATTACTGTACATGTTCAGTTTATAGGAATGTGTATTTGTGCAGGTGTGTACTGTTTCTTTACAAAGTTTCATCGCCTACTACTGGCCTGGAATGCATAATACAACAATTTTAGTTATTTTTGCTGATCTTTGTGAATGAGGATCTTATTGAGAACGTTGTCGTCTATATGCAATACTTTTCAAAAACGCAATGTATTATTTTATTTTTTTTGTATCTAGTCAATCACTGTGGGTAAACATACCCTTAGAATAAACACAACTATGCTCTGTTTAAGACAATTCTTGCATCTTGAATAGTTGCAATAAACGATTAAATATGCTCAGATTAAGGTGCAAAATGCAGATGTTTATTAAAAAAAAAAAAAAACAAACAAACAAAAAAAAAAACTTGTCAGATGGGAAGTTAGACTGTCATTATAAGCTGTTTATACAAAAGTTTAAGATTTCAGCTATATGTGAATCAAAATTACTTAAAACATAGATTGTGGTCTATGATGTATGTGTGCTTGCTAAATCCTAAAACGAGACTAGAACAAAATGAATCCTTCTTGAGCTCATCAACACTGAATGCCCAAGGGCAGTGACATACTGTAGCATGAAGTGAAGTTCCATATGAGCTCACAGGGATATGAAAATATACCCAAACACCATGGCTTGCTCCTCCCAGCCGCTCTCTCTCTCTCTCTAACCACAGCCTGAAATTCAGCAGCATCGATCACAGGCAGATGAATTATGAGAGTGTCTGGAGAAGCTGGAGGCTGCGGCTGGTGAGGGGCAGCCTCCAGAAGAATGTGCCCGCTGATAGGAGGCTGCTGGTGGTGGAGGGGGTGGTGGTTTGTTGGTGTTGTGGGAGAGATGTTGTGAATATCTTTTTTTTTTTTTGAGTGTGTGAGTGTTCAGTATCAAGCCACCCTCATTTGTGAGAGAGAATGAGAGAGAATGAGAGAAAGTGTTCTGCTCCAAAATCGGCAGATGCCGTCTAGCATACCTGGGGAAAACCAAAAATTAAAAACCAAAATTAACCAAACTCAGCTGGGTTGCTGGTCTTAACTGGTTTATGCGCCTCTTAAATTATCATGGTGTTCAAATAAAGTAAAAAACAGTTATATTGTGAAATATTATTATAATTTAAAATAAGTATTTTCTTTTTGAATACATTTTAAAATGTAATTTATTCCTGTAATGCAAAGTTAAATTTTTGAGCAGTCTTCAATGTCACATGATCCTTCAGAAATCATTCTAATATGCTGATTTGTCTATAATTATCAATGTTGAAAACAGTTGTGCTGGTTCATACTTTTGTATTAATTGGATCCATTTTTTTTTTTTTAGGATTCTTTGATGAACAGAAAGTTCAAAAGAGCAGTATTTATTTGAAATATAAATTTTTGTAACATTATAAAATTCTTTACTATAACATTTGATACATTTAATGTATCTTTACTATATAAAAGTATTAATTAGAATGTTTCTGCAAAAAAATTAATTAGAATGTTTCTAAGCAAAAAAAAAAATAAAAATAAAAAAAAAATAAAAATGCACAAACACAAAAACTTGTAAGGCCCTTTTATCTATACTATTAGGCACTGAATGAAATATAAGAGCATTTATAGTCAACATTCCTCTCACTTCATCTGGAAATTACATGTTTGCAAGGCCTTCTGGGATATTTACAATCCTGCCTTGGAGTTTATCCAAAAAAAGGTATTCATATCACGTCAGAGGCATACCTACAGTATGATGTCCCAAAACACTGTCTAATAAGCAGCTCGGTAGGTTTGGAAAAGAGAAAAGAGAGGTGAGAATGAATATATGACTACGAAGTAAAAGGCTATAAAGGGGTAAAAAGGAAAAGAAAGAAAAACAGTTGTCACAGCATTACCGAATAAAGAGTAAATCTATAGCTAATTAGTGCTGTAGCTTCGACAGCAAAGCTATCAGTCATTCGGCGAGCGAGGAGTGAGACAAGGAGACAGGATGCTGGGAGGAAGAATTGAAGCTCACACTGAGCTTTAATGGAGGTCAGGGGACCCCAGTCCACGACGGACCTAGAGACACACGGAGAGACGGAGTGCATATCATCATTAGCAGAGGCTTACCATCGCCCAGACTCGCAATTTCCATCCCAGTGATCGCCCCATGATGTGCGTTTAATGGTGAATACAGTCACCCGTGCCATGTTAGAGGTCCTCAGACTGGGGACGGATATACGCTCCGAACGACTGTAAAACTGCGGTCATTAAACCGAAACCACTAAAGAGGAAGCAGAGGAACACTCCTCATATCTTATCAATCATCTTCTGCCTAATCCAGCAGAACCGCAGATTTATCAAGTTTTAAAAGGTAGTTTGTTTGTTTTTTTAATAAACAGTTGCCTAAAGAGTACCGTGGTGGTACTTTGGCATAGTGATGATATCAGATATTCTGAAATATACCACAACACTAATTCAAATATCATAGTATTGTTTTGGATTGTAAATGTGAATACCATTACCATTTTGCTAGTCCCATATACAAAAAAAGTATTATGAAGGTACCATGGTACTTTGAAATATACTATAGCATACAAACAAAACCAAATAGTTGTATGCCATTGTATATTTACACTTTTAAATAATACTGTGGTGGTACCATGGTATTTTATTAGATATACCACAGTACTACATGAAATACACCACATTGTTTACAAAGTACTTAAAGGTAATTCCAAGAATAGCATGGAACATGTCCAAAAAAAAAACATGAATTCCACTTTTTTTTGGAAGTAAATTGTACTAATATACTTGGCTGTGTCCCTTTTACAAGAACTGTAGTATGGTGGTAGCACAGTACAATGATGTTTTAGATCCTAATACCATGGTAAATAAATATTTAAAAAAATGCTAAATCTTTACAAAGAAGTACTAAGTGGTAATGTCATAGCATGATGCATGCTAATACTATGGTATATTGAAATATAATAAAGTATACTGAAATTTATACTGTAATTCCTTAGAATACCATAATACTTGACTTTTTAATCTTTTTTTAACAGTATATTTTCTAATATTTTTTTGAAAGTTTAAAGCTAGATCGCATTTGTCATCACGTTTTTACCACTGTCCAAAAACCTTGGTAAAGGTTCCAATTTGCAGTTGTTCTGTGAATTTTCATGAGTAAAATCCTGTTTTCAGTAGGAATCTATGAAATCTGGAATTCTGCGTAAAACTTGCCCATACAGATTTCACAACAAGTTTGATCTGATCGTGCGAAATTGCAATGTTTACCAACAGAAATGTTCTTGGTTTGAAAGTGACTTTTGTGAGCTGTGGTTCATGCATCACTTCACTATTGACAGCAGACAATAGACCCTTTTGCCACAACATTTCTCTAATGTGACTGCATCTTAAAACCATAAGGCATGGGGGATCATTGCATTGATATAGTATGTGTTCCCCATATGACCAGTATGCATGGATATGATTACTGTATACCATGCATTTGCAGACATTAAGCTTTACATGATCAGTGTGATGCAATCGTGTTACGGCTCGAGTGTGTTGTGCTTTATTGACTGCAAGAAAACCACAGTTACGCTTCTTTAGATAGAAGCTACTGTATTTCTGTTTACCACATACTTACACACTGTCTTTCTCTCTCGCTCGGCTCCTCTCTTCCACACACTCAGACACAGCGCTGTATTCACATCAGGACTCTGCATTCCCATCACATATGCGCTTGCGGTTGCCTCGGAGATGAATGGAAAGCCGGAATGCTACATTACATGTGGCTGGGAGCTCATTGCGTGAGTCACAAATAAAAATGTGCCTTTTAAGCAAATTTAGTGATCAGTGTTAGTGAGGGGTTAGCCATTTTACACATCCATTTTACACTGTTGTTGCTTCCTGTGATTGTGAAGGGAAGGAGGGAGATACCATGGCAAGGACACGGGGCGGCACGCATTGCTCAGCCACCACTGAATCAGGGAGGGGCAGCACTCCATAACACTGCTAGAAACCGAGAGGGTTTGTTTGTGTATTAATGTGGTCAGAGACGGCTCTGACGAGAAGGGAGAAAAAAGGTCCTGCCAGGAAGAGAAGGAGGAGCAGATGAGAGGAAAATGAAGAGGAAAACTTAAGCATGGTGTAATTACAGATTTACCACCACTTTTAAACACAAGATCATAAACACATGTCATTACATCTACAAAATCACACACACACACACACACACACACACACACACACACACACACACACACACACACACATATATATATATATATATATATATATATATATATATATATATATATATATAGTGAAATTGATAATCAGATCATTTTAAAAGGAATATGGAATTTTGCAAAAGATTTCGCAATGGGCTCAAGGTGGTCATCATAATTCGAAGCATTTTCCAAAAGAAACCTGCTTGATCTGAAAGTGATTTAAGTGTGAGCTGCACTTTATGCATCGCTATAATATTAACAATAGACAACTGACCTTTTTTGCCTGTGAAATTTCGCTAATGTTACCCCACCTTAACACCATCATAATATTTTGTCCATAAGGCTTGTTGCCAAAAAAAAAAAAAAAAAAAAAAATGTGTAAAAAAACGAGGAAAAACAATGTAGAAATTGATTGTATTGGAAAAAACGGGCTTGGTGACAACAAAATGTTGCTAGAGAGATGGAGCGAGTTTGATTAAACAAATTAAATAGATTGATAAACAAAGAAGAAATAATGTAGGGCAGTGACTTGGTTTCCATTGGTTCCATTCCACTGGTTTCCACTGGTTGTTCATTAGAAGGAAGATCTGAATAAGAGCTTGCAATCGAATGTAGGAAAGCAGCAGGAAGCCGATGAGAAGCCAAGCATGCATCACCAGAGAGAGGTCGGACGTTTCACGTTATGAAGCACGAAGATCACGTTATGTCATATGGATGAATGAATTTATGAATGAATGAATGAAACATATGCATGGCTGAATCATTCCCAATAAGATCAATAGCATGAATTTATAAAACAGATAACATGCTGACTTGCATATAGGGTCAATTTTGTTTTCATGTTGACTTTAAACAGGAACTGTCTCTACTCACTGTGTGCAGTGTCTTTGTGATTTTGTTCTCTCCTATCTCTCGCAACGAGTGGAAAAGGGAGAGAGGTGAGGGCACTTTCACGTTTTGGACTTGCAGAGATGTAGCTGTCACACTTTCAAAAGGAGCGGGCAAAGCAGGGAGGAGCCCAAATGTGTATGCCAGTGTCCTTTGTGGGAATTTTCTCAGATCCATGAAAAGACTGTGCGCTCCTGTCGGAACGCCGATCTGGCTGAGAGGAGATCTGTGAGGTTTAGCTTGCTCTGTGAGCTGTCAGTCAGCCAGCGAGCGAAAGATTCTCTCCGCCATTAAACTACAGAGCTCCATTTATTGTCGGTGATATGTATCCATGTAGCTTAAAAAGCTGCCATGTATGTATCGACCATGTAGGATGAAAGTATTATGGGAAAAACGGCTGCGAGATGTAAATCGCACAGTGACGAACAGTAATCCAGCTGAGCCTACAGGAAAGTAAAATGACAACTGAGATCTCTTTAAAACCTTGACTGCTTCTCCTACACAGCAATGACCTTAAATGGAGTGCAAGTGTGCTTTGGCTGAAGTCTCTTGCTTCTTAGACCCCGGTGATATTACATGCATCCTCTAGATGTTCAGAAGAGATCTCAACATCTCAATCCGCATCTACAGTACATACCAAAATCTGAAAAGATTTCAATATGAACTCAAATATTTCTCATCCAAAACTTCCCAGACCAAATTTTCTGAGCCACATCAGGTGTGTTTACCTGCACTATTTTTTCTCAATCTGAATCCAATCGATTCTGAACAAATCTAGTAATAGATAACCACTGCAGTAATGTCACTGGAGCTACTGTGAGCATAACTGTGCATTTGCATCATAGCACTGCGCATCTGTGCAAGGTATTTTTCAAATCGATTGAGAAAAATGTATTTATTTATTTATTTATTAAGGTTAATGGGATTATTTCAGGTCTACACCACCTCTTCCAATCCAATTCAATTTCATTCAGATCGAGTTCAATCGGATTGATTGAGGTGTTTACATGAAGGCTTTCCAATCCAGTTGAGCCATCAATCCAATTACAAATGGATTATTTAGCGGAATGTAAACATAACTACTGATTTTACAGCTCTACAATGTTCCTGCATGCTCTTGCATGGGTTTTCTTTGAGCAAAAATCAAAACAAGATGGAAGAAAAACTACACCTCAATAAAGGTCAAAAGAGCAAATTAAAGCTCTTTAAAAAGCTACCAAGCAACCAGCTCTGCCAACTTTAAAATGGCCACAAATTGAGCTTTGAAGAAACCATAAACGCTCGTTTGACCAAAGATCCTTTTTCAATTTAGTCACTTTGCCCAAGATAGAACATCTTTAGACAGGCGTCACAGTCAGTATTGCCTTTTAAGAGTCATATTATGCACTCAAGTGAAATCCACTCATGCGAGATTGTTGTGAAGATGCACCTCCGATGGCCCACTTTTAACAAGATCCTATCTCAGCGTCTCTGACAGCAACGGAGAGACATTGAGGTCTACGACTCGTCAGCGCTTAAAAAAAAGGATAAGAATCCCTTCTGATGGTGTCAGGCTGCAATCTTGGAGCTGTGCTTTACAAACCACTCGCGGTGACAGCAGGAGAGCTGGGAGGATCGCTTTGAGAACGGTCTTGCATTTGATTTGATCACTAGTAATGATACAGGAAAGAAAGGTGCACTGACTTCACACTTTTTAACTCAAAATAGACAAGCATTAGAATCTAAAAGAACTTCCTTTTGACATATCATTGACACACAAAGGGACCCTTGAAGAAAGAACAGCTTGGAAACATGCTAAAAGCATGATTTATCTTCCACTCCTCCCCTTTCTCATTTCTCGCATCCTTTTAATTCATCACCTCATTCTTCTTTATGAAGAAACACTTTATTTTAGATTAAATAATGAAATAATTCCTTTAGAGTACATCGACTCCTTATTGCCTGCCGTTAATCTTGGTAAATTAGAAAATAGAGCAATGAAGCATCGTAATGGCTTTGAATTCGGGCTTCTTCAGTGTCACCCTGACGTTGCCACAGTCGACTATGGTGTATTTAAGACCTCCAAAAGGAAAAACATGCTTCATGCTCCTTTGACTGTAATGGAAATCTATTATTTAGCTGCAACATTGAATTTATTGGAGCAATTTGGCACGGTGCAGCACGGTTTCTGCAGAAAGCAGCCACGATCTCTGCTACTGATGCGAACAGCTTAGCCGAGTAAACAGAATGGAGCTTGAGTGCTGCAGCTGTATCCGCAAAAGGTCAGGCCTGACACATGTGAGCGACGTGCTTTCTTTAGAGCACTTTACAATTACTCTATTCAGGTCACCAGGTGCAGTCTGTTTTCAATTGTTTTCCTGTGCTTAGAGAGACGCATAGCTCATCGCACTAGCTGATGATATTTTAGTGCTGAGTCACTACAGCCCTGTAGCACTGACGTATTTCTCAAAAAAACTGAGAAGATTTACAGCTCTCTGTTTAGTCATATCTATACACACAAACACACACAAAAGCCCTAGACCTAAAGCAGTTAGCTTAGCTTAGCAGAAGGTTAGCTTCTGCCATATTTTAATTCATGCCTGAGCACAAATGCAGAACTTTAAATATTGTTTTAGCTTATCAACAGATTTTCTTAAGAGTTATGCTTAACTATAAAGCTAAGATATGTCACATAAAATAGGGACAATATATCAGTAATTGCATGCTTATTTTCACTATTTATTTATTTGTTTGTTTGTTTGTTTGTTTGTTTAGATTAGCTACCTTTGCCATCATATAATGCTCACTTAAAGTTGATCTTTAAAAACACAATTATGATTTTTCATATTAGCCATGACAATGTTGCGAAGCCGGAATTTACTTAAAAAAAAAATAATAATCTAAATGTACTTATTTTTTGTTCTTTTTCATTATTTTATTTTCTTGTTTTTATTTAGAATTTATTAAAAATAGGATTAATTAAAATCTGCTAATTATCAACCACAACATGACAATATTTATCTGTATCGGCCAGAACTTCAATATACTGTATGTGCATCCCTAATTCAAAATAAATTTTAAAATAAATAAATAAACATCATTAAATATTCTGATCAAATAATTTAATGAAAATATAGGATGGTTCTGAGGTGGAAAAAAAAGATAGAATCTTGGATGACACCAAATCAAAAATAAATAAATAAATAAAATAAAATAGATAATCCACGTGTAAAGATGGCAGCTTACATTTCATTTTACTCTGAAGCAGGTATGTGCAAGCCAAGCAACTGCCTTTGAACGGAGGGAATGCTAACGGATAGCTCTATCCAGGTACTACAGACCTCCTTGAGTCTGCACACCACTAATGCATTTGCAGCACATGAAATGCAATCAGACACGGCATTCAGAGGCAATAAACTGTCAGGGAAAGGTTGCGCAGAGCCCATTAGAATTGAACACTCTGTTAATACACTTGAAGTCAACTTGCATTTACTCCAACGTTAACTTCCAAACCTGATTTTAGGGCAATCGATAAATGTATGTGCTTGCACGGAGCAAAAGTGCTTTTTAAATATCTAACAACACCTACTCTTTGACACAGAGACACACAAACACATGCAGTATGAGTTTGTGAAGCCTTTTTAAGAAAAAGTAAAACGCTATAATGAGAGCAAGCAAGAGAAAGAGAAACAGAGAGAAAGACATTATCATCATCTGCATTGTAATGTTTATTTAGAGTAATGGCTCCATTCCAGCATGGCAGGAAAACAATAATGTTTATTTTATTCTTCCACAGATGAAACTGAGCAGTGTGAGGAATTGGCCAATGGCACAGGGGGTAACACGCAAAGATATGAACACAAGTCACGCTGAATCTTGTTAAATTTATCTCACCAATATGCTTCCATCTACACAGTACCTTCTGAACTTGTAAATAATAATAATAATAATAATAATAATAATAATATGCATGTGCTCTAATTTAAAGAAATGTCTATATGAAAGATATATCGATGTCCAGGTGCTTAAATGTATTTATTGAAACCTGATTTTTTTACATAACAGCAAGAAGAATGAACATGACTGAAATAATGAAGTGCTAAATTTAGCCATTGTGCAGTGAGAAACTGTTGGCTTACAACTTTTTTATTTAACATTATTATCATTTTATTTTGATATTATCATATTAATTTCTGTAATTATCCTACATGGTGCGATGTTTAAGCATGAGACAAAGGGAACAGAATTCATCAAAACTGTCGCTAATACTAATACTAATGTTTGTGATGTTGCTTTCCCTCCCAAATGAAGTCACTTCCCGGAAGATGATCTCATTAAGGAACTGTTTTTGTTAGTTAAAGGAATTTTACAAAAGGATGGAAATTTATATTGAGGGGAGGCCTATATAAAATGATTAATCAATAAAACAAATATTGAATCAATAAAAAAAATAAATAAATTAGAATGTAAACGTATCCTCATATTTCCTTAATTGTGATATTGTCTTTAACTATTCACTTATTTCCAACCTTTAAAAAAAAAGAACCTAGTGGTTGTAAAAGATACTGCAGTCTAAATTCAAATAATTGAAGACTAAGAGTGCTGTTTCTCCCGTCCTTCCTCCTCAGACTCGATTATAACACAGGGGTTGCCAGATTGAGGACACACAATGAGGCTTTTTAGTTCAGATCTGTGATCTCTGACCCAGTTCATTTGCTGGTTTCCATGGCTGCGATACACTGTGATTTCCACCAACTGACAACTTGGTGTGTCAAAATACTTTTGGGTAAATATAGGCAATGGCCGGAATCACACAGACCAAAACAAAAACAGACATTCTGACATGGAACACACATTTCAAAGTAGAACAACTGGCTGTGGCATTGTTTTTCAGAAAAACAAGTATGTGAACTTAGCATGTTTTCTAAATGTCTGCAAACATATTATGGTATTTTTTGTATGCTTTAGTATAATAATAATAATAATAATAATAATAATAATAATAATAATAATACATACATACAACACCTTTAAGGATAAACAATCACTTTTTCCCAAATAAAATACATTAAAACTAGCACCAATGATTACGAAGAATTGTTTAACAATTGTTAGCTGTTGACGCCTGCAAAGCTAACGGTAGCATTATGGTATTGTTTCCTTATCTGTCATCATGCAAATGTCAGGACGCCTTTGTGGTCGGAAGTCTGAGATATCAAGCAGAAATATCCCACATTTGACTTTGAATGGAACGCAGTACAACACACACACACATATGCTCAGAGACAGGGACACACACCTCTCTCCGTATGTAATTACTAGGCATTGAACTATTCAAATCCATAAGCTGCTGGGTAATAGAGTTGGTATTAGCTGTATTCAACTCACAGTCTCAGAGGATTTTACATCACGCCACAGCGCAGAAGTTTCAGACTGTGGAGACAGAACTGTTCCCCAACAAAACAGAAGCACAATGGTCTCCTCAGTGCTGTACTTTCAGCTCTGCTACGGCAGATAAAGCACACCAGCAGGAAAAAAGAACCCGGCAGCTCCCCGAAACTTCACGTACGCTTGGGAACACCACAGACCACGATTAATTCAGCAGCATGGAATGATGGAGGAATTTTGGCCTGTATGAGGCCAACAACATTTTCAAAACGATTTGCGTTTACACATATCCACGAAAACGGCCAAAAATGCTGTATTACATATGCCAGGCCAATAGTTGGCGCTGTCACCTTGTTAGTAAACAGTACCTGTAGAGAAGTGACGATTATATGATGTATATGATGTGTCTCTGCCGTTGGTTGTAATATTGGTGAAGTAAATCCACACTTTGCTGAAGAAACATTAGCAAACTCTTGAGCAGCAACAACAATAGCACCATGTACTCTGCCATTGTTGTGTAAGTTCGTTCATGGTTGCCTTTAAAGCTGACACTTACTGCGCGTGGCTACATACCTAACACGTACTACGCACGTGCACGACGTCACCGTTTTCAAAGATTCCCGTATTGGGTGTTTACATGGAAACGACAACGGTGCCGTTTTCAAAAACTTGCATTTTGAAACCCGTTTTCAAAAATATGCGTTTTCAGCATAAAAAGTTTCCTGCATAAAAACGGTCCCCTGAGTCCACACATCTTTTCAGAGTGACTGTATCAGACAGCAGGAGAAGAGGAAGGAGGCAGTTAGCTGGTATCTCTGAAAACAGTCAATACAGCAGGCATGAGGTAATATTGACTTTCCTCGTTTATTACAGCACAACATTCATATTGACCTTTTCCTTCCAAGGTTTCTTCCAAGTAACATGCAGAATGAAGAAAACACTTTTATCCACAATAAGAGCAAAACCTCTTTTTAGAGGTGAGGAAAATGTTGAAGAATACAAATATGCTGAAGTGAATGAGAAGGAACTAAAATCTTGCTGAAAACATCAAAACAGGAAGAATAAAAGCAGTTTTCATAGAAACGTGCATTAGGGCTGGCAATACAGAAGTATGGTTATATTCTATTCTATTCTATTCTATTCTATTCTATTCTATTCTTTAATAAAAAAAATATACTTTCTTGGAATTTTTAATTCATATCTCACAATTACAATTAAATAAAATAATAAAATAAAATAAAATAAAATAAAATAAAATAAAATAAAATAAAAGAATTGAAAATACTTCTTAAAATTCTTTGTGAATTGAATTGTGATTGTATTTATCATAATTACAACTGCATAATTATAAATTACACTCATAACTGCAAATTATATCTAGCAATTGTATCTATTTTTTAACAAATTTTATTTATTGCAATTGTAAATTTCTTAGTTAATATATCTCACAATTGCAACTACATTTCTTCTAAATGCAGCTTTATATTTTGTAATTTCTACTTTATATTACACAACTGTGATATCTTGTGGTATCACTTTATTACAGCATTTGTTTATTTTAAACTTATTTTATTTTTAACTGAATATTTTAATTTTGGGACCTCCTTTTGCCATTCACATAGTTGTATTTTACTTGGCAACGCCACACTTGTAGAGTCTCTCTCTCTTAAAAAAAGTTCTAGATGCATGTCATCATTCAGTGGACTATCTGAAAACACCTACAACTGCATTAACAGGAAGACAATGTTTTTAAGGTTAACTCAAATCAACATAATGAGCATCCACACAACAAAGTATAGACCACTTCAATGATGACCTCTGCGTCCTCTACTCCAGCCCCTTCACAGAGACTGAGGTGAATTATTTAAAAAATTATCCTGTGAATTAAACTCAGCACAGCAGTGAAGGAGACGAATAGGAAACGACACTCTCTGGCTGTAAACAGCCTCGCTGGTCCCTGTGGAGCATGTGTCCACACACAGAGCAGCTCTCTCAGCCTGGAGAAACCTGCACAAAATAAATCTAAACTGATAGTAATGCATTTCCCATCAGCTAAAAAGTTCAATTATGATGGATGTGACAGTGCAATTCAAGCCTCATGTATACATTATTGATTAGTTCCCTTGAGGTTAAATGTACTGCTCCTGAAGAAACCAAAGATGGAGATGTGTCTGACCATCATGTTCTTCATCCACATTTGTGTGTTCAGTGACAGCAGGAATGCTACACAAACTGGAAAAGCACAGGCTCAAAAAGTATAAGATACTTTAGCGTGCATATTATTCACTAACCACCAATAGTCTGACCTGACACTAGATGCATAGAACGTTGCAACCATGCATACATAGTTTGCATTTATGCAGTTAATTTATGTAAAATGTTTAGATGGGGTGCATCTATTGTAAGTACTGTAAGCCTGCGTATGTATATACCATTTAGTAGAATACAAACTCCTGTCATTTATTTTCCAGTGCATTGTGAAAGTTTTACATACAGAACATTGTGTGTATTTATATATTTATTTGACATTGCTTAGGACTCTTAGTACCTTTAAATGTTTTTCTCTTTCCTTGCTGCAGATTGCCTCCCACAATCATTGCTGAAAAAGTCCAAAAAAAGTGAGCCGATTCTGTATGGGTTTGCTTATAACTGGTGTTATAGATTGACAGAATGTCTTTTGTGTCAAAAGTAATACTTTGGCAAGTAATTTTCAAGCTTTTTGTAACTTCCCAGTATGCCTGTGTGAAAGAACAAACCTCTCATTCTTCATGTTGGAGTGGAGTTCTGACTAAAGACTAAAGTGAAAAGGCAAAATTTCCTTAGGGATAGAAGCTCTAATTAATTTTCAACCTGCTTTAACAAAGTCCATTCAAATACTCAGTGTTTTCAAGCAGATTTGGCATTATTAACTACAACGAATGGTGAAGCTCGACAATCTCAAGGCTGTAGTTCATGATGAAAGCATGCATGCTCTATAAAGCGCTATTATTTTTATCCAATCCACCCCGGAATAACAACCACATTCCAGCAAAATGAATAGCAGTTCACTGTGTGGTTGGATCAAATCCACCATTTTACCATTGCAATAGCCGTCACTTCTATGCTATTTTGAACCTTTGACCTAAACATTGACAGATGTCAACATTGCATGACAATTATGCAACTGACAGGGACATTCAATGTCAAAGTTCCCTGGGAATCGAACCCACACCCTTCTAACAATCGCCACAATCTCCTTTAAACCATTTTATAGTATGTATATAAAGTATATAAACCACAAATTATGGAAGGTTATCCAGTTTTTCAGCCAAGAAACAATGTTTGCCTGCAATGAAAGCACTTAACTGCTGAAAATAAATCATATTTCTTCAAATGAATGTCTTTAGATGTTTGAACAACAGTAATTTTGGCTCAAATCCTCTCTCAAATGACTTCAACCACTACACAAATAACATTAGCAAACTGCAAGTCAAGAGGCACTGCTGGATAATGAATCAAATCTTCACCCAAAATGAGGTGAGCTTTTAACAGAGGAGCACTCGAGAGAGAGAATCAGAGTCAGAATCTAACTCTCATTATCAGAGAGGGGAAAAGCCCAGGGTAATTAATGACTGGTGTAAACTATTTGCAAAACGAAGCTCAGATCGTTAATGAATCATCTTAGATATATAATCAAGTAATTAGGAAATGAAGTGGTGAGTAAAGCGCAGGAAGTTGCGGTAATGAGGAATGGTGATTATCAATTTGAAGGATCTGCTGATGATCCCTCGGGACCCGCGACATATCCTCGGCTCACAAAAGACGATTTACCCTCTTCTCCCCAGAGTACATGACTCTGCCATACAGCCTTTTTGATCCACAGCAGAGTCTTGATCAAAGAGACTAAATGTGTCGACTCGAGTGACAGGCATCAGAGAAGAAAATGGGGCAATGGATTCTGGACAAAGCTGAACATTTGACCACAGCAACGTTCATATAGAAGATCAGCGGCTCAGGGATCAGTTTAGAGGTGTGACTGTATGCAAATGCAGGAGTTAATGTGCTTATACTTTTGGCTAGTTGTCACACATCTTACTCCAGTTAAAAATTGGGTACACTCATTGTTCATATTCCATAGCCTTACAGTACTTATATATATATGAAAATGATTTTTAAATTAATGAATTAAATTATCTAGCCCTCCCCTGGCAACTGCAAAATACAAAACACCCATCTATGCAAACCCAACCTCCCTCTTTCTCTTTCTCGCACTGTCTTTTTCTCCATCTATCCATGTCTCGCTTATGGTCTCTCTTCTGTCTTTTAGCACTCAGGGCTCCCACAAAAACATTTACATCAGGAATGAGATATTTAATGAAACTGGTGCAAGGAGTAATTAAAGCCCCTTTTCTCCACACAAAAGGGGCTGATGAGGGAGCTCCCCTCTTCCTCCTCCTCCTGCTCTCTCGCTCACATTGCTCTCTGATTTAAATCACTACATCCGTGCACCCATCTCACTAATCAAATCCTCCAGAGCTTCTGTTATTCTTACAAAGACAGCTAAGACAGTGAAAGGACAGACGGAGGATGAAGAAAAAAAAAGACAAGAAAACTCTGCCTGGATGAGGAAGGAGACGTTTAGAAACTAACAACGAAGTCAGGAAGATCCAAGCAAACGGAATGCTCCATCGTAATGTACAGTACATTTCACCTCTTAGAAAAAAAAAAAAACATTGGCGAGAAACTATTATTATCTGCAGGCCCAAAGGGACTGGCAGGAAGTCAGAGATGTGTCTCTCTAATAGGCCTTCCTTCTGACGCTTCCACAGTGGTTGTACATCCGGACCAAGTAATGCTCCTGCCATATCATGACAGATCCAGCTTCACGTTTGATGTTTGTTGTAATGCTGGTTTAAAAAAATATAGAGAACAGGCTAATATCTGTCTCCTTTGACCTTTTTTTTTTTTTTTTTTCAGAAATACAGATAAAATATGTGATAACGTGCACTATATTCCTATAGTATTATAAGAATTATGTGAGGAATAATCCAATACGTGACATTGTTCAATGAAAAAAAGACTACTATAAAACATTACTATTTAGTATAACTATATTTGGTATCACATCCTATTGTGTATATTACATAACCTATTATAGTTTCTAATGATATTTTAAATATTTTTTTATTTGACTTTTTTTGTTATTATTATTTAATTAAAGTTTTAGTAATTTTGTTTTTCTCATTTGTATTAGTTCATTTTACTAGTATTATCAGAATAAAAATGAAGAATGAAATCAGAATTATCAGGAGAATATCCTGGTCGATATGTTACGAGTATAAATCTGAGAGCATGTGTAAACAGACTGTGCCTCTCATTTCGCTCAATACTTTTGCTTGTCTTTTGCTTTTTTTATTCAACAGATTTCCAGTGTCATTCAGATCAGAGTAGTTTACAACCACACGCTGTTGATTTCCCTCTCTCTGCCCGTGGGCTTAACGTGGGTGATCTACACTTTCTCTGAACGTCCATTGCCAAGGATGTATTTGATGTCAGGTAGTGCTGTAAGATGACCGTATAAAGCTAGATGTCCTTGTTTTTCAGTCGATTCTTTCAATTCTCAGTCGCCTCTAATTTAAAACACCTTCATGACGGGCAACCAGGGAAATGATCAGAGGCTCATAAGAACTGAGGAACGAGTCTAAGCATAAAAGAAAAAGCCTTTGAACCGGCATGACGAGCGTCAGTGCACTGCATCCTCAGGGTCACCTAAGGCATTAAATAGAATTAATCAAAAGACAGTTTCAAGTAAAAGTCACACCAATACAGTAAACAACAGCAAATGTGTGTTAGCCTATTTTTGCATTGAATAAATAATCATGTTTATGCTTACGAGGGGTTCAGATCGGGGTCCAGAACTGGGTCATAGTAATGCGGTAAGTTCATTGCGGAGACAGAAGTGGTGCTTGAAAGGTTCACACAGAAGCAGAAAACAGGGGCGGCAGTGTCAATGACTAGCTTCTTCAAAAATGCACAACAGAGAAGGCCAACAGTCACTTCAAACGCACTGTGTTTTGTCACTTTTAATCAGTCAGGGGCCCCGGTCTCAACTAACAGCGTTCAGAAAGAGGGATGGGAAGAGAATGCACGCCATGAGAGGAAAAGAACTCCAAGAAAGCCACGGAAGCCTTGCTAATTCCATGTTTCTGCGGTTGAAGCAATGTGCGGTAAGCCAAAATATTAATAAGCTTGTATAATTATGTTTCATTTCATTCCAGCACAAATTTGTCGGTGGCGAGAGAGAGAGACTGTGGGGGAGAGCTGATACAAGCGGCCTCATGCAAATGAACAATTACAGGCGGGCGGTTTGGAGGTTACTACAGAGTGGGTTTGGCTGTCTCCACACGCTGTGAAGTTATCGGAAAAGACTGGCGGCACATGCAGCGTCGCATTTATCCACTCGGTTTCCTCTGCGGCCCTCCTGTAGATTTTATCAATCCTGGCAATCCGAGCAGCTGTGGAAGGTCTGGAGGCCATCCTGAAGAGGAGGAGGCATGAAACAACAAATAAAACCAGTACACTCAAATCTTGCTTTCCAAATTATAAACGGCTAAGCAACTGCGTGATCCGTGCCGTATAAACATGATTAAACAATATTGGAATATTAGAAATCTCTAAATGGAAAAGAATACCTAATTCGGATTTAAACTCGGGAGATAATCCGAGCACATTTAACCTCTCGCCGTCATAAACCCGCAACATCTGTGCAGGAGATCTTATTATGATGAATTACATATTATTAGGTTTGAGCCTAAGATGTGGTTGCAAAACAAGCCCATGGCACAGATTCTCTACAACCTTCCCAAACAAAGCATTGGATTCAGTGTCAAGATATTGAGTGCCAAGTCTCAAAATATCATATCTTGGAGGCATAAACGTACTGTAGTGTATGTTTTTTTTTTCTTTTTTTTTCTTTCTATAGTATATGTACTTCTTTTTTTCCTCTCACTCTATAAATAAGAACAATAAAGAGCCTCACAATACTACTTATGCAATAAATTCTTCACTTGCCAGCACCTGCCAATTCAATTTAAAGTAACAGCACTGCAAATCTTTAGTGTTTTTTTTTTTTTTTTTTTTTTTTTTTATGAAACACAAAATGTTTAATTTTTGAAATAAGCAGCTCAACAGATTATAGTGACCATATCTGGCAATCTATCAAAGTGTCCAGATCTATTAATTTTATTCAGAAATAAACTTAAAATAGAATGCATGGACAGTGGACTGAATGCAGTTTTTTTTTTTTTCATTCATTCACTCTCATTCACATTCACTCACTCACATTCATTCATCTCTCTACATATCTCTTATTTATTTTTTTTTTTTTTTTTTTCAATTAAATTTTATATTTTATTTTATCTTTTGTATTTATTTATTTATACATTATTGGGTAAGTTAAGGGATCTAGAATATGGTCATGTATTAATATTTGCTTAAGTACTAATAAACAGCCAGCATGCTAGTTATTTGCATGCTAATAAGCAAGTATTTAATACTGAACAGTTTACCCTAATCTAAAGTGTTAATGGTAAAAATGATAAATATTTCAACTGGTCAATACGTCTCTAAAATATCAGATAATTTGACTTTATCAAAGACAAAGTAAGACTTGATCAGGCTGTAAAATTGTAAAAATATCAAATGGCACACCGAAAAAATAACTAGCACACAAATTTGGAAAAACATGAGGGTGAGTAAATGATGAATACAAGCAATTAAAAAGTTTTCTCCAGACCAAACCGTATTTATTTCAAGCAGCAGACAAAGTGCATCACCTCTGATTCACTAATGTATTTTGAAGCAAGCTAATCAAGGCTGAGGATTATTCTGGAGCACAGACTCTACAACATGAAAAGTAGGCCAGAGTAAATATAATTGCTGTCTAGACTCTTACTAAGTGTGTGGTCAATGGAAAACATTTTAAGGCAATCAGCGGATGACGCAACCAGGTGCAAGCCGCTGGAAAACAGCTTCAGGTAACCAGCGGCCATTGTGTCAGCAGTATCTGTTTATAAGAGCAGATTACTCAGCAGTATGGAGGTTCAGGCCTGATATATCTGAAACACTTTCTTTTACATGTAATTCTGGGTGAATAACAGGGTGAATCTCATACAAACATGTGGAGATCACATTTCACCCCCCAAAAATCAATCAATCAATCAAAGGTAACACTTTTTTGATAGTTTTTGATATTTTGATAGTCGTACATGTCAAATTGCAGTAATTATATTATCAATAGACTGTCTGCTTAGTATCTGCTAACACTTTATTTTGATGGTTCCCCAACACACATGCAAATACATGCAAATACATGTCAACTACTAATCCTAACCTAACCATCTATGACTTATGATTTTGTTTGGCAGAACATTTTAAACCCAAATTAAATCCTCATTAATCATTTTCTCATTGCCATAATACATCCAGGTGTACTATAGGATATTTTTTTATAATTATTTATTATTTTTAATACTGTATTTGTTATGCATTACTGCATTCCAGCAAAAATATATTTTAATAAAATAATTTTTATATACTGTATATATATATATATATATATATATATATATATATATATATATATATATATATATATATATATATATATATATATATATATATATATAACTTTAAATATAAATAGAATTTAATTGAAAATATTTTAGACAAGTATATAGTACAACAAATATTACCATGATGAATTACAAATTAATTATTTTTTATTTGTTAACTTTTGTTGAAAATGTTCTTGGTATTAATAAACCAAAAATTCTTAATGGTAATCCAATGTTCCATTTTCTTGAACAAAATACAGTTTATTTATTTGTAATGATGTTTGGGTGACCTGGACATATTTGACAGGTTTTGTGACATTCATCCAATTTATCATTCTTCTGTTTCTCTTTACAAGAGCCTCATGGAAATACATAAATCCATATTTAGCATGAAACTAATCATGGGGCCTTTTGCCAGGTCACATAACAACAAGATCTATGGAAAAACACACACTCTGTAGAGCACATGATCAATACCCCATCACTCTCTAAACAGACACCTCTTTAGATGTCATGCTTCCATCAGGTAAATTAATTTGGGCTCATGAATCTGTGACTGGCACATGCGTGTGACTAATTCTACTGTCACAACGCTTATTGCTCTCATGCTGATGACTGATCCATTTCATGTGTGACCAGCAATTTATTGCCCATCCAAGTCTCCTTTTCCTAGATCTTCCCTTGTCCTTCTCCATACAATATCGATCGCCTCAACAACATTAATGTTCATGCACAGCCTCGGCGTCACACTGAGCTTGCTTGGTTTTATGCTCCTACAGCTGTTTACAAACAAACACCTGACCTTTTTCTCTTTTCTTCTCTGTGTATTATGGCCCAATCACACTGGCAGCGATTTTATCGATGGAGGTCAGCAAGTCGCTGTACTGTTAGTCACTAGAGGGCATTTCTATTGCTGGATGCACACATTCAATTGGTGGCTATGCTCTCAGAAAGTTACTTTAAAAGGTGAAAATTGATACATTAAAGGTGCATATTAAAACATAAAGTTAACATATTAGTATCTAGATGGTACATATTAGTATTGCCTCAATGATAGCTTTTTTACCCTCAAAATATGTCAAGCCTGGACATTCACACTCACCAAAAAAAAAAAAAAAAAATGGTACAAAAGTCGTCACTTGAGAAATATCTTTTCGAAAGGTACAATAGCCTATGTTACTTATACACACTTAAGGTGCTAAAATACACATTTAAGGTACTTGGGGGGTAAATAAGGTAACTTTACCACCTCGATGACAGCTTTGGGACCTTTTTTGATGAAAGTGTAGGTAAAACAACCACCAAACTTACAAAAATATTAGTCTAAATGGATGAGCAGACTCCTTTATGTCATGAAGTAATATAAATTCACATAGCAGCTTTTGTCTACAATGTTCATCGATTGGAAAATTAACTTGTTTACAAAAACTGAAAGTCTGTGTGGTACAAGACCTATAAAAATATAGACCTTGTAAGACAAGATTCCAATAAAAGGAGATGCTTATAAAATGGATGGTTGTGCTGTGAAATCTGATTGGACAAGCTGCACTCTGAGCTTTTGTTCAAATAATTAAACACATCAAACACTTTTACTTATATAGTATTGTATATTACTTATATAGAATAACATAGAATTATATGCAAACTATCTGTGACATTATTTTTTATAACAAATTAACTCGTATGAATAAGTCACATTTCAAACCAGTACATAATAACTGATATACAGCTGTGATCAGTTAAACATTATATTTAGTGGTGCCATGTCCACATATGTACAATATAACCTACTGCAGACTAATGAACTAAGTTAGTTATTACATTTTAATTATTACATTTTACATTAACAAAATTTTTTTACATATAAGTGTGTGATGAGGAGTGATGCTTTTTTGTGTATTATTCGTTGTTTTTCTGGTTTTTTTTAGATGTTTTTTTGCTTTCTCCAAAACTGACCAGAATTCAATGGGCATTAATTTGCAGCCCTGCTCAGGGATTCCAGAGTTCAGTTCCCTTCCTCTGATTTCACACGCTCCATAAAACAACTAGGAAAGGGAACACTCAGTGAGAGAGGATTTTTCATCTGCAATGATCTGAAAGCTTGGTTTTTACAGTCACTGAGACCACACAGGACCACACACACACTCACTGTAAACTCATTACAAGCCCAAGGACACCAGTAAATGGTCACAAACCAGCCCTGACCCAAAATCCCCTTCCTTCTGCAGTCCTGATGCATCTTCAGACTTTCAGGGTCTCAGGTCCATGGCAAAATAACCTTTTGGCCTGTTGTTATGATAGCATTTGCTGCCCATGTAACTTTCATAATGTTAATGATATTTTACTTTCCACATAAATATCTAAATAATCATCTGGGAATAATTTAGTATAATAATAATAATAATAATAATAATAATAATAATAATAATAATAATAATAATAATAATTCATATTTGGTTGGTTCATATTGGTTAATATTTTCCATGTTTTTTTTCTATTATTATTATTATTATTATTATTATTATTATTATTATTATTAAAGCTTTTGCTGCACATGTAACTTTCGTAATGTGATACTGAATAGAAATACTTTCTAAAAAAAATAAATAAAATAATTATAATAATAAAATAAAAAAATACAACATCAGCTGGGATATTAGTATAATAATAATTCACACTTTTGGTTAATATTTCTCAGACCATCTTCATTATGTCAGCAGAAATTTTAAAAACATTTAATTATTTTTCTTAAAGAATTCCAAAAAATTCTAAAAGGCAGTTGTCTCTTAATGGTTAGAGAGCAGTATTTGTAATCCAAAGGTCACAGGTTTGAGTCTTGGCACCGGCAGAGATTGTAAGTGTGGGAAGTTACTGCTCCCTGGGTGCCGGAGCAAAAATGGCTGCCTACTGCTCAAATTCTGACCATAATTGGCCACACCTCATGTCACTTTCACAAAAAAATATCAGTGATGACAAAACTGCTGACGTTTATTTAGCAAGTAAACAGGGTCAATTTAAATATGTCTGAGTTCAGTATAAAGTCTAGTGCTTGCTATAAATTATTGCAAGCATAATGTTTTCCTAAAGAGAGCTGAGATGTAGTAAGGGGAAGAGAAACGTTTATGCTAGAGTTTTGGGTCATTCGTTGTTGACAAGCCAGAGTTCATATTTCAGTCATTAACAGCTTGTATCCGCTCCTATATGTGATTAATGTACTCACGTAATTGCAGCCAATTGCGAAAATATTTCTGCGGTTCCTGTGCATCGATCATATACCAAGCACAGAATAATCAATAGAAACATGCTGCCAAGCGCACTGGAGCCAGAGAGATATACCAACACAGAGAGCATGCATTAAAACAGAGAACTTTGGAATTTTTACAGGCCTTATCACATGTATGCAGAAAACCACATATGCTACAACAAACATGTGCACACTCTCTGTTTATCATCACTACAAATGGATGTAGCACAAGTTTATAACTGAATGAGTTTTAGCTAAGCTGACCACTATGAAAATGTAGAGAAAAAGTAAAACATCCAGTTGAGAAAAAGTATTACATCGTCAAAATAATTTTATTTTATTTTATTTTATTTTATTTAATAATGTCATTATTTACTCATCGTGTTATTCCGCGTCAAGCGGTTCTTATTTTTATTTTTATTTTTTTTATTTTTTTTTTTACTTGTGCACTATTTTCTGCAATAGGAAAAGACCACAACTTAGGTAGTTTTTCAATTAAATGTTTAACCACTTTAAACTGCAGTATTCATCATGAATGGAATATTATCAAAAAATAATTACTTAAATGTGAGTAATTTATTCCTTTAAAACTTGCAAATATATAAATGTCTTGCTGCAAATGTAGTCTTTTCATATCATGCTTAATACTGCCGTGACCTTGACTTGTGAAATTATCTAAAACCACTTATTTTTCAGCCAAGGTTTTTTGGGGCTTTTTTGTTATTGGCTAAAAGGCTAGCCATAGTGACCACAAATGAGCAGATACTCCCCATAATACTGTGGCAACCAGTTTCCAAGGCAACCACACAAACTCTGGCTGCCGTTGACTCTTTGTGCAACTTCCAGTCCTGTGTGATGCTCTGAGAACCAACAGCCGACTCTGTGAGCATCAGCATTTTCCTCCAGTCTGTTTACTCCCTCAGAGGACATATTAATTGTCCCGCTGATGATGTGGGAGGTTTACAACCTGTGCGACACAATATCTTTTTCCTGTTAATTCAATAAACCCAAAGGTGTTCAATTTATCATAGACATCGAAGCATTGTTCAGCATTATGAACCTGCAGCGCTGGGTACTGTTAGCATTCTAGCATGTTAGCAAGACTGCCTGTGTGTACTTTAAAAGAGCCCTCAGTCAAAACACAACAAGAGAAAGAAACGTTGCAGACAAGATTGTGCTTCTTTTCTCCCTGACAGATGTCATGTAAAAAATATGAATAATTTACTCCGCCTCTGCTTACAAACACACAAAAGCTTTTAGAAAACTTCAGTCCCACTGAGTGAGACAGCGGATAAACAATATATTTAGGTAAAAATATTCATATAGTTGTGGCGTCTATAATTCAGAAAATTAAATATGAATGGGAGGAAGCATAATCAGGTCCAGAACATTAGAGTACAGTAATGGTCCCATTTAACACGCTCTAGTAGCCACCATTTGGATCTGTTACACACACACGCACGCACGCATGAAGAAAAGAAAAGAAAAGAAAAGAAAAGAAAAGAAAAGAAAAGAAAAGAAAAAAGAGACAAGGAGAAAAATAAAAAAACAGAAAAGAAAAGAAAAGAAAAGAAAAGAAAAGAAAAGAAAGAAAAGAAAAGAAAAGAAAAGAAAAGAAAAGAAAAATATTAAAATATATGTTTTAATGGTTTTAATGGTTGAACAATAAACCCTGTTTCTTATTGTTATTTGTCAGTTCCTGAGAAGTAATATATGTGTATATTAATATTGATATTAATATTAATATGTATATGTATTTTTCATTAAAATATAATTTCAACAATTTTTAGGAGCACTAGTAAATTAAATTAAATTAAATTAAATTAAATTAAATTAAATTAAATTAAATTAAATTAAATTAAATTCCTTTCAATCAAAGCCATTTTTGGTAGGTTGTTAAGTATTATATTATATTATATTATATTATATTATATTATATTATATTATATTATATTATATTATATTATATTATATTATATTATATTATATTATATTATATTATATTATATTTTGAATTACAGTTTCTTCAGTGTATTGGTTACTGGGTATTTAAAAGCACCAGTAAAGGTTAGTTTTCTGAAGAACTAGTCAATAAAAACATTATCAGTAAAACTTTTTATGATTTGTCTGTCAAATCAGACTCTTTTAATTAAGAGACCAAAAATGTGCATTGAACCCACTTATTAATCCATTTTAAATATCCAAAAATATTCGGTTTTGCAAAGTGTAACAAGTTGCTGTATCTCAAATAAGTGTTCTGTCATCTCCATTGAGAGCTAATAAAAATATCAAAAGTAGCAGCAAACAATTTGACCAAGAAACAGGTTCGAAATGCTATCCCACAGAAAACACACCAGCGACTTTCCCACACGGCGTGTGTGTGTGCTCTCTCGCATCACCGCCACAGTGTGTTTTCTAGATACGCCATGACCTCTGACCTCAGGATGACTATAGCTAGAGCTTGAAAGCAGTCCCGCCCCAGTACCACCTCACCGGCTTGACATTTTCAGTTTAATCCACTCAAAGTACTTCAAAATATCAAACCGTCTTCAAACGGAATTCATCGGACCTCCCCTCAGCCGCCTATTTAAGACACGGCGGTCAGGCCCCTTCCCTGCATCACAATCTGGTCGCCAAGGCAATATAGTGTCAGCTCGATGCCAGAGAAGCTCTCGGTGTGAAAGCCAAGAACATCGCAAGCGCCACTTTGTTTGTTGGGTTTGTTTCATAAATACTTTAAGAGGCCGCATCTTGAAAGTGCCAACACACGCAGCACATAAACATGTTCTCTGGCACCCATTCATCTTCTAATTAGAAGAGTCTGAGTTTGAGCAAAGCAATATGCACCTACGAATGATTCTAAATGCATTCTTTATTATTCATGATGGAACTACGGCTTACAGAGGGATCTGGCAACACCTCCAAATTAACCTCTCAGATGCTGGAGAACAGCAGAACCATCTGTATGGGTGAAACTCATGAAAACATGTCCGGGTTAAATTAAAAAATTAAGCGTGAAGAAAATTAATTTGGAAGAAAATGGCTTTTTATGATTGATATTGTTTGCACTGTGTCATTACTTTCACAAAAAAATAAGTACATTCAAATCACTCCCTTCCAAATCACTGCAATGCATATGGATGTTTTACTTTTGAGATAATTCTCAACTGATGATTTTTATTATATTTTTATTACTGTAATATGTACTGCATAAATAATTAAATAAATAAGCCAAAGCATAAAAACATCTTTTAAAGTTTCAAAAAAGAGCATTTAATAAATAAATAAACAAATAAAAAGCCAATGCATAAAATATTTTTTTTATAGTTAAAAAAGAGCATTTGATTAAAAAAGGGAAAATACACTTACTTGCTTTAGTTGCAAAAAAAATGATATTGCCAAAAAAAGATAGAAAGTACTATAAAGTCTTGTAATATAATATAATATAATATAATATAATATAATATAATATAATATAATATAATATAATATAATATAATATAATATAATATAATAATGAAAAATAATGGGCAACACAAATATTATCCTTATGTACCAATAATACAGTACTTTGCATATTCATAATATATTGATTCATGTTTTCTTTTATGCAAAATAATTTCTCATTCATCATTAATTTCTTGAAATATGAAATATGACCCAGGCCTGTTCATGACAGATTTCATGGATCTCCCCATATCATTACATATTCATGTTTTCGATCCCTCTTCTGAGAAGCTTCTGTAAATGATTATGGGTTTTCAAAAAGTGTCTCATCTGACCTGACAGTTCTCCCTGTGTTCTGACTTCACGACCCACCCACTCAGACACAATAAAGGACTTCCTGTTTACATCAAAGTTATAGATGCATCGGTCGAAAGCGAAACGAGCCCCTGCTGAGTACAGTGAAGTACTGTTCAGAGGCGTTGGTAATCAGTCTCACTCCAGTCTGAACCTCAGCACTCCACACCCACGCCAACACTCCTAATGGATCTCCATCCCCATGATGAAACGCTCCAGTGGTGCAACCAAGTAAATAAATAAATAAATATAGAAGTTCAAGACTTTTATTAGGTTCCACATTCTGCTCTTTGGAAGAAGACGATAAAACCTCCATCGGAATCATCTACACATCTAGGGTTGCACTGTCATTTGAGGGAGGTTCTCAAATCAGGGAACATTTAGATCAAAGAAAATGACTGAGGCGTTTGTAAAGTCACTTAAGGGTGGATATAAATACTTCTCCGAGTGAATTTCCCCAATCTGATATACATACTTGTAGCACAGGTGTCTAACTGGCAGGTTTCCTGGTTTCTCCATCAGATTGTCCTAATTTAATTTCTTGAACATATCTACCAGGGTTGTGAATCGATTACCAATTTTAATTTTAGATTGCATGAACAGATTAACTGTATATGGGTCAAAGATGAAGGGGTTTTCAAGCATTAAAACAATACATGTTTAATACACCTATGTTTTTCCCCATAAAATGTGTTGTAATTAGATATTTTTGTGAAGAAAAAAAAAAAAAAATAAACCTTCAATACATTTTTTACCATGATTTACAGAAGACACCCAATAACATTCTAACAATAGTTTATATAACAATAAATCTTGTCAGGCATATTTACAACAATAATCATTAGATGGCATTAAAATACTCTTATTTAAGGATTACAGTGCAGCCCCCAAAATATTAAATAATTGTAATTTTAAATCCTTCAACTCACTATAGGTTTTGGTTTTAGTATGATCACTTATTCTTTTATACAGTATATTTGAATAAGTATAGGTGTTGATTCATTTTTACATTAATATTTCTGTTACGCTGAATAAAGATGAAACATTATTTCCTTCCTATTTTGTCTTCTTATTTATTTTCACAAGTTATTTCAAACATTAAAGTAGACATTTTTCTTGCATTTGCTATGCTTTCTGTGTATATAAAATCACTTTTTAAATTTTATTTGATGCAGACACCAAAATGGGACGTCACGTCTTTGACCCTTATAACAATATTTGCAAAGAAAATACCACAAATACAGATAATTAAAAAATAAATAAATAAATAAATAAAAATATCCCCCTGGCTTATTACCTTCTTACAGAATTTATGTATGGATCAAAGATGATCACACTAGTAAATAAATAAATCACACTAAAGGAATGTGTTAAATTGACAGCGCTGGCGTTTATTCTTCAGATGTTTGATTTGCAGTCATAAGGCATCCATCTGTCCATCTCCTGTGACATCATGCGCTGGCCTGCGCCCGCACCCAAACACCATCCATGCCAAATCTCCTCCGCGGCTTTGACGTGCGGCTACCTCTCGCGCTCTCTGTCTCTCTTATTTCATATTTCTTGACGTGTGAAGACGTGAAATTGACGAAGTGTTTAAGAACACGCTGAGGAGGACAGTGTAAAGTTTGAGAAGTCCATAAGTAGCCTGACAGCTGGAGATGCTGAGTGACAGTGGTTTTCCGCATGCCTGAGCCACTCCTCCACTCAACTCCAAGAAAACTAAAGGAATTAACTCTTTATTTAACTTCTCATTTTAGGCCCAAAAGAAAATGTTATTGATCAGTGGTTGGTCTTTTTTTAACTTTAAAGTCATTTCATTTAAATATCAACATTACAAACAAAACAGACACTAAGGAGACAATTGTAAGTATAGAGCAATAAAATTAGCATTGATAGCAGATCAGAACATTAGTCTTGCAAAAAAAAAAAAAAAACATATATAATAAGAAATATTTTGAATTCAATTAATCTCTGATGTGATTTTGAATGTAGTTTGAGACTCTTGTGACACTCCAAATGAGACACATGTGAGATCACTGGGGTCTTTTCTGTAGCAAGAGACGTGATT